>NW_022631176.1:1141783-1472650 GCF_010015895.1 Lontra canadensis | reverse complement strand
TGTGCCCCCCTCCTCCCCCAGGACTCCCTTGTGCTCCCCCTCCTCCCTCAGGACTCCCCTGTGCTCCCCCTCCTCCCCTGGGACTCCCCTGTGCTCCCCTCCTCCCCTGGGACTCCCCTGTGCTCCCCCTCTATGGGGAAGCCCAAAGGCAGGCTATGCTCTTGCAGAAGTGTCTCCTTCTCTCTGACAGCAGGAAGCCCATTTTGGCCTCTGCCTGGCTCCCTCTCCCCTCATCCAACTGGCAGTTTATACCTGGTTTCTGATGCCTTTGAGGCCCCCGCACCTATATCTGGATTGGACCTGGACACAGAATGAAAGGCTTGGACCCCAATGGGGCCCAAGAACCTCCACCAACTGCGAGGGGGTGGGGCTACGGGCAGGCAGGCTGCCTGTGATGGGCCTTCTTTGTGCACAGGTGGCTGAGGTCATCTCCCCCGTGGCGGACAGCATAGCTGTGGAGATCATGCGGTTGCGGAGCCTGGAAGCCAAGGGCGTGACCGTGCGGACCCTCTCTGCCCAGGGCGAGTCCATGGACTCTGCCCCTGCTGCCATTCCCCCCGACCTCCTGGTGCCTCCGACTCCCCACCCGAGAACTGCTCCCACACCGAAGCCCTTAGCAAGTGCCGGAGCCCCTGATACCAAAGATGAACACCTGGGTCCCCACGTTGCCATGGACGGGGCCTGGGAGCAGGGTGGGGTCCCGGCCCCAGCCCACGGGCACATGCTGGAGCCACCCAGCCTGCAGGGTTCAGGCCCGGGGAGGCGGTCCCCCTCGCCCAGCCGGATCCTCCCGCAGCCACAGGGCACCCCGGTTTCCACGTCTGTCGCCAAGGCCATGGCCCGGGAAGCTGCGCAGAGAGTGGCCGAGAGCAGCAGGGTAAGGCCGGGCTTCTCCTTGCTGGTTCCACCACCCCTCACCTGTCCCCACCCTCCAGTCTGTGGAAGAGCAGCGCTGGTGCGCGGGGGCTGGCTGGCCCGGGGTGGGGGTATGTCACACAGCTTCCGCGTCCCCGTGGACTACTTTCTCAGCCAGATCCGGATAGAATCAAAATGTGTTTTCAGTATGTGAAATCCAGTGATTTTCTACCAGCCTGGTTTGGCTCGGACGCCAGGCCGTGAGAGCCCATGACCCAGGCTCTGGTCTATAATGAGGGCCTGAAAGGCGCCTTCTGCAGTCGGCTCGGGGACCTTCTTCCTGAGCGAGGCTCACGTCCTGGTTCTGTGTGCTTCAACGCCGCAGCTGTGTGTGTGCGCGTCTGTGCACATGTGTACGCGTGTGTGTGTATGCGTGCGCATGCGTGTGCATGCATCTCTCCGTTTGTGCTGTCCTACACGTGTGCAGATGGACATGCTTGCACACACGCGTGCACATATAGACGGCCGTGTGCATATGCACACATCCTACATGCAGAAGTGCACCTGTAAAAATACACTCGCGTGCCTGTTACCCGGATCTGTTTGGGCCATGGGGCCGGAGCATTTGGGTTGTGGCGGGGCCGTCTTCCCAACGAGACTTGGGGTGAGACCTGGTGTCGTAGGAAACACCTGGGAAGTGGTGCCCTGTCCAGGCGCGGGAGAGTGGGGTCTGGAACTGGGCTAGATCGCAAAGCCCTGTCTCATCCTCGGGCACGTTGGCTTACCAGGGCGCCCGGCATGTCTGCTGCGGCCTGCGGTCAGGGCTGCAGCCGAGGTGACAGCGGTGGTCAGCGTCCTGCTTAGTTCCGCCCATCCAGCTGCAGGTTCCCTCCAGGACAGGGAGCCTCGGGGCGTCCACTCTGAGATGTAGACAACTGTGCTGATGCCTGGGGGTCCCATGGTCTGGGTCAGCCTGGTCCTGGGCTGGGGACCAGGTCGGGGGCCTCAGGAAGGGTGCAGAGCCTAAAGGTCAGAGCTGGATGACCCAGGGGACATGCAGGACACACACAGGCCACATGGTGGGGCAGGGGGATGTGAGAGGTAGTGACAGCTGTCAGTCCTCCCAGAATACCAAAACCCAGGCTGTGTGTGAGCTCCCCCAGGTGGTTCAGTGTGGGCCACAAATACTTAAAAAAACAATTTAACACTCATCGTGACCCTGGACGAGAAGAAGTGTTTCCAATGCACACCTTTATTGTGGGCCCTCCCCTGCCGTGCTCTCATGAGGCAGAAGCCTGGCCCCGGATGGTGGTACTTAATGCTTTTGGTGAAACTCTGTGGGCAGGAAGGGCCTGGCGGTGGGGGGCAGGTGTCCCTCTGCAACTTGGGATGCAGCCGCACCTCCCGCAGCCCTAATACCCTCAGGCGGGGTCCCGAGAGCCAGCTGGAGCCAGGCCAGGGAACGCTGCCCCCATGCCAGCTCACCTTTCGGGAGGCAAGGAGAGAAAGCAAACCTCTGAATGTCGTCCTTCAAGAAAGCATTGATTGATCAGACCAATAGCTGGATAGAGAGAGAACTTTCCGTTGGTTTTCCTAGGTTTCCTCCAGCAAAGACAGGAAGTGGATCTGGTAAGGGACAGGGACAGTGCACTGAGGCCAATGCTTGGCCACTGGACACAGGTCCCTACCTGCGTTGGCTCCCAGAGGGCCCGGGGGGCTGGGTGAAGGAGAGGCCGAGCCTGGAAGACACAGGGACCTAGACGCCCCCTGCCTCTCGCTAGCCCCTCCTGACCGCTCCTTTCCTTCTCCTTCCAAGTTAGAGAAAAGGAGCATCTTCCTGGAGAGGGGTGGTGGGCAGTACACGAACTCCGACGAGGAGGACAGCTTTGAGTCCCCAGACATCAAGAGGAGAGGCGCGTCGGTGGATGACTTTCTGAAAGGCTCGGAGCTCGGCAAGCAGGTGAGTGTGAGAGTGGGGTCCCTGTGGGCCTGCCCTGGCCTCAGCCAGAGCTCCCGAGACTGACATCCTCCGGGGGCAGTTCCAGAAGGGAGGCCCCCATATGGGAGGCCTCCATCCTCCCCAACCACCCTGTGCTGGCATCTCATCATGTGGACAATCGGGTGGGTCGGGTAAACCTACAGGTGACCACTTGGTCGATTGAGGAGAAACCCACCATTGGTTTACCTGCTTTCCTTAATCAGACCAGTGTTGTGGGGCATCTGGTTTGTGCCAGGCATCACGGGGGGCTGGAAACGTGAGAATCCACATCCTATGCCTATAGCACGAGCTGCCAATGCTCCCCTCCCTGCCCAGGCCCCTGTGCAGCAGCTGTGTCCCGCCTACGTTGTGGCTCCAGGCTCAGATCACGTGCACCCTAATGGAAGCACCCTGATTGTCTGGGCAAGAGACGGGAAGGCCTGGAGAGTCGGGCAGTGTGGGCACATCAGGGCACGAAGACATGGCAGAGAGTGGCACCCACAAGGCAGGGCAACGCTGTGGCCTCGGGGGCCTCGGACTCCCACATGTGGGGTCATGTCCTGGCCCCGCTGCCACCCAGCTGTAGCTCTGCATGCAGACTGCCTGGCTCGTCCAGCTAGCCGGCTCTTTGTCTACAAGATTAAAATCGTTCTACGTGCACTCATTTGAACATAAGACACAGAATGCCTCCCTAATAATGACGAAGGTGATGAAGGCATTTCCGCACCCGTGATAGCGGGAAGCCTCAGGAGGATGGATGTTGCCAGGCTGATTCAGCTGTGCAGTGTGCCTGGGCTCTGGCTTCTGGATCATCCATACTTTTGGCCTTCCTCTCGTGGCTACAAAGTGGCTGCCATAGCTCCAGTAATCGCATCCTTATGTGATAGCTCCCCAAGAAGGAAGGAAGGGACGGATGAAAAAAGTCTTGGGACTTTTTTGGGAGAAAGAGTCCTTTCCAGAAGCTCCATCAGACTGGCTCTTCCCTCTCACTGGGCAGACTGGGGCCATGCGCCCTGGATGCCTGGGGAAGACCACCTGAAAGCAGCCTGCTCTTTGTGTATTTGAAGCCCTTCTTGGGATGTCTTCGACTTGGCCCCTGAGTAAAAGAATTGCCGCTGGAACCGTGCCCTCCACAAGGCCGCAGAAGCTGAGACTGAGAATCCCCAGCCCCTTCTCCCCGGGAGGCACGCCGAGCCTCCTGCCTGCAGCAGGCCACCAACTTCACATGGCCAGAAATGCTTACATGTCTTTATCTGGGCTAGTAATTGAAAACTGGAGTTTGTTTTTTTGTTGTTGTTGTTTTTTAAGATTTTATTTATTCGAGAGTGAGAGACCACAAGCAGGGGGAGTAGCAGAAGGAACGACAGAGAGAAGCAGGCTTCCTGCTGAGTAAGGAGCCTGACAAGGGGCTCAGTCCCAGGACCCGGGGAACATGACCTGAGTCGAAGGCAGACACTTAACGACTGAGCGCCCCAGGTGCCCCTGGAGTATTTTTAATAAATGTGCCTGAGCTGCTATTAAATGCATTTGCCTCATCGCCCACCTGGAAAATAAACACACCGTTCTTAATCCGCATCATCCAGCAAGGACAGAACGCAGTGGTCCGTCTGACCTGCCCGGCGTGCGGAAGGCTTCTTGCCCTCACATATCTCTCTGCAAACACTTGAGCTGATGAATGTGGGAGCAGCAGCCCCCTGGTGTCGCCGTGCACGGCCAGGGCTGGCCGTGTCCGTGCACACACGCACGTCACCGTCTCCATCAGGGGTCAGCGTGAGCCCAGCCTGCGTGGGGGGCCTGTCTCCTGCCCAGTCCGTCTCTTCTGTAGACAATGCAGGGTGCGTGAGCGTGTTGGGTGATGTGGTATTTGCAAAAAGCGTAAATGCCTGTGCGTGGTGCACGTGCACGCACTTTCCCACCCCACGGCTCTCCGTTGCACAGGTGCAGTGTGCCTGAGCCCTGCTGCCCCAGAGCCTGCCAGGGTCTCCGCCTGTCACCGCCGGCTCAGAGCTAGCCGACCTAGACTGGCTGTCCCCGCCCTCCTGGCTCCCTGAGCTTGACAGGATGGGGGTGTTTGGGCCTTCCTCAGCACGCATGTGCACGCACACACACGCGCGCGCGTGCACACACACACGTGCACATATGCACACACATACACATGCACATCATGAGCGGGGTCTTGCAAGCCAGCGGAGCAGGGGGGGCTGGCGAGGAGGGCCTGGGTGGCCCCTATGCTGCGGCCCCCACAGCGTCCCCTCTCTCGGCCCCTAGCCGCATTGCTGCCACGGGGACGAGTACCACACGGAGAGCAGCCGGGGCTCTGACCTCTCGGACATCATGGAGGAGGACGAGGAGGAGCTCTACTCCGAGATGCAGCTGGAGGATGGGGGCAGGAGGAGGCCCAGCGGTACCTCCCACAATGCCCTCAAGGTCAGTGGCCCCCGGTCCCCCACTCCCACCCCACGCCTTGGTGCTGCCCTTCCCTGTCCCTCTGCTGGGACTGCGAGCGGCTCCGGGAGGCCTCGCCTGGCTGTGCAGAGCCTGTGGGTTTGGGTCTGCTTCCTCCTTGTTGTGGAGTTTGTGTTGGGAAATTCCTCCAACCTCCCGTCCTGCCCGTGCCCCACAAGCCCGGGAGGAAGGGCTCAGGAGAGTCTGTTTGGGATCCTTGGGGTGCCCAGCTCAGTGCCAGGAACTGAGTGGGGAAGAACAGAGCCGGGAAGACCACCCTCCCCTGAGGGCCCTGAGCTCTGATCTGGAGCCGCACTAGGGGCCCAGGATGGGCGTGGCCAGCAGGGGTTTGGGCAGATTTGATGCGGGGAAGAAGCTGGGGTGATCCATGCGCCAGGGGGCATGGAAGCTAGAGGGGGTGGGGTGTCGCGGACAACACGGGGTCCACATGCAGGCCCCTCTGCAGACGCGTCCCCCAGAACCCCACATCCTCTGATGGGCTTGATGGGGGTCACCTTCATGGAACCGGAGCTTGAGGCCTCCAGAGACCCAAGCAGAAGAAGGCTTACCCTCATGTGTGCGTCCACGTGCTGCCCGCGTGCCCAGTCCTTCGTTCCCACAGCGGGAGCTCCCGCCTCTGCACCGGGCCCTGCCCCGGGCTGGCTGAGCCGTGTGGCTGCCATCCGCCAGCCTTTCCCACCCCTGGGGGAGACAGTCCAAGGGCTGGACGGCTGCTAGGACCCTTGTGGGCTTTGCACATGAAAAAGGCCACGAAGAGGAAAGTTCCTCTGGGGTTACAGCACCCCACCGTGGAATTTCTCTAGGACACACAAGCATGCATTTTGTTGGTGGAGAGAAGGCATCATCCAGCTCTGGGTGCCAACTCACTGGCAGGCACAGTCAGGACTGGCACAGACAGGACTCAGATGTTGTTCTGGCAAAGAGCCCCCGACAGGGTCTTGAAGACGCTCTGTCACCAAAGCACCTGCTGGAGTCCTGTGCAAATTCTGCCTTTTGGCAGCTCCTGCCACTCCTGGGGGCTCCTCCCCCGCCTCCTGCCAGCTCCCAAGGCACCACTGGTCAGCTGGACTCACAGTAACCTTCCTTGAGGGTGGCAGAGCCAAGACCTCCCCCTGGTCCGGTCTGATGCCCCCCACCCCTGGACTCCCCGCTTTGCCTGCAAGTGCTCACAGATGGGCTGGGCAGAGCCTGGATCTGGTTTTCATGATGCTTCTCCTTCTGGTGGAGAAAGCTCCTGGGAAGGCACTTCCTGCAAATAGTTTAGCAAAGAAGCAGAGTCTGCCTTCTCTCCCAGGCTGGAGGCCCGGAGAGCAGCAAGCTTGGTAGAAAAGCCAGCGCTGGGGGGCCGCCTGGGAGAGGCTGCCTGGGAGCTGACAGCCGGTAGAGTAATAATGCACGTGGCGTTGCTCACAGTGCTGTTCCTTTTTTTTTTTTTTTTTTCTTTAAATCAGAAGCTTTTATGGGCCGGTCTGGACGTCTGAGTTCTTTACAAAGTCTGACAGTTTGGGAATCTGGGATCACTGGGCTCAGCTTCTTGCCCATGACAATTCCGTAGGGCTGAGCCAGCTTCCCCCACACCAGCCTTGCCCTGGGAGCCCCCAGATTGGACCCCTTCTTCAAGCTCACAAACACACGGGGTGTCAGGTTAGCAAAGCGGAGGGGTTGGGTCAGCGGCTGGCACTGAGCTCCTGCCCCTGAGCCCTCAGCTCCCTAAACGCACCAGGGTCCCCAGCTGGCAGGAGCCCCACACAGCCATGCACCCCAGGGAGGAAGGGCCTTGTCTGGCGAGGCAATAGAGGTGCGCTTCCTGCCCAGCGGGCATGAAGGATAGGCTCAGGGATGCCCCAGCGGAGAGAACCTGCGAGGCCACGGCCAGGGGGTGCACAGTGGCTAGGTCCCTCCAGCCTGGGGCAGCTCCGGGGAGGGTGCTGTGCCAGGTGGGCGCCATGCCGGGCGGGCCCAGGATGGTGGGACGCGGCTCCCTGCGCGCCCTGGGCCAGGATCCGGAGAGGCAGGCCGACTAGGTCCTCTGCAGATGCGCCCGAGGCGCCAAGGGCTAAGGCCCCGGCTGTCCTATGGGTGTAGCCTGGAGCAAAGCGCAGCTGGAGTCGGGGAGGACGGAAGGGACGGTAGTGGGCGGGGCCTCCGTGGTGCCCGCCTCCGCCGCCCCGCCCCAGCCCCCTCCCCAGCAGCCGTTTTCTGAGCTCCTGTGGCGCAGGCCTCCCAGGGCCGAGCGCCCCCTGCTGCCCGCTGTCCCCAGCGGCACCCGGCGGCTCGCCTGCCCTCCACTCTGCGCGCCACCCGCTCCAGGCGAGACCGCGGCGCGCGGCTCCCCCTGCCCCGCGCCAGGCACCATCTGCTAACCTTGTGTTCTCATTTCAGAGCCCGGCCAGAGCATGCCTTTCGCCCCCACGAGTACACGCATGCTTGCTGCCCCTCATGGCCTCTGAGACTAATTGTCTGTTTTCTTTCCTCCCGCCATGTCACTTGGGTCCCACCGCGTTTTAACACAGCACCCCCTTCAGGAGTGCTCTCAGAGTAGCGGCTCTGAGGGGGCCTTCCTGGAGCGGCCCGAGCACCCCCACCCGACCCAGCATAGCTCCAGGCTGTTCAGTATCCCTGAAGTAGCCGAGGAGGGAGAGCACCTGGAGGTCTTGCACAAGCAGGGCTTAGGGTACCCGGCCAGGGCCCGGGCCCCACCGGCTTCCCGGCTCCCAGCCAAGCCCAGGGGCCCAGGGGGCGGCGGGCCCCATGCGGAGGACTTCGGTCTGGAAGACAGAGGCTGCTGGTCCAGCCGCATGGCCAGCAGGAGCCCGGACAGTGGCCTGGACTGTGGGAGTGAGGAGGAGGAGCTACGTCTTAGCTTCAGGAGCTCGTCCAAGTGCACCCCGGGCCCTGGGCACTGCCCCCATAGGAGAAGCCCGAGGCCGCTGCTGGCCCAGCGGCGGACGCTGACCCGGCAGAGCAGCATCGAGGAGGACTTTGGGGAGCAAGTGGACCCCAGCGCCGTCCTCAGGAGCCATGATGCCCACCCGAGCCCAGAGAGATCCGCCCCCAGGAAGTATGGCCGGGAGGAGCCCCTGGGGCACCAGGGCCTGCGGGATGTCTGGAAGAAAAGCATAAACATGCCTGACAGTAGGGCCACTGCCCCAGAGTCACCTCCCCGGGTGACAGCAGGCCCTGTGGTGTGTGAAGTCAACTTCCTTCTCACATCTGCTTGCCAAACCAATCCATTTTCATTCTTTTCCCTGATTTTTTTTCTGTTGGTGTCCATCCCTGGGGAGCGTCTCTGCTGGCTGTCTTTCATTTCCATGCATTTTGATTTCAGTGCCATTGCTTCCCAATCTTTGACCATGCTGACGACCCCTTTCCTTTGCTTTAGAATACTGACCCCCACCCCACAGAATCAGCGACGATTATGGCTGCTTTAATTAAAGGACAACTGAATCTAAATTTTAATTAAGGGTTAGCTGAACTACGATGATCCAAAAGTTTGGCAACATGTGTTTTTTTCCAAATGAACCCTCGGGGACGTTCACGACCGCCACCCGCACCGTCGAAGGTGTTTTCTGATTGTGGCCCTGGGTTTGGATCTTTATCCGTAACTGGAAAAAAGAATGAGGAACAGTTATCAAAGGTCCATTTTTATATGTTGTTTCCAAAGTGGCTTTTGTTGTGTTTTGTTTTTCCTTCCCCTTTCTTTCCGGGGGATGTTTCCAGAACGAGTTTCCATCATCAGCTCTAGACGCATCCCCCGCCTTGTGTTCCAGGCTTGTTGGCAGGTCAAGAGTAAGGGGTCCCTCCAGGCATCATTCATCTCTATATTGTGTGCCCTTCCCAAAACATTTGCTCCTGTCATGCTGAACTTTTCCATGAAAACACAGGTGAGCCGCTGCCGTGCACTCCAGGCCTGGGGTCTGAGCCTGCTGTGCACACAAGGGCGCCGATCTGAGCCCACTGAGTCGCCCACCATCCGTGCGTGGCCCACATCCTGTCCTCTGCCTGTGATAAGCCGTCTAACAACAGTCCCCACCACTGTTCGTTCCCTGTGCCCCCAAGAGCTTCCCGACTCCAACTGCTTCCCAGTGAGCCGGAGGTTTCGCTAGGATTCTCTCGTAAGATTCTGACCTTTAGTGCAAAGTAGAAGCAAACCCGTCCAAAAAGGAGAACCACCCAAGGCAGCCCTGAAAAGTCATTGGTGTCTTCGGATTAGGGCCAAGATGTTGCCGTGAGTTTCAGAGCTGGGAACACACAGAAACTTCTGTCCGAGTTTCCGGTAACCTCACACACAGCGGTGTCCAGGCGGGGTGTTCGGAAGCACAGCTAACCCCCCCCCCCCCGCCCACGTCCGTGAACACTGCAGGGGCAGGCTGTCCTGAGACTAGCTGAGGGCCGGATGCGGTCCGAGGGGCTGGAGCTGGGATGAGCTGGGTTGGAGCCACTCTCACTCTGGTTCCAAGACCTTGGCTTCGGCAGCGGGAGCCGCAGAGAAGAGTGCCTCCCGAGGAGTCCCTTCTCGCCCCCGCTCCCCTCCGTGTGTCGAGAAACGGCTCTGGTGCGGAAGACGGGCGGGCTGGGGAGAGCAGCCTTTTCTCTCCTCCAGGTTATTCAGCTAACCTTTCAGTTAAAAGCTAAGTTTAGTTGCCTTTAGAGCTTCTGCTTCTGAGTTGATTTGATTTGGCTGACTTAATTCTTTTGTTCCCCAAGGCTGGCAGGACTTATGACTGTGCTGTTGTTGTGTCTTCAGATTTTAGGAAACCCGATGTCTGCAGGACGGGCGGACAGGGTGGATCACGTGGGCCGAAGGTTCTCCCACGGCAGTGCTGGTCCTCAGCGGTCCCGGCCGATGATGGTCCCGTCCATCGGTTAGTGGGCCTGACACCTTGCTCTCTCTTGGGACCCCAGAGCACATGGCCGCTCCGTCCGTGATCAGGACACATTTGCAAACTCAGTAGGAGTAGCATTTCTAACCACGTACAGAAAACTCTCTGGTACTTATGGCAAAAAGATGCAGAAAGAGGCATAAGAGAAATGAAACCTATTTATAAGTGTTCTCAAATATCATATTGGCTTTTAACATCAGTCTTCTCCCTACCAATTTGTTTTCTTTCCTGGAGAGGCCAAACCACATGAGCCCTGGAGAGATTGCAGTGTGAGGCCTCTCACGTCCCAGCTTGTGCTCTCGTGAGAGGGTCACAGCCAAAGAAGCAGGAGTCGCAGCTCAACTCCAAATACCTAAACAAACCCAAGTAACAGAGAGCTCTCTGTGTGCGTAAAGCATCCCGGCAGCCGGGGCTCAAAGTGACGGGGAACCCCACGAGGCCTGATGTGGCCTCCAGAGTGTGGGCCGCCCTCGTGCACGTGCTCCCCTCCTCGCTCGGGAGCCCTCCTCCGGCCCCCTGAGCCCACTCCCTTTATTCCTTTTTGGGATTGAGCCACTCGTGCTGAAAGCTGTCATTTTAGTCCCCATAACTGATCCCACGCGGAAGGGGGTGGTGGTTGGAGGTCGGAAGGGGTGGCTTCAACTGTTCGTTCCAGTGGAATGAATCATGGCAAAAACGATTCCAAAAAGTATTTGCACAAGATAACGGAACGTGGGAAATCAGCGCAGAGAAACTGGCGTTTTGTGGGAGTGCGCGTGCATGTGAACACAGGCAGGGAGAGCTGTGAAGGGAGCGGGCGCAGCGGAGCCTGACCCAGGGCCCGGGGGGACAGCTCAGGGGCCTCCGGACACCAGCACACAGCTGACGTTCAGGGGACAGTCGCCTCTTTTCGGGTCAACTAACAGGACAGACGGATGTGATGACGCAAAACAGATCCTCTAAAATACTTTACTTCTTCCAGACTTTTCTTCCCTTTTGAGTCCAAACAACAGGGGAAAAGTTTTCTCTTCCACCTCTATGGTTTTAGAATGTTTTTACTGATCAGTAAAAGTGTCATAAAATACTCAAGACCCTTAAAAAAAAAAAAGTTTTTTCAGTTCGCTGAAAAATGACAAAGAACGCAGCAACAGTCCAACTGGTAGACGCCGGTCCCGCCTGTTCCACATCAGCGGGCAGCTTACGTCACACAGCCTGGGTAGTCTCAGGGGCTCTGGACCCGGTGCCACGGTGCCCCCACGTTCACGTGATCTGTGTGTCACCCCTCCGTGACAGTGACCGAGCCTGACGGGGTGATCCTGGTGTAGCAGGTGCACGGCTCGTGGGGGACTGGCCGTCTTCAGAAGCGAGGTGGAGCGGGGCTGGTGTGCGGGCCAGGACCCAGTCATCTCTGCTGCAGAAGGGGGTTTCTGGGGCTTCCCTGGACAGTCACTGTCATGCGGTGAGACCACAGCCTGACGCATGGCAGGAATTGTGTCTGTGCTCACAGGGGAGGGTTGGGGGCAAGGGGCTGGGGCTCTGCAGAGGCTCCATCCCCGGGCTCCTGGGAATGGCTGCGGGAGGGACTGCAAATGGCCCAGTGGGTGTGGAGGCAGAGGGGAGACATGGACGCCTTCTAGTCCTCCCTGCTGACCCAACCTCTGGAGCCCCTGACGGCCCTTTGAATGGGTGTGTCTTACTTAAGAAATTGAAAGTTTGCACGCGTGTTTTCATCTTAGTAAAACAATAGCTAAATTAGCAGAAAGAGAATAATGCTAACATTTTAATCAAAAAAAAAAAAAAGGCTCTTAATATAACTCAAAAAAAGTGCCAAATAAATCCGTGATGGATTTGGTTTAATTGGACCCGATTTCTTACCATGTAGTGATGCAAGAAAGCACATACTAACATGATTATTATTAAAGGCTTTGATTCATACACAAGCACCTGAGTTTCAAAGGACAGAAGTGAAGCGTGCTCAGCAGAGCCCAGTGACCCCCGGGAATGGCCAGGGGTGTGCCAGCAGACTTTGTGCCCCTCTTTCCGATTTAGTTCCATTTTTCTTGTGCAAATATCAATGATTGTTTTAGAAACCTGCTCCATTCCAGAAGCATTCCTTTTTTTTTCCCCCCCAGAGGAACCTAATTCTGTAGACAATAACTTCCTAAATATATTTTTATTTATCATTATTTGAGAGAGAGAGAGAGGCAGTGCATGAGCAGGAGGGGCAGAGGGAGAGGCAGAGAGAATCTCAAGCAGGCTCCACGCCCAGCACCGAGCTCAGCGGGGGTATCGAGCTCACGACCCTGAGGTCACGAATGGCGCTAAAATCGAGAGTCAGATACTTAACCAACTGAACCACTCAGGCGCCCCCGGAATATATTTTTAAGAAGCAATGCATCGCAATTGAATAAAAATACCGTAACTTTTAATATTCTCTGGGTGTCCTAATTAAGGAAACAGATTTAAAAAGACTTAAAAACAGAAAAATTATGTGGGTCCAGATGTAGTGAATTCGGGACCCTATGGTCAGCATGAGGAGGGCCTCCCGATGCTGATCCGTGACTCACAGGAGGAAGGAGCTGGGCACGGTTTCTCGCTGGATCGTGGCTGGTCTTTGCTCCACTCGGGAGGATCCCATTCTGACCAGGGGGCTGTGACCTCCCCAAAGGTACCTTCAGCTCAGGTCATGATCCCGGAGTCCTGGGATCAAGCCCCGCATCCCGCTCCCTGCTCAGCGGGGAGCCTGCTTCTCCCTCTGCCGCTCCCCCTGCTTGTGCTGTCTCTGACAAATAAATAAAATCTTAAAAAAACAACAACAAAAAAACCCCACAATTTTTGGAAGCCGGATGGGAGGTGGAGTTTTGTGAAGAATGCATTTGTCGCCACTGAAGTGTTGAGGCTAAGTGAGCACCCCAGACTTCCACTCACGTGCAAATGCTTTTCGGTGACGGGGCATCGGGGCCGTCCCTCTGGCTCCGCTCCGCAGCGGATGGCCTGTCCCGCGCTGGGTTTCCTGACCGCGGCTGCTTTTCCCGCCCATCCATGTCGATCTGTATTGCACCCAAAGATGTACAGACAGAAGTTCCAGTGCTGCCATCGACCATCTTCTGAACCGCGTTTCCGACAGCAGCACAGGTCTCTACGTCCGGGAGTCACCTAGCCCTCTGCCTCTCCCCCCCCCCCCCCAGACGAGTACAGCGAGCGGGACCGCCTTTCTCCAGACTTCTACGAAGAGTCGGAGACCGACCCAGGTGCTGAAGAGCTCCCGGCCCGGATCTTTGTGGCGCTTTTTGACTATGACCCCCTCACCATGTCCCCGAATCCAGATGCTGCTGAAGAAGAGCTTCCCTTTAAGGAAGGACAGGTCATCAAGGTGGGCGCCAGGCGGCGTGGGGGGCAGGGAAGGACGGTGCGGTCACCGTGCTGCAGCCCCTGAGCTCATCCCCAGGGCGGGCCTGTTCTGTCGCATCAGTCAGCCGTAGGACCAGCAGAGAGAGGGCTCGTGAGTCCGAAGCAGGGACCCCGGAGAGAGCCTGGGGCTCGGCCTCCCGGAGGAAGCCCGCGGCTATGGACGGGAGCACCGCCAGGGGGAGACTCAAAGTCCTCTCCGTGGGGTGGGGTTTCCTCACACATGCAAAGTGGAGCCGAACCCCGACCTGTGCCCCCCGCTGGGTGATGGGACCAGCGGGTTGTCCAGACCCTGGGGCGGAAGCCGGTTCCCCGGTGTGGCCGTGGGTCTGCAGGGCACGTGTCGGTGACGACGGGCTCTTCCCGCACATTCTGACAACGCACGGGAGACCCGGCACTCACACTGCCTCGGCCTCTCGCCCCGGCTCCAGGTCTATGGTGACAAAGACGCGGACGGCTTCTACCGTGGGGAGACCTGTGCCCGGCTCGGCCTTATCCCTTGTAACATGGTCTCAGAAATCCAAGCCGACGATGAGGAGATGATGGACCAGCTTCTGAGACAAGGCTTCCTGCCTCTCAACACTCCTGTGGAGAAAATAGGTAAGAGACCACCCCCGGGTCGCCCCTGCCCCTGCTGGCGGGGCTGCTCCGGCCTCCCTGGCCTCCCCCGCCTCCCCCAGCCACGCCACCAGCCGGGAGCAGGAGGCGGTGTGGACAGGGTCCAGTCGGTGCCATTGCAAGGGAATCTGAAAACGAACCCGCACTGCACACCGGGTTATAACAGTCTTGCCTGCTTTGGGGACATTTACACGCCCAAATATTTACGAAAACTCAGATGATTTTATAATGAAAGAGGAAGTGCAGCGTTGCTTACTAAAGATCTGTCCCACCAGAAAATAGACTGCTTGCTTTCTGGCTGTTTCTGCATGTTGTATCCCCTAAAACCTGTGCATTTATACCGTGACCCCCACGGTGCTGGTGTCAGGAAGCGAAGCCTCTGGGAGAAGCTGACGTTGTGACTGTGGAGCTCTCAGAGGGGCGTCAGGGCCCTCGCAAAGAGGCCCCACGGGTGTCCCTCACCCCCTCTACCCTGCAAGGACAGGTGGGAAGACACCACCCATGAACCAGGACGAGGATCCTCCCCAGACCCGACTCTGCGGCGTCCCAGTCTCAGACTTCCAGCCCCCGGGGCCTTGAGGAGCGGCTGTGCGCCGTGTTCGGGCAGAAGGCACAGACCAGGACGTCGGGGTCAGGGGTCTTACTGTGGGACGCACCCTGGGTTCACACCTGGACCCCATCGTCTCCATGGGGGATGGGCCGTGAGCGTCCGCCTGTCCCCAGTGCGGGGCACAGGGTGAGGAAGTCACCGCATGCTTTCCATTCGGGTGGACATTCCTCATCCAAAAGGAAGAAAAGACTGTCCCCCGTCGTGTGGATGGAGGACACTCTCCTCTGTTTACCTCGACCCAGTTTGCAAGCAGCCGTGAGTACACAGTGGAACTATTTTCAGAGCGTCACGGTTACGATCTCTAATTTTGCGCACATGTGGGGGAAATCTACATATTTCAGAGGCCTTTGCTTTCTCTACAAAGCTGGAGACAGGAAGATCTACTTTATGTCATTCATGTTTTAGGTTTTAATACTTTAAAACATTAGGTTAACGTAGTTGCAAGTCAGATTTCAGAGACAAAATGCAGTGGCTCAAAGAATATGCATGATTTTAAGGATAATCACAAACTCAAGCAGAATGCTTCGACTCTGGTATGAATGAACTCACGGTGTGGAGTCAGAGCCGCGTCTGAGAGCAGAGGCTTCTGGGAATATCCTGCCTGGATCAAGTCCACGAGCCTGAAGCTCTCTGAGCCCGATACCCCCCGACTCCCATTCCGACGCCACCGGGTCTGGCTCCGCTCCCCGCAGACCCAGTGAGCCCGCCTGGGCTCCGCTAGAAAGCAGTAGCTTGATTCAACTTACCAAGTAGGTTGAATGTCTGTCTTATTGTCTTTTTCTAATTGTGACTTTTGAGGGAACCGGACTGAGGCACCGTGGGCCCTTCTAGCACTAGGAAGTGTCGCTGTCACCGCAGGCTGAGCCCGTGCCCCCCCGTGGCTGGGGCAGGACCCGGTGTCCGCCTCGCAGCCGTCTTCCGACACCACATGTGGTAAGACAGGAGGAAACGGGGTACGCACTGGAAAAGAAGACAAACTTTTTTCCAAGTCACGTGTGACATGAAAATTTACTTAGAGAATCTAGAACACGAGTTCCTAGAGCCACGGAGGGAGCTTAGCAAGGTCAACAGATACAAAAGCAATTGTTTTTCCAAATGTTAGCATGAAAAATTTGGAGTTGACGTTTAAGACATAATGTTATTTACGATGATGTAACGAAGACATGAGAAGGGAGGGGTTGAATGCAGGCGGGCTCTGCGTGGGGGAGGCCACCAAGCCTGAGGACAGAATCCGAGGATTCCCCGAGGAAACAGACGTCATGTTCTGCACTGTGGGCGGTGAAGACGTCCAGCACCCCCAAACTGACGGACGCACCCACAGGCTCATCCATACGGACCGGACGCGCCCCTCCCCTTGCCCCAGTCCATGTCTGTGCAGATGGGACCTGCCCCCCGGGTCCATGTCTGTGCAGGGATCCGTGTAGAATCCGTGCACTAAATCAAACGTGTATGAAAAGGCAAAGGGACTGCAGTTGCCCGAGTGATTTTCTGAAAGCGCCGTGGAGGACACCATGGTGTGAGCAGGTTCTACGACTGGACACACAGGGGAGCTGATGGAGACCCAGTGGTGTGGGCGGCCCAGGGCACCGCCATCCGTGCAACAGGGCAAATTCAGAAACGGACCGACGCCTGCAGTGTCCACAGAGTTTCAACCCAGGTAGGGGGGCTCAACAGGGAAAGGACAGTCTCTTCTATCATGGGTGCTGGACTCGGGCAGAGAAAAATGAAGCTTGGGCCGCACCCCTGCCAGACTCACAAAATGAACTCAGAATCGAACAGTCTTAAGTATAAAAACTAAGACCGTGAAACTTCTAGGAGAGGAGCTTCGTGGCCATGGAGCCCTGATGTCTTTGACGTGACACTGAAACCAGGACACAGTAAAGCAAGAGACTGACGTCAGGCTCTTGAGCATCGAGTCGTTTCTAAACTGGAGAAACACAGCATGAAGAGAAGGAAGGGTGAGGCTCCGGTCTGGCCGCGAGTGTCCGCAGGGGACCCGGCCGAGGGGGACCCGGACTGGGGGCACCCCGCGCTCGACTACTCCACAACAGGAAAGCCAACGACCAGCGCCAGTGCGGGCCAGAGACCTAAGAGCTCCTTTACCACGGAGGACTCGTGGATGGCGGACAAGCAGACGGAGAGACGCCCAACAGGACCCGTAGTGTGTGGAGAAGCGCCATGAGAAGCCCTGACGCCCCCGCCGGGATGACCACAGCAAGCGTGGGTTGGGGTGCGGGACCGGAGCCGCGTCCGCTGGGGGCGACCCCGTGGGGCGGGACTGCTCTGTCCGACAGGCGGCGGGTCCGTGGACAGCTGGACGCACAGTGCAGGCCGGCCACCCCCTCCTGCGTCCTCGCCCGGAGGACTGGAGCTTCCGTGCGTGCCCACAGCGGCCTGTGTGCTCATAGCGCCCTCACCGCATGCCACTGAGATGGGGAAACTCAGGCGTCTTGCCCCCGGGGAGCGGGTGGAGTTGCTGCCTCGTCCACACAGGGGGGCTGCCCCCCAGCGGCGAAGGCTGCACCGCAGACACACAGTCCCATGAGGGGCTGTGATCTCTGATTTCAGAGGATCCCAGCTTCGTCTCGGCCTCCCTGTCGGACGGACGCATCGGGGGAGGAAAGCGTCCTCATTGCTGGGGGGGGGGGGGGGGGGCAGAGCAAACCCACGAGAATGCGCAGCTCAGGGCGACCGGCCGCACAGCCAGGGCTTCGCGGGGCCTGGAGAGGGCAGTAGTCCAGTCCCGCTGGCCCCGTGGGCCCTGCGGCCCTGGGGACGAGGGAGCGGGGGCGGCACTCCTTGTGGAGTAACCATGACGGCTTTTTCCTCCTCACGATGTCAACAGAGAGAAGCAGAAGCAGCGGCAGGCACCCAGGGGCGACGCGGAGGGTGGTGGCGCTGTACGACTACGACCCCAGAGAGAGCTCGCCCAATATCGATGTGGAGGTACGTGCCCAGCGTCGCTTCCCCGCGGCTCACGGCCGGTCCCCGGGCCTCTCCCCGCAGAGCAGCCTGCGGGCCGTGGGACCCGGCCTCCCCGCTTCTCTGGAAGGGTCTGTGTGTGCAGTAAATGGTGTGAGGGAGCTAGGCCGGAGGAGACAGGGAAGGGGCACCGCGGCTGACCAGCCTGGTCACTGCCGCGGTCCAGGGTCCCGTGCAGGAGGCCGTGGGAGGAGCCATCTGCCGTCCTCAGCCCCGGGTGACAGCCCGAGTGTCTTCTGGAAGAGAATTAACATCTGCGGTGTGGGGGCCTGGAGAGAGAGCAGAGCTATAAGCGGCCCCGCCCTCCAGGCAGAAGCTGAGGGACAGGTCCCGTGTCCTCCACACACGTGGCCTGGGCCAGCGTGGCCCTCGGCACCCTGGGAGGCAGAAGGGACCCCCTCCAGAGCTGACAGGCTAGGTGCTCAGCCTGTGCACCTGCTTTCTCAGGCGACAAGCGGTGTCCACATCTGTCATCCCCGGTTTCTCTTGTGCCCCACGTGCTCCCAGCACGTGGTTCGGATTCAAAGCAGGTTCTGCAAACATTGCTACGCGGATCCGATTCATAAGGGACATGTGGTGGCCTGAGAGGTCATCTCCCTTCCCTTGTCCTCACATTCAGAGATAAGCCGGCACGTGATTTTGTCCGTGTGCCCGTCCGTGTGCCGGTGTCTAGGCGGGCGCCTGGCACGTCGCGTACACTTTGTAGACAGAGTAATTGAGTAAAGGCTTTTCGCACTCAGTCCAGGGACATTTATGTGACGGTCCTCATGCTGCAGAGGACCCTTCCCTGAACTTCTGGTTTTTCAAGTTAACTCTTTGAGTCGTTTTATTTTTTTTAAAGATTTTATTTGAGAGAGAAAGAGAGAGAGCACGGGCCGGGCGAGGGGCAAAGGGAGTACCTGCTCAGCAGGGAATCAGATGCGGGGCTCGATCCCACGACCCCGGGATCATGACCTGAGCCAAAGGCAGCCGCTCCACCACCTGAGTCCCCAGGCGTCCCCACTTTGACAAGTTTTAAACAAGAACTATGGTGGCGGGGGGACGCAGCCGCTGTTGTGAGCTCTGGCCGGGAATGGCGTGCGTGGTGCGTGGCTGGGAGGTGGCCGCAGCCTGAGCTGTTCTACCCCCGCGTCCCCGGGGCGCCGTGTACAGAAGCACCGGCCAGCTTCCATACCCTTCCTCCCTGGGTGAGCGGAAGAGCAGGTCAACCGCAAAATGATGAGAAAAAAGAAACCCTTAGAGCAATCGTGAGGACCTTTTTAAAGAAAACCAGCCACTCCGAACCGAAGGTGTCACTAGCCTGACGTTCTGTCCCCGCAGGCAGAGCTCACGTTTTGCACCGGAGACATCATTACCGTTTTCGGGGAGATCGATGAAGATGGATTTTATTACGTAAGTGTCTGAAACCTCAGGACACTGCATCTTGCTCATTCTGTGTGTCTGCTTCTGCGTGTGTCCTTGCCCCTGAAATGAGGTATGAGCTTCCGACGGCTTTCGGGAAGGTCCCAGTCTCTGGGGCTCGTCTGGTGCAGGAAGGGGGTCTGTGAGCGTCTCCAGCCTCCTTCTCCGAGGGGGGCACGTGCCGTGTCCGCAAGCTGCAGACAGAGGACACGTACTCACGTTCTTCCGTCTAAAACTGTCTTCGTCCAAACGCGTCCCAGCTGAACTCTCCGGTTGTTTATAAGGTGGACGTTTGGGGCAGGAGAAGGAAGGAATACAAACAGGCCACGTTGTTACTTAATCCTCCCCAGCAGAGTGTGCAAGTCCGCCCTGACCTTCCTCCCAGCTGACGGCCGTCGGCAGCCGGGACCGGGCTCTGGGCAAGGGCTCCTGGCTCAAGGCCTGGGGGGCGGGGGGCAGCCTCCATCCTTTACGCTGCTGACAGTTCCTGAGGAAAAGAGAGAGAGAATGCTGACTGGCTCATCTTCGTGCTTCACGGCACCCCCAGGCCCAAGCGCACGGGGCCACTGAAGAGCTGGCTGGCCGGACTGGGGGTGCCCGTTGCAGGGGCACTTGGGGACAGGGCCCCCACCTTGCACCAGGGGCCCCACTTTCCCCATGACCCCCATCTTTAGTCAGAACAGCTGGAAACCATCTGGTCCTGCTAAGGCAGGTTTTCCTTCGAGTCAGACGAGTTCACAGCCTGCGGGGAATCCGAGTTTGGGATTATGGCAGGTCCGTGTTTGGAGGAGCTGCGCTGGCCCCTGTTTCTTCCCAGATGAGAGTACGGGGTCTGTGAGTGATCAGACGTCAGGCTTTCTGTCCTGCCGAGGGTTCGAGGGGGCGGGTGAGGTAGGTGGGAGCCCCCGAGGCTGAGACACAGGCTCGGGCTGGTCCAGGTGACGGAGGGAGGTGGATGGAAGCTGCCTCGGTAGCTCCCAGAGCGCAGGTCGTCAGTTGGGGTGAGGGCGTCATCCAAGAAGATGCCCAGATTCTGCCCCGGGTGATGGGTGCCGTGGGTGCCCTTGGAAACACGGGCACGAGTGAGGGAAGGATGCGTTTTAGAAAATACTGAGCATGAGGCTGGGAGGAGGACCTCCGAGCTTCTCCACGATGGGGAGGGATCCGTGCCATCGATTCTGGAAGATTCTGATGGCCACGTCGGACACAGCAGCATGTGGCAGAGGGGACGGCCGTGAGGCAGTCAGTGCACTTCTGCCGTGGCATTAGCAAGACGGCATGGGAAGCTCTGAAGAACCAGAGGGGGAGAGTAAACGTGCAGGCGGGCCTGCCCCCCGTGCCGCTCGGGGAGCCCAGAGAGGGGGTTGGTCTGCATGTGTGCGTGCGCGGGATGGTCCCGGGCTGCGTGCCCACGGGCCCCGTGAGCTGAACGTGGCGCCACTGGGGCTGTGAGGCTGAGGCTGGGCGTTTTCCCACCACATGGTCCCCAGCCCCAAACCCACGACGCCATGTGGCCTGATGTCTGGGCCCACGGACATTGGTGTGTCTGCTTATGGACGTGATTCTTGACCTTGGATGTGGGAGAAATCCCTAGGGACACGTGTGGTGGTGACCCAGTCACAGTGTGTCATGTGGCTGCCACCATCCGCCTCCAGGGCACCTTCCCTCCTGCCAGCCGGAAGTGCCATCTGACACTCTCCACCCCTCGCGTCCCCCAGCCCTCCGTCTCCTCCCCGTCCCCATGAACCTGCTCCGTACCTGCTTTCGGGGCCTCACACACGAGGAGTTTTCTCACACCTGCCCGACCTCACGGAGCAGAACGTCGGAGCGCAGGTCTGCCTCTCCTTCCCTCTCAAGGCCCAAGACGACTCCCCGCTGGGTGCGCACAAGGGAGGCGTCCCCTGTGCACCCGTCAGTGGATGCTCACATGCTCGGCCCCTGTGAATAACAGCGATGAATGTGGTCGGCTAACACGTCCCTCAGTCCTTCTGCCGAGGCTTTCGGGTCTCGGCCCCACAGAGTCTCTGGGGCCGCGGTAATTCTGTTTGACTTTCTGAGGGTCCGCCCCCAGCAGCGGCCCCGCTTCTCACCGCCCAGCAGGGGCACGAGGGCTCCGGTCCCCCCCGGTTCTCAGCAGCTCTCTTGTCTGCGGTTTTGTTTTTAAACTGTTGTTAGTGTCTGGAGTCGCTGTCCTAAGGGGTGTGAGGGGGTGTCTTGTGCTTCTGATCTCAGTTTCCCTAGGATGCTCGTGTTAGCTCACATGGAGCATCTTTCCACGTGCTTTCGGCCGTTTGTCTTTTTTGGGGGAAACGGGTGCGGGTCGTCTGCCCATCATTTCCTTGGGGTCTTGTGCTGAGCTCCTGATGTGTTCTGGACACGAGCCCCTTCGTAGATCAGCAGCTGGCGGACGTTCTCCCATCCATCCCGTGCGTTCCCTCCCTACCCTGGTGGCTCTGTCCAGGTCATGACGGGGAAGCCTGCGTGTCTCGTGCTGGCATTCCCTAGACTTGTAAGCAGAGCGACGGACTCCCGGGAAGTCCGGGGCTGGCCATTCTGGGACTTGGTTTTGGACACAGGCATTGGGGGACACTGGGGAAGAAGTGACGTGACGGCTGTGACCCGCTGGGTCCGGATGTCTTGTGGATGGTGATCTTAACTATGCACCTGTGTAGAGACGTGAGAGAAGGTTCTGGAAGGGAGGAGACGAACCTGAAGCAGTATCACCTCTGAGGAGGTGTGAACACTTTCGTGTCCCCCATATTGTTTGGCTCTTTTTAATGAGACTGTGAGCGTGCACAAGACAGACCCGTAGCCGTCCCCCAGTGCACACGCCAGACCACCCGCTGGCCTCAGGAGGGGGTCCGTCCATGTCAATGCATCTGCTCGAGTGAGGTCTCTTTAAAAGCTCCCTGGGGATGCTAAGGCCAGCCACGGCCGACGGCCGCCCCACGGGCTGGCCTGAGGCCTGGTTCCTGGGAGCCACGTGAGCCCCGGGGCAAAAACCCACGTTGTCATCCAGCCAGGCCAGATGCAGAGCTTGGGGAAGGGACCCTGTCCCCCTGAGCGCGTCCCGAGCTCGCTGTTCTGGCCAGGGTAGTTTGGGGACACTGCCACCCCTCTGAGTTCTTCCACGTTTGAACAAGGGCAGACCCCCGCAGGCGACTGGCCCCAGTGCTCCGCTCCCACAGTGAAAGCAAGAAGGAGATGTTGGGAAAATCGAGTAATTCCTTCTGCTGTGTTTTTAGGGGGAACTTAACGGGCAGAAAGGCCTTGTACCTTCAAACTTTCTGGAAGAAGTGCCTGACGACGTGGAGGTCTATCTGTCTGACGCTCCGTGCCACTACTCCCGGGACACGCCGGTGCGCTCCAAGGCAAAACGGGTAAGCGGACACCCCCGGCGCCTCTGACACCTGCCCCCGGCCACACTCGCTCCCGCACCCCCTCGCGCGCACACGTCGGCCGCTGGGCCCGGAAGCCCATGCCCTCCCCCCGGGGTTGTGCCTCAACATCTCACTTTGACTTACCTGTTTCACAAAACCTGCCCCTCTCGACTCTAACCCGTCTGCCTTTCCTCACGAAGGGACTCCCCGTCCCGCCCCGTAGACGCACATCCCGGCTGGGGTGAGAGTGGAGGGGACGGCCAGTCCCTCCGTCCCTCGGCCCCGCTAGGGTTTCCGTGCTCGTAGCAGAGACCAGAGGTTGCCTCCGGCGTAGTTAACTAGTGGACGACACCCACGTGTAGTCTTGCATTTTTTTTTTTAATCTCATCACTGCCAGTTTTTCTATATTCTATTTTTATATATATATATATTTTTATTTCTTTGCTCATCTGCTTGGAAACAGAAGAAGAGTGTTCATTTCACACCTTAATCAGGCCCCGTAGCCTTCACGTAAGTGAGCAACTGAAGATACCACAGGTAGCGCCCGCCCGCGGCCCCGGCGGACTCGCGCGGAGGCCTCCCTGTGGGCGCGCACACAAAAGAAATATGTCTCAGAACACGACAAAACAGAACACAGCCCCTGGGCCTCGGACAGCAGGCTGTCCCTCGGCCTCGGCTGTAAAGGCACTGATTTTGTAGCCCAGTCCTCCTCATTGCTCATTTCCTACTGCCCGCATCATTTCAGACGGTTTCGAAGGCCAATCTTGGGAACATATTTCTTGCGAGGCTCATTGTCTGTTCCCGTAGAGAACGCTGCAGCGTCTCCTCGTGACGAACGCTGTGCATTGCATTGTTAGCCGCTCGTGGGGAAAACAAAAGCACAACTAGACACCATGTTTACTCCGGGACACGCTCCTGTGAAAACACAGAGCCCGAGCCGAGGAGGGGGAGCGCTGGGCGCGCGGAGTCGGCTCTGGCACGCCCGCCCCCCTCCCCCCACCCCGGCCGCGGGCGTGACCCCCGCGGCCGGGCTGCGGCGAGTCCCAGTCCGTGCGTGTGCCGGGCGTCTCCTCGGGGGCGGCAATGCAATGCTGTGCTTGCTCGGCCGAGAGCCGCAGCGGCCGCGGGGCCTTAGACGGGGCGGACGGTATCTTCAGGTGTGCGTGGGATGCTTTCCTAGCTGTTTTCCATCGGAACTAGACCTTGATTCTAAATCCAAGCAAGCTTGAAGCCCTTGGCTCCCCTCGTGTGCCCGAGGCAGGGCTTGGCGTGGAGAGGCGTGGAGGGGCGAGGGGGTGAGGGCCGAGCCCTGGGGCCAGCGAGCCCGCCCCGCCGTCCGGAGGTGCCCGGTGCGCTCTCTGGACACAAGCCCATCTCCGGCCACCGGGGAGTCTCGCGAGCACGCAATAAGGGCCTTTAAGCTTCCTTCGATTGTGATAGAGGTTCATTTTAGTTTTTTTTTCCTTTCAACCGGTGTGTGCCGTCTGCTATGGCGTGATTCACGTCCCCAGGAATGCCCCCGACCAGACCACCCTCCCTGTACCCCGGTGGCTCTCAGACCCACAAGCCCCTTTCAGAACCTTGGCTTTTAAGATTAGTGATGGGTCCTCAGCCACTTTCACTGTAACCTAATTTAAGGGAACCTCTGCTCCCCATCCCCCACCCCGCCCCACACCTCCGCTTTGGGTCTTAATTTACGAAGTAAATTACTACCTAGCTTTGTTTTGCCAAAGCTGCGGCCTTCCCCCTCCCCCGAAGACAAAGCAGCCGCAGCCCCCCCCTCGCAGGGAGGCTGCGGGGAGGGTGCGCGTGCTCGTGGCATCCTTGACCCCTGAGGGAAGCCACGAGCCCCCCTTCCCTTCCCTGGCGGGGGACGGGGCCGTGTGGTGTAAGCGATGTGGTCGGTGCTCGCGCACTCAACTGTCCCACTGTGCCTACTAGGTTCCTCCTGAGGGTTCAGGTACAACAAGGAGAGCGCCATCCCCCACAGCCCATCTCCATTCGGGGTCACCTCCGCCATCCATGGGTACTGGTAGTCCTGGGAGAGGCAGGGAAATGTCCTCGAAAAAGAAAAAGGGGCTGCTTTCCAAAGGCAAGAAACTGCTGAAAAAGCTGGGTGCGGTGAAATGACCATGCGCTTCCGGACGACCCCCCAGTCCGTGTCGTTCTCTTTAATCCCAAACTAGGGCTTTCAGTGACTCAAGTACTTCCTAAAAACACACTCTTCTCCCCTGACACCAGTAGAGAAATGCTCTTTGCACTACCGTCCACTGTAAGCCACCCGCGAGGACAAAGAGCTGCTGGGGCCCCCTCCCCGCCCGCGAGCCCAGCGCCCGCGCCCTTGCCGGCGGCCTGCCGGGTGGCGGCGTCTCGGAGCGCACGGGGGCCAGTAGCTCTTTGTGGCTCGCTCCCCGCCCCGTGCTGCCGGCCTCTGTGCCCTTGTCATCCGCCCTCAGAGGAATGGTTTCCACCTCAACCCCGTTTCCGAACGCTTGCCTCGCGACGCATTAACTCACTTTAACTCTGGTCTTGAACTTCTAGTTTAACTGCCTTGATGTTCCGCCTTAGAAATGCACCGTGTTCTGTACCGTCTAATAAAATCTACCGTGTCTGCTTTGTACGTGTCGTGCTTTCAGTGCTCCTCCCCCCCAGACACAGGGCTCTGAGGTCAGGGGTGCAGGCCGTGCACTTGCACACCCCGGCGTCCCGCCTCTCCCAGAGCGAGCCGGGCAACACCCAGAACACGTTTCCTTAACTCAGATCATTCAAGGTTAGAAAGGGAGCGAGAGGGTCGCCCCGTTTGGAGAAGTTACCACTCCTCCAGCCCTGCCGGCAAGCAAGGAAGCACTCCTGGCTCCCAGTGTCACACCCCGTGGCCTGTGTCCCACACCACACGCCACACGCACACACCCCGCCGCAAGCAGAGCACGGGGAGCCGCCCCCACAAGGCACACGCCACGCCCACAGCCCCTCAAGTTCAGTCCGTCCCCCATGGCTCTACACCAGGCAGACTACACCGCGGGCACTTGACCGAGAGACTGACAAGGTCACCGGCAGGCGTATGGGATTGGTTACTATTTTGTAATTCTTGTCCACTTGTAAAGTGTTTTTACTCTTTATACATACTTTTCAGATTGCCTTTCTTTTGTAATTTATGGAAGGTTTATAAATGAATGACCAAGCTTTTCCCATTGTGTCTTCAAACCTCTGTTGTAAACTGTAAGCTTTCAGTCTGTGGTTCATTTATTAAAAGGAAATTAGTCCGTGTGTGGCGCAGTACCGTGTGCGTGTGTGCATGTGTGCACTTAGTGTAAGATATTTTCTAGAAATAAAATTTGTTATTTTATACAATGCCATGTACTCTGTGTCTTTGTTTGAAACCGCTTTTATCGGTGCAGCCTTGTGGGATTCCTTTCTCCTTTCTCCCATGCGCGAAAGACAAACTCGATATCCGTGCCTTTTCTGGCCCTCCATTTTTCCCCTAAAAATGGTTGTGACCAGCACTCAGGGAGTCACTCACAAACTGTGTCCCCCTCACATGGCTGGGACAGCTGCTCAGGCGAACGGAGCTGCAATGAGGCCTCAAGGGTGAGGTCGAGCCGTGTTTGTCCTGTTTTCCTCTGTCACTTTTACTGTTCAGGCGGCACGACAGAGCAAGCAGACTGCATGGTCTCATCCCCCTGTGAGATCTACCATGGCCAATCCCACGCAGCCGGGGCGGGAAGGTCAGAGGGCAGAGTGTCCATCACGCAAGATGAATCAACTTTGAAGAACTAAGGTAAAAAAAAAATAAAAAATGCTAGATCAAATGGAAGGTCTTAAAAAAAAAAAAATTCCAGTTTAAGAAATACCGACATAAGAAATGAAGGTCCGCACGACGGCGTGAATACACTTTATGCCGCTAATACGTTCAAAGATGGTCAGAATAGTAAATTTCCTTACATAAACTTTACCACAGTAAAAAAAATAAATAAATAATAATAATTTCCCAAAAATAAAAAAAGAGCAAAGGTGGCCCGGACTCATGATTCTTTAAATCTTTAAAAATATTTAGAAATTTCCCAGAACATGGAGGCAGACCCAAATGTAGGCAGACCCAAAGCAATAAGGAGGGCACTTCGCTTCGGTGACTACTACTGAACACTTGTGCACTCCAGGATGCCAACTGTATACAACTTCTAGAGAGACGACAACTGCCGCCGCTCCTGAGGCCAGCAGTGTCCCCGGCAAAACCAGACGAAGCTGTGACAAGGAATCCACATACCAGGAGCACCAGGAATTTTTTAAAAACCCTTAATTAAATAGTAGCAGACGAAATCCAGCAACGTAGAAAAAGGCTGAGTGGTGCACTGGACCCGGCTGTGGCTCATCCCAGGAATGAAGGCACCTTAACTTTCTGAGTAAAAAGCCAACACCGCTTACTGTGCCAGTGGAACAGAAGACACCGTCTGTCCTTTGATGCAGGGAAAAGCGCTGGACAAAGTCCGATCTCCGTTCAGGAAACAAGGCAAAGAAAGGAATTCGTCTCAACTTGATGGAGTTAGCAGTCAAGACCGTGCTTAACGGGGGACGTCCGACCGCATCCCGCTTCCCGTCCGGACCAGCGCAAGGCCGTCCGCTTGGCCGCTTGCGCGCAGCGCGGCATGTGCCGCACCTGAGAGCATCAGCGTGGTACGGAGAGAGAAGTGCTCTGCTTTGGAAAGGAAGAAGGGAAACGGTCTTTGCAGAGGACGCGGTTGTGTATTTGGGAAGTGCTGAGACAGCTACAAGATGCTGCTGGGACCCAGAAGTGGATTTGGCAAGGTGACAGCCCACAAGGTCGACATACGCGTCTCGCGGCTATTTCTGTGAGCTAGCAGGGAAAAATTAGAACAGAAATTAAAACACAAATGGAAGCGGTAGAATAATAAAAAAAAATACAGGTAATTCGTTATATTAGCATCAAAACCACAATGTACTTAGAGATAAGTTTAACAAAATATGAGCCAGACCTGTGTGCTGAAAACCAGAGAGCCCCGCCTAGAAATGAAAGGCTCTCAAGCAGAGATACACAGAACACGTTCGTGGTTTAGAAGATGTAATATTCTTAAATTCCTGATTTCCCCCCAAGTAGATCTGTCGATTCAGTGAGATGCCAGTCAAAATCCCAACGGGCTTTGCTAGAAATTGATGAGCTGATTTTAAAAATGATGCAGAAATGCAAATGACCTGTGATCACCGGGGTGGTTTTGAAAAAGACGAACGAGAAGTCAGAAGACTCCCATGGCCTGATTTTGAGACTTTAAGGCCATGGCTATCAAGACAGTGTTGTCGTTGTGTAAAATGTGGACATTGAAGTCACTGGAACAAACCAGAGGGTCCAGGGGTGCACACAGAGACATGTGGCATGTTCCTCTGTAGCAAAGGTGCCAAGGTAGGTCAGCTGGGGAAAGAAATACGGTGTTTTCTGGAAATGTGGCAGAAAGAGCTAATTATTGATGGGGGGAAACCGGCCCTTATCTCTCACGGCACACAAAAATTAATTCCAAACACGATCACAGTTCTAAATGAAAAAGTTGAAACACTAAAGCTTCTAGAAGAAAATGGAAAAATTTGGCCAGAGAGATGTCTTATATAGGACACAAAAAAACACAAAAAAAACCAAAAATACAAAAAACAACAAAAAAACCCCTGATAATTGGATTTCATCAAATTTAAAAACGTCTTGGGGTGCCTGGGTGGTTCGGGTTAAGTGTCTGCCTTTGGCTCAGGTCATTATCTCAGGGTCCTGGGATCGAGCCCCGCATCGGGCTCCTTGCGCACCGGGGAGCCTGCTTCTCCCTCTGCCTCCTTCTCTGCCTACTTGTGATCTGTCAAATAAATAAATAAAATCTTCTAAAAAAAAATAAAATTCTATTAAAGCGAGAGAGAGCGTCCCACGTAGGCATAGCCGTGGAGGTGCTGAACTCAGACGCCTTACAGGGCAGAGCAGGAGGGCACGCCCTGCGGAAACCGCCGTCGGCGTCTCACGCGTTCAGAGACGCTCCGCGTACAGATCTAATGTCTCCGCACGCTCCCAAGAGAAACAAAACTACATGTCCCCATCAAGGCTCCAAAGGAATTTATTTTATAGTCCATGACAACAGGCTCAAAGCGAAACACCCAAGTATCGGTCTGCTGAGGACTGAACACGAAAGGCACCCGGAGGGGCCAGCCTTGCAGATCCGCCGCCTGCCCAGACGGACACGGTCCGTCCGGAGCAAAGACACCAGACACAAAGGAGCCCACACTAGACGATCTTCACTCTCACAGGGCGCAGGGTGGCGGAAGGCACATCCGCGGTTGCTTGAGGACAAGGTGGGAAGGAGGACTGTTTGTAACTTGTGGGAGGGAGGAAATCGGTATTATTCTAAGTCAGAGGGAGGCAGAGACAGGAGTGGACGCGCTGGTCAAAACTCTTGCAGCTGGATTTGCTGATAATATAAATTACAGCTCAATAAAATTATGTAGAAAAGTAAAAGTTGGGGCGCCCGGGTGGCTCCATCGGTGAGGCATCCGACTCTAGATTTTGGCCCAGGTCACGATCTCAGGGTGTTGGGATGAGCCCTGCATCGGGCTCCGGTCTCAGCGCCGAGTCTGCTTCTCCCTGACCCTCGGCTCCTCCCCCTGCTCACATGTCCTCTCTCTCCAGTAAATAAAATCGTAAAAAACAGAACAACAAAGTTGGGTGAGAGAGAATGCAAGGAAAGTGCTCTCTGGAAAGACACACACACATGCACACTCGCTCTCTCTCTCTCTCTCCCCCAGCCCCGAGCTCAGGCAGGAGTTCTGGGCTCCAGAACGAAGCTTGGAGGCCTGGCCGCTCCCCGGGCAGGTGCAGGCTCCAGGAGCCCAGAGGCTGCCTGTGCCAAAGGCGTCTGTGGCCATGCACAGCCGGGACCACCAAGTCCCGGTCCAAGGAGCTCCTTCCTGTCCCGGGCCTGGCCACCCCCGGCAACCCCTGGCACTGCACAGGCAATGGGGGAGCACGGGCAAGGATGCGTGGGGCCGGGCCTACCTTCCCGGGTCCCCGGGAAGAAAACAATCCAGTGGCAGCAGAGCCCCTGTCTTGACTTCTCTGGGGCCTGACTGGCTGTTGGCTGCATGGGAGACATCCAGCTCTCTGCCTGGGGTCCCTCATTCCAGGGACACCGCCCTGGGAAGACGGGCGTGCACCCATGTCCAGGTCCCAAGCCGAGATGCTCACTGGGGGGGAGTGGGGGGGCATGGGCCTAGTTCTTAGAGCCCCCAGTGGGCGCGCGGACAGCAGGTTGCATAATCAGAGGGTTTCTGGACCGGAACGTGCGTAAGGAACACGGGTGCCGGGTGACTAAGGGCCGATTAACGGTTTACCGACTCGATACAGATCTGAGAACCTGCTGTGCCCCGGGCACTAATCTAGAGGCTGGGAAGACAGCAGTGAACAACGCAGTCACAGCCCTCCCGGGGCCACACTCGGGAGAAAGAGGGGATGAAAGCAGGTCAGTCCAGGAAACGCTTCCACAGAAAAGAGCCGTGGGACTGGACGGAATCACAAAGGGGGGTTCGAGCAAAAATCAGGGAGACCCTGGAGGTGCTCCAGCGTGGAACCCGGAGGCACAGAGAAGGCAGGGTGGGGTGGAGGGGGCCACGGAGGACAGCAGCCGCGCGTCCAGGCGAGAGATGGGACGTGGCGCTGGGTGTGCAGCTGGCGCCGGCGGGGCTAGAACTGATCGGGGAGGCGGGTCAGAGGGAACCGGCGGGGAAGCCCTCGGGGCAGCACAGGTGTCCTGCTCTGAGCCGGCAACTGACTCCACCTGCGGCCTCGGCGTGGCTCATGCTGGGCGCAGGTGCCGCCGCTCACGATTCCAGGTGACCTCCCGGCCCGGCCCGGCGCTGCGGAAGCTCTGGTCCTGGCTCGCCCCGCGCCTGCAAGTCGCCAGGAAAGGAACCGGGCGGGAGGCTGGCGGCTTGGTTTCACGACTAGAATGTCCTCTTGCCCTGGCGGTACGTGACTGACCCTCCGCCTTGTCCCAGCTGGCAGAGTCGGGGGGTGGCTGGAGACGCCAAACCAAAGGAGCCCGGGGAGGAAGGCGGTGTCCGCGGCAGAGCCCGCTGTCCCTGCGGGAGCCCCGTCTGGGGGAGGCGGGGAGGCTCTTGTCCATGGCGGGGGAGCCTAGTCCGTGGGGGGAGCCCATTGTCCTGGAATTGCTGGGGCCAACTGTGTGGCGGGGGGTGGTTAGTCCGCGGGGGAACTGGAGGAGCTTATCTGTGGAGGGACCCTGCTGTCTGCGCGGGGAGACCCCTTCCGTTGGAGAAATCTGCTGTGTTGGCATTGGTAGAGCCCTCAGTCCGTGGGGGGAGCGCTTTGTTCGTGGGGACAGACCTCTGAGTGGGGGGAAGTTTGCTGTCTTTGGAATTGGTGGGGCCCTTGGTTCATGGGGGGAGCCCTCAGTCTGTGAGGGGAGCCCTCTGTGAGATAAGCTGGCTGTCCGTGGAATTGGGGGAGTCCCTGTCAGTGGGGGAGCTCTCTGGGGGGGAGCTCTGTGTCCGTAGGGGGAGCCCTCTGTCTTGGGGGGGAAGCTTTCTGTCCATGGAATTGGTCGAGCCCTCGGACCTGGAGGGGAGCCCTCGGTCTGCGGGGGGAGCCCCCTGTCTGAGGGGTGCCTGTTTTCCTTGGAGGGTTGTCCCTTAGGGGAGCCCTGTGTCCGTGAGGGAAGTCCTCTGCCTGTGGGGGGAGGCTTCTGTCCATGGGGGGGAACCCTCTGTTCATGGAGTGCCTCTCCTCCATGGGGGGTTGTCATCCCTGAGGGAGCCCTCTGTCTGTGGGGGGAGCCCTCTGTCCGTGGGGTGCCTGTCATCTGTGGGGGGTTGTGGTCCATGGGAGGAGCTCTCTGTCCGTGGGGAAGCCCGTTGCCCCAGAACTGGGGTGCGTAGTGTTGGGGCGCCCGCGGTCTGTGGAACTGGGGAGCTAGGAGCCACTCTATGCAAAGGGCTGGGGGCGTGGCAGCTGGGGTGGCAGGCGGTGGGGTACCGGGGCGACCAAGTTATGGTAAATGGGTCTGAGGTGTCAGAAATGGCTCTGTGAGTCCCTGAGTGCCAGGGAGCCTGGGACATGCCCCAGCTGTCGGCAGTGTGCGGCGGTGGGGTTGTCCTTGACCGGAGCCCGCGCGCCCCAGGAGCCAGGCCTAACAATCCGAAGGCGCGTGTCCCGAGGGAAGCAGACGGGTTCAACGATAGGGAGAAGCAAAGGCTCCCGCCCACCATAAAATGGCAGAAAGGGGCCCGTTGGGTCTCTGGTCTCAGCTGCGGCCACACCTGAAGTCTGGGACCCCGAGAGAAAATGTCCCCCCCCAGCTGGGTCCCGCCGAGCCTGTGGGAGCGGGGGCCGCAGCAGCAGCGGGTTATGCCCTGGAAGGCGGGTTCCCGCGGACCAGACTCCTCGCTGAGGGGCCTCCGGGCACGGGGGACTGCAGGCGCGGACGCCCGCCCCGGGGACAGCGTGGCCCTCCAGCTGTGCCCTGGGGGTGACTGGAGGGCCCGTGCAGAATGAAGCTTGGTCTCGCAGGGACAGACAGAAGGGCTCTGACAGATGCGGGGCTGAGCGCACGCTCACCTGCGGAAACCTCTCCAAAGGGGATGGGGGGGCAGATGCAGGACGAAGCAGTGTCTCCCCACAGACGACGCCGTGCGCGGCCCCCTTGCTGCCTGCACCGGGGGCGGGATGGCCGCCAGGATCTGGATCTCACTGGGTGGGCGGACTCGGGCTGTGGGACTTGGGGGCTGTTCTCCAGCTCCAGCAGCCGCAGACCTGTGGGAGGTCAAGGGCAGCAAGGGCCTGGGGCAGGGGGAACGCGGAATGTCGAGCCAGGGCTCGTGCTGCCTGTGCTCGCACCTTCCCGACCCCTCACACGCCCCCGGCGTCACCGGCACCTGAGGGCTGGAGACCGTTTCAGGCCTGGGTCGAGCAGGGAAGCCAACGGGCTTGGGGGGCTGACCCGGCAGAGGCTTCCCGATGGGGGGGTACTCGCGCCAGACGAGGCGGGGAGCTCTGTAGAGGGAGGCTCGTGTCCGGGGCGGGGGGGTAGCGGCAAGGACACGGTGGGAAATGCGTCCCAGGTAAGAGTCTGTCCTGGGAACCCGGGTTACACGGGCGAGGCTTTGGGAGGTCGCGTTTGAGAGCCACGCGGAGGCTCAGAGGTGACCAGACGACTTCGAGAATGATGGCAACTTTATGGACCCAATGTCGCCCCTTGGAAAAACCGGCCTGGTACCTGGCTTCTAGAACTCCCAGGGGGACCTGACCAGGTGAGTAAGGAAGGTCACTGCCTGGCAGGCGCGGGAACCTCAGGACGTGTAGGGGACCTCTGAAAAGGAAGAACCTGCGGGAGTGTGACGGCAAGTGTCCGGCTGGGCTCAGCCTGTGAAGGCAGTTAGGGCGGTGAAGGCTTCAGAGGTTCCAGCAAACAGATTCCTAAGAACCGGAGGGACAGTCGCGGTCTTGCTGCGCTTACGTAAGGACGCGCTTTGTCCACACCGGCCTCGTCTTGCCTTTGCGAGCAGTGAGGCGGATTTCAGAGCGGGCGTGGGGCACCAGTGTCACTAACACACCTTCCGGGGTGTCTGACCCCAGCTCCCCCGTCCTTGAATGGGTCTCCACGTGCCCGTCAAACTGGGCCGGGTCCCCACTTCTGCCTTCCTGGTGCTCCTTTCTACGGACCACTGTGTGCTGTGGGCCTACGTGGGGAGCCCACGTGCGGACCAGCTCCTGAAAACGAGACCGCGGTCTAAGTGGACGGACGGGTCAGGAAGTGTGGCAGGGGCTGCTACGACGACACCCAGGAGGCCCGAATCGCAGTCTACGATGGGGCCTCAGCTCCGTGCTGTCCGGTCCCGACCCCCCCCCTCCCAGCGGGGAGGTGCCGGAGCAGCCGTCCAGGTCTGCACAGCAGAACCGGCCCCTGCTGGGGGAAGCCTTGAACTGCGGACGCTCCCTCCAAGTGCAGTGTGAGCGCCCCACTTCTGCGCAGGCTCCCAGGCCTCTTGCCGGGCCCCCCAGGGCGGCGTTCGCTCTGCTGCCCCGGGGCTGGGGGCTGCCCGCAGGCTCCGCACAGACGAAGGGCGTTGCAGACCCCGTGGGCCAGCAGGGTGCCGGGGGCAGTGGGCAGGGGCGCGGGCAGCACTCACCCCGGCCCCGGCCCCCGCCGCCTTCTCCCCTCTGGCCTGGGACCTCCCCCCCCCGTCACAACGAACCCGCATCGGGCCCTGCTCCGCCCCGGCCGCGAGTCTCCCACAGAACTCCGGGCCAGCGGCTCGGGGCGGCTTTGTCTGTTGGAACCGAAGGGTCTTCTCGGTCCCTCATCTGTCTCCTAACGGGAACGTGAGAGAGCGGCATGGGGGGCACAAGGGGGCCGAGAGCCCTTTTGTTTCTTAGGACAGGCTGGACACGGCCGGGTCTGTAGGCCGCTGGGAATGAGCAAAGAAAGGCTGGCGCGGGCCTGGGAGCGACGCAATCGCACTGAGCAGCGTCGCTGAATAACTGGGTGTCTTGGGCACACGTGGGCGGGGGCGGTGGGGCTTGGCAGCAAAGTTCCAGAGCCTCATCCAGAGAGGAACAGAGGTGTTGTCCTTCGGCCGCTAGGCTGCTGCTCTGCTGGGAGCCGAGTGCAGGGGTGGAGCAGACGGGGCCCCGGGGCAGCGGGGGTCTGGAAGGGAGCAGGAGGGATGCAGGAGGGACCTCAAGGAGAGGTGGGTCACCAATGGGGACTCGCAGCCTGCGGTGCGGCACTCGGGGCCTGTGAAGCAGGGCTGCGGGGCGCAGGGGACAGTCCAGTGGGAAAATGCTGGCCCGCGCCGGTGGTGTCGCCAGGTGTGGCAGCAAACGCCAGCGCAGGCCGGGAGCGGAGCCACCGCCGGCCGGAGCGCAGGGGTCGGAAATGCTTAGGAGAGGACGGGCTGCGGAGGGTGCATGGGACCCAGCGGGACGGCAGGTGTGGCCCACATAGTGGCGCTACCCACAGGCAGGAATCGTCCTGGGAGCCCGGGGTGTTCAAAGGGCACAGAAACTCAGGAAGGGGCTGAGACACGACGTGAACTCGGGAGGGCACGGGGAGAGGTTCCGGTGGAGGAGGATGGGGTCAGAAAAGCCGTGTCAAGACCTCCTTCCTCGGGACGCCTTCTCAGCGGGCCTTTGCCCAGAGTCCCGGGAAAATCCTGTGGCACATGTCCGAGGGACGGTCTGGCCAGTGTCTCCCCGCAAAGTCCTGCCCCGCGCATGTGGCCCGGAGCGGAGCTCGCTGTGCGTCGGACGCCGACGGCTGGCGCTGGACAGAGCGACACCGGGAAGCCCGCCTCCAGCGCAAGCAGCAAGCCGCCCCAGGGCTGTCGGCTGAAACTAGTCTGAGGCTTCTGTCCCTCGCAGCCAAGTCTTTGACTTGAGTGACGGTCTCGTGACTGTTTCAGCTTCTCCAGGTCACATCTGCCCTTCATGGTTGAAAGAGTTAAAACCTGCTAAGAACAGCACTTTGAGGCCTTAAAAGTTCCCCACTAGCCCTACCGACCTACACGTCAACACCGGAGCTCGTCTTCCACGGCTGCAGGGTAGAGCTCCTCGCACGCCTTCACAGCGGGTCAGCTTCTAGCAACTTCCATCATGGCATCCGGTCTCCGGCGCTCTCCTGAAACCTCCCGTTTCCTGTGTCTTCTCTTGTTTGCAGACCAGGAGGTCAAGGAACCGGGGCTAACAGCCGACGACACTGTTGGCAATGGTTAGGAGCCCGCAGAGCTAAGAGGAGAATATAAAAGGGTTTTCATCCCTGTGGTGAGGCTCAGCCCAGAAAGTCTCTAGTGGGACCATGTGCAGCGGTGCGGAGGGAGGGGCTGAGGCAGAAGCGCGCAGGCCCTACCTCGGCTGGCGGTGCTGAAGGGATTCTCCAAGTACAGCTTCACGGACGGCAAGCCAGCTCTTTGCCAAATTTCCTGAAAACTCCCACAAGCACGTCCATGTAAATAATTACAATCCGCAACCTCCTGCCATCGCCCGCCCTGCCTCTCCCGACCAGCCGCGGCTCTCGGTCCCGTCCCGCGAGCCCTGCGGCCGGCGGCTCCGGACCCTGAAGTGCAAAAGGGGACGGCGACTGAGCACTTCTAAGTGGGGCTGCAGCCTTCGGACAGAGTGCGCGCGCCAGCATCGAGAATACATTACGTGCAAAGAAAACAGGTTTTCAGTAAAAACCACAGCTAGTGAATAAGGTGAGAATCCAATTTTATTTTGTAACAAGTAGAAGGATGTCCCCATTGCAAACAGAACAGTGGTGTGAACAGAGGTTACTGGCCTCTTTTGTGACAAAGTCTTAAAATGTTTCCTTGGACAGAAATTTAAAACTTTTCAACCCCCATGCCATCTAGCCCCCCCAAAATAAAAAATTAGCCTACTTCCCCCCAGTCTCCTGCCATCCCCGTGCCTTGCACAGGTTAATTCAATAGCAGCTTTTTATATTTAAAATAGATCCAACACGCAAGTAAAAGCCTACCTCACAGCCGCAGTGCGCTCCCCACCTTCCTCTCTCCTTCAAATTAAAAATATTTCAAAAAGATGATGAATTAATGTACGTTTACAAAGCAGGACGTGCTCACTCCTGAAAGTACTTTCAAGTAAATTCTCACTTTTCCAATAGTTTAAGAAATTCTGTTTATAATGCAAAGTACCTAATCCACATTTTTTTCAAAACAAAAAATTCTCACAATGTATTTGAGAAGCAAACAAGATAAAATATAAAATTTTAATTTTTACCTATAAGCCAGTCACAGCAGCAAGGCTACAAATGAGACACCAGATCTCCTAATTCCCTTCCCCATATTCATCTATAAAGATAACAGCTTAAAACCCCCCACCCCCCCTCCACCCCGGAAACTACAAGGTCAAACCGAAGGCGCGGCTGCACGGCGTCGTCTCCGAGGGTCAGAGGTAGTAGAGGCGGTTGGACAGGGACAGGTTGGGCTCCCTGTGAATGCTCTGGCCCACCAGGAAAGCCAGCTTGTGGGCGTACTGGCAAGGAGCGGGGACGCGGATGACACCCTGGAGTGGAAGAAACATGGGGCTGTTACTCTCGACCTGCTCCCTGCAGCACTCGGCCCGGCACTAACTAGAAAAGCCTCTGAAAACAGAGCGACTCCTGTCTGGAAAATCGGAGCTCACAGAGGAGCAAACACGTCCCCAGGGAGACCCACTTACTGGCCAGTTGTAGTAGACGTGACACAGCTTGTACGTGAGCCTCTGTATGTGGTCTGGCTTCAGGCCGCTGCTGTCGTAGATGACATTATAGTGCGTGGGCGAGACACTGCCGCTTCTCACCGCCTGGCTCACGATAAAAAAATCATACCTGGAATTACAAGAGAAAAGCCACATGGAAGGGAGGCTTATGGGTCTGAAAGCTGAAGTTAACGTGGGTCCCGTTTCCTCCAGAGAAAAGATCCCGTATTCTAAGGGATGCGGACCTCGTCAGGATGAAACGTGCTTCCTTCAGGTCCATAACACTTGCTCTCGTGGAGCGTTCTGGAACACTTACCTGTGACGGGGCTTCAGAAACCACGATGCTTAGATGTCAAGTTTTGGCTTAGAGTTCACCACGTGCGCGGGCCGCCAGCCGCGGCGGCATCGGGGAGGGCGGCGGCAGCGGGGCAAGGAGAGCAGCTCTGGATTCAGGCACTGCTGTTCCCAAAACACGCTTTTACCACGGGGCCTTTCCCCCTCTCGCTGTTCCGTGGTGACGCAACAGAACCATCCTTCATTTTCATCGTTAAGGACTCAGGCGGACTCTTGGAGGACCGGAGAAGCCGCAGGGCCGGCAGCAGCAGCCGCGCAGGGCCCAGACGCCACGGCCGACCGCAGGGCGCGCGCAGAGCACAGGACGCCCGTCCCCCCACTTTCCGGGTAGCAGGAGCACGGGCCAGAGATCCGGTCGTCCGCCCTCGTGAAGCCACAAGGGAATTCCCTGTGCAGCTTGCTGGGTCCGCGGAAGCGACACACGGCAGGGCGCCGCGAGCCGACACACGCGCGGCCACGTGTCCTCGGCCGCAGACCAGTCCCAGTCGCGCTAGGGTCAGAGCCTCGGTCCCGACTCGGGTGCCCGAGCGCCCAGAGTGCCGGCCGCGGCTGGGACAGGCGGCGCCCACGACGGGGCTTCCCCAGGCGTGTGCAGAGCCTCGCTGCCCGCTTCTACACAGCGTCCCGTGACAAGTCCTGAGACGTCCTCATACTTCAAAATCCACCGTGGGCTCTACCCCGTCCGTCTCCGCCGGCTGTCTCCGGGTCAGTGCCGGCCCTGAGCCGCGGGCAGCAGAGCAGGGCGAGTGTCAGCAGGGGGCACGGGGGTGGGGGTCACTCGGACCGGTGGGAGGCCCAGCAGGGAAGGAGCCCGCTGCGTTACTGTCTCAGCCACCGTCCCCCTCAGCCGATTTCCCCGCAGGCAGAACCCTCCCGCAGCACCGCCATGACGGACACGTGCCTGAGGCAGGAGCCCAAGGAACACATCCCAGCACGGAAACGTCCACTCCGTGCCGCGAACGCAAGTGATTAAAGGTAACTAAAGATCCGGATTATCGTTGCTCTACGTGAGGTTGGTGTAGCGAAGCCTGCTTCACCCGACGTCCGTACAGGAAGGACGTCCCCGTTGGCAGCTCCGCCCCGAGGCCGGCACTGCAGCCTGGTGAAAGCTCCTTCCCAAACCCCAGCCCACTGGGAAAGGGCAACGGCCCTCCCAGCGCGCGCTCCGGGACTGGCCGGAGAGCCGCCACCCGGCACGACTGACTGCACCGTGGGCCTCGCCTCCTAAAAGCGTTTCCGAGGTTCCAGCAAGCCTCAGCCCCGACCGCTGCACCCTTGGGGGCCCACAGCACTGGCCCGTGGCCCCCTTGTGGCCGTGGGTGTCCGAGCCAGCTGGCCTTCCTATGACAAAGTGCAGCTCCAAGTTACACAGACAGTTTTGTTTACTCGGAAGCCACTTTTCTTATCTGCAGTCGTGTTTCAGCTGCAACTTTTTCACCTCTGGATGACAGCAAGCCGTTCCAGATCAAAAACTTTTTACTAGGGGACAGGAATCTGAGGGCAGGTTCGCAAGTGAATAAAATACAAAACAATCCACGGCAGCAGAGCTCACCCTCTGTACGTGTGATCACTGCCGCAGACGATAACCCTCTTCCCCCAAAGGACAACTGGACGGAAACCTGTCTGCCGTTTCAGATACAAACGAACCACAGGCTTTAGTAATATTGTGAGATCAAACTAATTGAAAACTTTAGTATTTATCAGAAATAGAAGAAAAAGTAAATGTGCTGAAGTTGATAGAGAAAACAACTGTGTCACCGCACAGAACTTACCATTCTGGTCTGGTAACTTCTACGTCAATAACCGTCCCGGGAAGTGGGTTCTGAAGTCTTCCTCCGGACTGAGCAAAAAACCTGGCATTCACTCGTTTCTTCACCACAATGACCGTCAGTCTTGGGCTGAAAGGGGACGATGGTGAAGGTAATGACGGTGTCGGTCCTGCTTCCAGGCAGCCGACCATCCAGACGCCCCCATTCCCAACCACCAGTTAAATGGAAAGCTCTCTCCCTCTCAAGGCAGAGCATCCGTCCAAGCTGTGAACGGCCCTACACAAGGACCAGGAGTCAGGTGGCGGGGGTGGGGGAGACACAGGACAGCAGGTGAGGCAGGGTCGTGTGCACAGCTGGCCTGCTTCCCAGCACACAACCTGGAACGCTCTTCAGTGGGCATTTTCTGCTATGCGAGAGAGAGCATCTGGAGACCAGAGCTGTTGGGAGGGAAGCTCGTTTGAGCAATGTCAAAGTCTAACCCAGCACTACCGTTCCGTGACGTATCGGGGCTCCCTCTGTCTCCCTCCCGGGGCCTAATCACCTCTCGGCTCACCACATGCTGGCAGAGGACGCGCCCTTTGCATCCCTGCTGCACCCCGCCGCCCGATGCCAATCTCCAGCTGGTCTCCCTATGCCCAGATCCCTTCCCCCGAGCGTCAGCACCGCACCTAAAGCCATCGGCTGCCCCTAACACGCCTCCTGGCTCTCCGGAGACCAGCCCTTCAGGTGGCAGCACCTGTGGGTTGGAGTGTGGTTCACACCTTTCCTACTAGCTCTGAAAAGTCCATCCACAGCCAGTGCCTGAAGTCACAGCCACGCTGGAGTACAGGGACGGGCGCACGGAAGGCACTAGGGAACCGAGCTGGTGTGTATTAGACATTTGAAAGAGAAGACCATTACCCATGCCTCCATTTTTCCTGTACCCTTTTCCCAACCAGAACGTTCATTCTTAGCAGAAATACTCCTGATTCCAAACTGTGGGACACAGAGAGCTTTACGTACAGTGGGATCTGGAAGGTCTTGCTTGGGAAGGTTGTTTACAGTGTGCTGTCTGGACAAATGGTCGAAAAGACCCTGAAGTGGGAGCTCCTGTTTGACAAGCAAGCTCACTGGGCTCCTTCACAATAGTCCAATAAGCAAATCCCGAAGGGACGGGTGAGTTTATGTAAGCAGAAGGCACTTGTAGAAGTATCACCATCTGCCCCAGGAGGGCTACTGCTGCCCGGTTCCTGTGGCTTCGGATGTAGCAAAGCCAGGATCAGGAGCCTGAGGCCAAAGTGGACCTGAGTCCTCTGACGTCATAAGAAACAACTAAGCAAATGTCAGGACAGAAAGGTCATCAGTATCCTCTGACGTTTCAGTTTGTTCTTATATCAAATATCTGAAGTCAGGGTATCAGAGTGGATAAAAAACAAAGCCCATCAATATGCTGTCTATAAGAAACTCATTTTAGACCCAAAGATGCCTCCAGATTTAAAGCGAGGGGGTGGAAAACAAATGTTACCACGCTAATGGACATCAAAAGAAACCTGGGGTGGCCATCCTTATATTGGATAAATTAGATGTTAAGCCAAAGGCTATAATAAGGGATGAGGTAGGACACTGTATCATACTCAAAGTGTCGGTCCAACAAGATCATCTAACAACTGTAAATATCTATGTTCCTAATATGGGAGCAGCCAACTATATAAATCAATCAATAACAAAGTCAAAGAAACATGTCAACAATAATACAATAATAGTAGGGGACTTAACCCCCTCACTGAAATGGACAGATCATCCAAGAAAAAGATCAAAGAGGAAATAAAGGCCTTAAATGACTCATGGACCAGATGGACATCACAGATATATTCAGAACATTCCATCCCAAAGCAACAGAATACACATTCTTCTCTAGTGCACATGGAACATTCTCCAGAATAGATCACATCCTGGGTCATAAATCAGGTCTCAACTGGTATCAAAAGACTGGGATCATTCCCTACATATTTTCAGACCACAATGCTCTGAAGCTAGAACTCAATCACAAGAGGAAATTTGGAAAGAACCCAAATACATGGAGACTAAACAGCATCCTTCTAAAGAATGAATGGGTCAACCAGGAAATTAAAGGACTGAAAAAATCCATGGAAACAAATGATAATGAAAATACAACTGCTCAAAATCTGTGGGACACAGCAAAGGCAGTCCTGAGAGGAAAGTACATAGCAATGCAAGCCTTTCTCAAGAAACAAGAAAGGTCTAAAGGACACAACCTAATCCTACACCTAAAGGAGCTGGAGAAAGAACAGCAAAGAAAGCCTAAACCCAGCAGGAAAAGAGAGATAATAAAGATCAGAGCAGAAATCAATGAAATAGAAACCAAAAGAACAGCAGAACAGATGAACGAAACTAGAAGCTGGTTCTTTGAAAGAATTAATAAGACTGATAACCCCTGGCCAGACTTATCAATTAGAAAAGAGAAAGGACCCAAGTAAATGAAATCATGAATGAAAGAGGAGAGATCACAACCAACACCAAAGAAATACAAACAATTATAAGAACATATTATGAGCAACTATAAGCCAGCAAATTTGACAACCTGGAAAAAATGGATGCATTCCTAGAGATGTATAAACTACCACAACTGAACTAGGAAGAAATAGAAAACCTGAACAGACCCATAACCAGTAAGGAGATTGAAGCAATCATCTAAAATCTCCCAACAAACAAGAGCCCAGAGCCAGATGGCTTCCCAGGGGAATTCTACCAAACATTTAAAGAAAAAATTCTTATTCTCCTGAAACTGTTCCAAAAAATAGAAATGGAAGGAAAACTTCCAAACTCATTTTATGAGGCCAGCATCACCTTGATCCCAAAACCAAAGACTCATCAAAAAAGAGAATTACAAACCAATATCCTTGATGAACACAGATGTGAAAATTCTCATCAAAATACTAGCCAATAGGATCCAACAGTACATTAAAAGGATGATTCACATGACCAAGTGGGATTTATTCCAGGGTTGCAAGGTTGGTTCAACATTTGTAAATCAATCAATGTGATACATTAATAAAAGAAAAAAACAGAACCATATGATACTCTCATTAGAAGCTGAAAAAGCATTTGATGAAGTACAGCATCCTTTCTTCATCAAAACCCTTCAAAGTGCAGGGATAGAGGGTACACACCTCAATATCATCAAAACCATCTGTGAAAACCCCACCGCAAATTATCATTCTCAATGGGGAAGAACAGAGCTTTTCCCCTAATACTGGGAACACAACAGGGCTGCCCACTATCACCAGCGCTGTGCAACATAGTACTAGAAGTCCCAGCCTCAGCAATCAGACAACAAAAAGAAATTAAAGGCATCTGAATCAGCAAAGACGATGTCAAACTCTCACTCTTTGCAGATGATATGAAAATTTATGTGGAAAACCCAAAACACTCCACCCCAAAACTGCTAGAATTTGTACAGGAATTCAGTGAAGTGTCAAGATATAAAATCAATGCACAGAAATCAGCTGCATTTCTATCCACTAATGAGACAGAAGAAGAGAAATTAAGGAATTGAACCTGTTTACAATTGCACCAGAAACCATAAGATGCCTAGGAGTAAACCAAACAGGGAAAGGATCTGTCCTCAAAAAACTATAAACCACTCATGAAATAAATTGAGGAAGACACAAAGAAATGGAAAAATGTTCCATGATCATAGAGTGGAAGAAAAATATTGTTAAAATGTCCATACTATCCAGAGCAATCTACACAGTGAATGTGATACCTATCAAAACGCCATCAATATTTTTCACAGAGCTGAATCAAATAGTCCTAAAATTTGTATGGAATCAGAAAAGATCCCCAAATAGCCAAAAGAATGTCGAAAAAGAAAACCAAACCTAGTGGCATCACAATTCCAGATGTCTAGCTCTACTACAAAGCTGTCATCATCAAGACAGCATGGTACTGGCACAAAAACAGACACATAGATCCATGGAACAGAATAGAGAGCCCAGAAATGGACCCTCAACTCCGTGGTCAACTAATCTTTGACGAAGCAGGAAAGAATGTCCAATGGAAAAGGGACAGTCTCTTCAATAAATGTTGCTGGGGAAATTGGACAGCCACATGCAGAAGAATGAAACTGGACCACTGACTTCCACCACACACAAAAGCAGACCCAAAATGGATGGAAGACCTAAATGGAATCCATCAAAATCCTAGAGAACACAGGCAGCAACCTCTTCGACCCCAGCCGCAGCAACTTCTTCCTAGAAACATCGCTAAAGGCAAGGGCAGCCAGGGCAAAAATGAACTACTGGGACTTCATCAAGATTAAAAGCTTTTGCACAGCAAAGGAAAAAGTTGACAAAACCAAAAGACAACCAACAGAATGGGAGGAGATATTTGCAAATGACGTATCAGATAAAGGGCTAGTATCCAAAATCTATAAAGAACTTATCAAACTCAACACCCAAAGAACAAATAATCCAGTCAAGGAATGGGCAGAAAACATGAAGACACTTCTCCCAAGAGGACATGCAAATGGCCAACAGACACATGAAAAAGTGCTCCACGTCTCTTGGCATCAGGGAAATACAAATCAGAACCACAATGAGTTCCCACCTCACACCAGTCAGAATGGCTAAAATTAACAAGTCAGGAAACAAAAGGTGTTGACGAGGACGGGGAGAAAGGGGAGCCCTCCTACACTGTTGGTGGGAACACAAGCTGGTGCAGCCACTCTGGAAACCAGTGTGGAGGTTTCTCAGAAAGTTGAAAGTAGAACTACCCTATGACTCAGCAACTGCATTACTGGGTACTTATCCCAAAGATACAAACACAGGGATCCGAAGGAGCACCTATATCCCAATGTTTATAGCAGCAATGGCCACAACAGCCAAACTGTGGAAAGAGCCCAGATATCCATCAGCAGATGAATGGATAAAGAAGATGTGGTGTATATGTACAATGGAATATTACTCAGCCATCAAATAATGAAATCTTGGGACACCTGAGTGGCTCAGTCGGTGAAGAATCGGTCTTTGGCTCAGGTCATGATCTTAGGGTCCTGGGATCGAGCCCCGCATCAGGCTCCCTGCTCTACGAGAAGCCTGCTTCTCTCTCTGCCTGCCAGTGCTCTCTCTCTGACAAATAAATAAAATCTTAAAAAAAATGAAATCTTGCCATTTGTAATAGTGTGAATGGAACTAGAAGGTATTATGCTAAGCAAAATAAGTCAATAAGAGGAAAACAATTATCATACGATTTCACTCATATGTGGAATTTGAGAAGCAAAACAGGAGCATGGAGCAAGGGAGGGAAAAATAAAATAAGATGAAAATAAAAAAGGAAGCAAACCACAAGAGACTCAACTCTAGGAAATGGGTGCTAGAGGAGAGGGGGGCTGGGGTAACTGGGGGGGGTGGCCATTATAAAGGAGGACATGTGATGTAATGAGCACTGAGTGTTGTATGCAATTGATGAATCACTAAATTCTACCTCTAAAACTTGTAAATACACTGTATATTAAATGAATTTAAATAAATTAATTTAAATAAACATCAATATATCAATTATTTAAAAGTGCAGAATCAGCATTTAGAATCTGGTCACAGAAGACTTGGAAGTGTCCTCCAATTCAGCTAAAAATAAGCAGCAAGCCCTTAATGCCTGCCCCACAGGCCCTATAAATCACACTCAGCCCAGATACATGGTTAGTCAGTGGATTTCAAAATCCCTCATTTCTACAATACCAAATGCTGGCTAAAGAGGTCTGACAAAAATAACCAGTGTTGCAGTATGCATGTGCAAGCCCAAACACGACTCTCAGCTTTCCTGAGTACCCTTAAAATCGGATTTACGCATCTTTATGTTACACTAATAAACTCTGAATACAACAGTCCCCGAGCTCCGCTTGCTCACAATCTGATAGAGCACAAGACAGAACTTCCTGAAACAGCAGTCTGGAGTGGGTATGCAGTGCCACTGCCTGATGGGGACGAGGAGGCATGGAGGAGTGGAGGGGGAGCGGACCCCAGCATGGGTTTCAGGGCAAGCATACTGCCCTCACATGTACACACCATCCAAAAGGAGAAAAGTAACATCTCCTGGGACACTAAACACACATCAACCATCTTACCGAGATCAAGTACCAGTCAAGTTCACAAAGAAATCAAACAGGTATTCACTGTATAAGGAAACTGAGAAAGAGTAAATTAAGACTGTTCGGATTTTATTCCATTAAACAATTCCGTGGATGCCTATAGATGTACTGGAATTCTTCGATCCCCACACATCAAGGCTTCAGGAGAGAAAGGGGGCAGGCAGAGAACTGGCAAAAGTGTCATTTGTCTCTCCTTCCCTCTAGGGAGGGACCCTCTACGTGCCCACTCCTCATGCCCAGCCCCCCCCTTCCACACCCTCAAACCCCACCGCATCCTTGACGTTAGGTTCGCACTTACCTTTGCATCTGGGAACACTAATTTCAAAGATAAAAAGGTACAAAGAGAAAATGCTTTACAGTTTGCATGCTTACTTGTAACCTCTGCCAACAGATCTGAGGCAGTCCAGAAACTGGGGCACTTCATAGCTGACCAGCGTCTGCAGCTGCCCGTCGCCCACGCCGTCCCGGTACACGACGATCCGACTGGGCATGTGTTCGTTGCAGCTGTTCCAAGCCCGCAGGGCCGCTGGAAGCCGCCAGCAAAGGGTTAAAGCAGTTAACAGAATACAGACGCTGCAATTCTGCCCAGAATTTCAGTGACACAAAGACCAGGACAGCAACACGACAGGGCACTAACCTTGTAAGCAGACTTTGAGCCCATCGACAAGTTCTTGTCCTCGATCTTGAAACACACAGCGCGAGAACCAGCTGTTCAGAGAGACCAGGACGAGGCGGGAACGGCGCGGTCTACGAGCTGCTCCTTCGGAAGCGCCGCATTCGCTTTCCTCAGCAGCTCGTAACGCTTAACCCTTTCTAGGATACCCGCTAACACCTCCGATACTTTGTAAAATCTAGACAGGACTAGATACTCATACCACCACAAACCAGGCTTTCTTTTACTATAAATCAACACTACAATTCCCTTGCTGAAGACAAGATAAAATTTAAACTGTAATACCCAGAGATAGTTCGTAGTCTTAGTTCTAAGAAAAGCACTGAAAAGTAACTCACCACGTTGAAACACAAGTGACTGGATAAACTGAAGTGGATTTTCCAAAAGAAAATCAACACAAAAACTTTAAAGGACATGTCAGCAGTCAAAAAAAAATTATTAAAGACGTTTCAGAGATGGTCGCATTTAATGAGAGACACCCTCCCCCAAACAGAAATAATCAGAAAATAGGCTGAAACGTAATCTGATTACTGTAGATTACTGCAGATTAAGGGCCAGTGAGCAATGTCAAAAACAGCAGGGTCGCTAACTTCCCTTACTTCCCTGACTTCGTAAAGAAAGGAGGAATTCAGCCCGCACCTCACGCCTCACAGACCCCCAGAGCACGGGCCCTGCACTCCCACCTGCTCCCGTCCACTGCCCGCGCTCCACCGCCCAGCCCTGCGCTCACCGGGTCATCCCCTCGTTGATACTTGCGACAAATCCGGCAATCGACCTCCGTCCAGCTGTGGTGTCATGGTAACAGTCAATGCCGACTATCATCGCCAGCTTTAGCTTTAAGAAAAATACTGTAGTTTTAGATACAACAGAGTACCAGCAGTTTTTAGAAAGTAAATCCATTTTTTCTCAAATAATGAAATCTCATGTACCAGGTAACTCAAACTTACAGGCATGTCAACCCTCCAGAGCTCTCCACCCATCTTGCAGTTCATCTGCAGGGCGATCTTGGTGGCAATGGCCATGACTGTCTGCTGCTTGCCGAGAGTCCGGGCCACCACGCACTGACTCGGGGTAGGGCAATCTGTGCACAAGTATTTTTTAATAGCGTCATATTTGTCTTTCCGATTACTCGACAACAGACAAACAACCTGAAACCAAAAGAATGTTCTCGTTATGGAGAATCGGGAAGCGGCTGAAGTTCAAGGAGGAGAACGGGAACCACACCTGCCCCTGGGCGTAAACGCCAGCGTCTGCGCGCGGAGCTAACACGCATGCTCACTGCCGCGTGCTGCTCATCCCACCCCCTCGGGATAAACGACGACACAAGGAAGGAGGCCACGTGAAGCCACGGACTCACAAGTGAACACCACGAGAACTTAAATACGTTCCAGCACCAGCCGGCGATAACTCACAGATGGGAAACAGAACAAAACCACGCTCACGGTTCTCATTTACTGACGATCTACCTAGAATCATGGCTTTTAAACTTTTTTTCTTTTTTAAGATTTATTTATTTGACAAAGACAGCAAGAGAGGGAACACAAGCAGGGGAAGTGGGACAGGGAGACACAGGCTTCCTGCTGAGCACAGAGCCCAACGCAGGGCTCGATCCCAGGATCATGACCTGAGCCAAAGGCAGATGCTTCGCCAATGAGCCACCCGGGCACCCCTTGGCTTTTAAACTTAAAAGCTCTGGCCTGAGAACCACACTATGATCACACTATGAAATTTCCTAGGAGGTCCACGGACAATTCTGGGGACCACACAGAGCGCCTAATCCGAACACATCCTACCGGAAAGGGGAAGATGTTAGTCAAAGACACAAACTTCCAGTTGTGAACTGTACAGTAGACTGGGGGTCTACCGTAGAGCGTGGCAAGCACAGTCAACGATGCTGAGGTGTGGACGTGAGAGATGCTGAAGACTAGAGCTGAAATGTTCTTGGTACAAAAAAATCAACTTGTGATCATGTGAGGCAGCGAGGCAACTAGCCTGCTGTGATAGTCACTCTGCAACTCACACGTGTATCGAAGGGTCACCACACACCTCCAGCTCGCAGGGCATGTGTCGGTCAGATCTCGGTGCAAATAAAACCACCAGTTCCTGCCCAGTCCGAGTCTGTGTTTACAGCTGAATCCAACTCTTTGACTCACTGCTGTGTTCTCCAGTTTATACTCCCAGACTCTCCCGTCCTTTCCCTGGCCCCCAACAAAATCACTTGGCCGTCCTAGGCATCTTTACCACTGCAGACAATGGAATCGTGCTCTACCTGTAGCATTTAAGTAAGAGATGAAGGGCCAGAAAGGGAACGGATTAGCTGAAGCCAATTTGCTTCTTCGGTTTAAAGCCACATACATATGCTGTTTACCACTACATCTGTCTCTGCCACACTTAGCTGCGTGCTGAACAACTAAGTACTAACTTTTACTTTTGTGCCCATTCTCCACGAAATTTCCTGGAATTGAAGCCTTTGAATCCAAATAAATTTCCGATGGCTTTGTCCCCCCAGCCCTTCCTCACCAGCTGCAGGGCAAATAACAAGCTCCCAAACACACGGCTCCAGCCAGAGTTCACGCAGGTAAAATACATATTCCGTGGCCAGTTTGTAAACCGAATTAAAACATTCCAAACTCAAATTCTAAGATTTATAAAGACAGTTTTTAAAAAAGTCATCTGAGAACAAGTGCCTATGTGTCAGTTAGCTACTTGCCATCTGGGTATCTGAGGTCACCTTCTGCTGTAAGACTCTCAAATAGGCTTCGGTTCGATCATCCACTTCAATCCTAGAATGGAAATTCATTATCCGACATTCAGAAAAAGTAATGAAAGATGTACCATACATAAAACAAATGCCCTACAGACTATCACATATGAAACACTCCTGTATAAACGTAAAATAAAAACAAGGCAGCCATGTAGGCAGAAGGTTGTTTCCAACGCAGATGGCAGCAAGAATGTGAGAAACCGTGCCACCGGCTCTCCCCCATTCTCCAGTGACTAAAAACACATTTCTGCATCCCCATGACACGCGCTTTATCAGACCTTTAAACTAGTATAACCTAGTTACCGTGTTTAACATTTTTATCACTTTTGTGTTCCCACACCCTCCAAACGACTATTAATCAACGTTCAGAGTAGAAATGATTTGATAAACTTACATTATTGCTTTTTTCATTTGTATGCCCATGGCTGGTGTAACTTTAAATAGATTTTGTATCAGTGAATTGGCTGCTTCATAATTTCTTCGAGTATAGATCAACAGCCAGTTATCTAGCGGCTTAACACTAATTAATGGTGCACCTCTCGTTTCTTTTGACCAATCTGCAAATTGTGGATTGTAATCGAACTAGAAGAAAGTTCAGAGACACTGTGAATTCCGCTGTCTGTTCTCAGTGACAAAGCCAACAAGTCTGTACCCAGTTTCCCATGGCATTCTGACCCTTGAGGGACTACGCCTCCGTCGGGACTCTAGGGACAGATGAAATGCCCTGCTGGGGGAGAATGGTGCAGAAGTGTGTCCGAGGAGGATGGGACCCCGCCGCGGCCGGCTCCCTGCCACGCAAGTGCCTCAGCCTCGGGAGCAGGCCCTCCCCGCCCCCGGTGCTTCCTGGGCCCTCCTCCATCTTCTGAGACATGACAGGGACAGGCGTTACATTCCTTGTGATAAAGACAAAGCACATGGCTTGGGAAGGTAAGCAGCTCGACAGGGTGTCAGCGCTGCAAGCGAGCAAGGCAGAAAGCTCAGCAAGTCGAAGCACTGTAACATGGGGTGCGGCCCCACAGAGGAAACCCCAGCGTCGCTCCCGTGTCCCCACATCCCACGCCCGCAGCACAGGGGTGTCTACGCTGACCATTTCCATGGGGACAATGACCACACCTACAGGTGAAACACTAACTACACGGCCAGGGTGTCTTTCCTACATGGAGAAGGCAGAGGGCAGTCGTCTATGAAAGGACGTTAAAGTTCTGGCCCTTGCCCTGCTTCCAAGACACAAAAATACTTTGGCAATACTCGCTTTCCTTTTCTGAGAGGAAAGCATAAAAGGCCTCACGATATTTAATACATATATCCCTACCAACAAATGGTCCGGGCAAAAATGAAGTCAAATAAATTGAAAGTTTTCTGTAGAAAAGATCACCTCAGTGGCAGACAAAATACCAACCCACTCACTCAAAATTCTTCTCTACCTTAAGTAATTCTGCCATGAGCAACATGCTAGGCCAGCCTTTAGTGAAGTCTCCCCGGTGGACCCCCCATGGCCACCTCCTCGCTCCCCGGAGCTGACAGGGAGTGGAGGTGGGAGGAGAGGAGAGGAGGTGAGGAACGCAGGCCGCCATGTAACAGGGTTTTTCAGCTTAACTGAACCAGACCCAAACCTGATGCGACCGACAACTGAAGAAGTGCCTTACTGTTTTTCCACCTTGGTGAATCTTTTCTGCTTGCAAAATTCTTCCTGAGAAGGACAGTAAGTTGGAGTCAAAGCTCAAACCCCAGTCTCGAAGCTCCCTCTGAACATTATCATCTCTGTAAATTTAACATATTTACAGACCACTCAGCATAAAGCAAACACAGCAAAATCAGACGCAGAGATCCAGGCTAACCTACAGTATGTTTTCCTATTTCTCTCAGGACTGAAAGCCTGGAGAGAACGCCAGGAAAACAGACGGGCTCTCCATTTCTCCCTCGTGTCCCTGTGTCCCTTCAGGACAGCCTTTAAATTACAATTCGGATGCCCAAACTACCTTCTCTTCAAAGTAAACCCTCAATGTTATAACAAAGAGAGAAAGTAAATTTGTCCAGAACATTTCACCTTCTGCTTTACTGCCTTTCACTAATAGAAGAATTAGAAAAGGCCACGGGCTACAGTGGTTAGTATTCCCCGACAAAGTGCAGGGTCACCTAGAAACACAAAGAACCCACCCAAATACCACAAATACAAAAGGAAAACAAAATGACTTTCTCTCACTCCCCCAACCCACAGAAAATAACAGCAAACTGGACCCATGCCCCAGTGGGATACAGAGGACTTACTTATGGATATAATCAATGAGCCTTCCGACTTCACGCTGCCTTTGTTCAGGAGTCAGTCTTGTGTGAACGGCTAAGTCTTTCATCACGTTAAAGTCATTACGCATCTTATCAGTTAGCCCTTCAAGTAAAGTACCGAAAGGCGTCCAATTAGACAAACACGGATCACGTCTCAGTGTCTGAGGTACAGGGTGGTGAAGCATAAGGAGCCGAAGCAGCGGGAAGGGCTTTCCCAGGGGTGGCGGGGCTCCTACAAGAGGCAGGGAAGGCAGCCCACACAGCGGTACCTGTGAGATAGCAGAGTTCTGGAATGAGCATCGCAGGGCCTGGCAAGGTGCCGCCAGGGCCTCGCCTTCTCTTCGGCTGACTGACCAGAACAGGCTGCTTCAAGTCGGTGATTTCTTGGTTGTATTGCTAGTTACGGAAAGAAAGTATCACTGTGCATGCAAATGCCTTTAATAATAGTTCAGTGGACCAAAAAAAGGATTTAAGTCGAGAATTGATGCCAATAGCACAGCTGGTATCACTATCCAAGTAAAGCTTAAAAAGCTCATCTTTAATCCTTCCAGGATAGCTTGTGATTTATAGGTGTTACTGAGTACCTCATCTTTCCTCTTAACGTACAGCCTCACTGTCCTTGACCATCTTTCTGAGTTTTACTCACAGTTCACTTTGTGATTTTTTTTTGGTTTAGAAACAAAAGCCTGTGTATCTCTGGGTCCTCATGACAGAATTCCTCCAAAACTACTACTTATTACAGTGAGAAGTGACGTAGGAAACAAGCCTTGACATATGAAGGAAGAAGTTTGCATGCCAGAGAATATTTTTAATTAGGAAAAGTTTTTACAGAAGGTAGAAGTTGAATTTCAATTCAGTAATCTTTTTGTTTAAAAGATCTGACAAACTATGAGAGACTCTGGACTCAGGGAAACAAACTGGAAGTTACAGAAGGGAGGGAGTGGGGAGATTGGGCAGCTGGGTGACAGGCATTAAGGAGGGCACGTGTGGTGATGAGCACTGGGTGTTACACGCAACTAAGGAATCACTGAACACTCCATCAAAACCTAATCACATACTGTATCCTGGCTAACTGAACAAGATAAAACAGACACCAACAAAACGATGTTACTTGAGAGTGAGCAAGCATGAGTGGCGAGGGTCGGAGGGAGAGCAGACTCCCAGCTGAGCGGGCAGCCCCACATGGGGCTCACTCCCTGGACCTCGAGATGATGCCCTAAGATGCTTAACGGACTGAGCCATCCAAGCGCCCCTCAATTCAGCGGTCTTAAGATTCCCCACATGCAATCCCTAAGGCACGTTTTCACAACTGGTAAAAAAAGAAAAGCAAAACTGTGAGCTTTGGTGAGTTCACACGCACCTAAGATGGCTCGCGGGCCTTGGGTCTGCAGCCCCCGAATGGGACAGGCTTCCTTGTGTCATCTCCACTTGTTTCTGGCCCCATGTTCTCGAGACCCTCTTCCCCAGCACCTCCTGTGCCTTCTCTTCTTATGTTCAGAGAGCCACACATCCACCTTCAGCATGCAGAGGCTGAGCATCATGACAGCCCTTCACCAACAGAGGAAGAAGTACTTCCTGTTCCTTAGTCCCATCCTATGCCAAGGTCCAGGCCACCTACCCTTAGCAACTAAGAGACCAGGAATTCCAGTCTGTTCTGACTTTGTCCTATACAGAACTCCCTACCAAGCACTCAGGGGAAAAGTTCATTTTCCTATTTGGGGAAGGAAATTTCAAGCACCTCTTATCTGACTCTTGCACCCTATGCCTACACGACATATTTCATCACATCACCTTCTTTACTGGCGGCCACCCACTGACCACCCCCTCCCTTGCACATCACTTACTAGGTGCACACACGAGTAGGTGTGTGGAAGTGGAGTCAGACACGTTCCTACATCCGCCCAATCCACCAACGGGCCTTCAGTGCATGGTTCCTTGTTGTACAACTTTGGGATCCCCTTCCGATATTCTTAGGGGATCCCTAAGGGCAGATGTTCTTTTAACATCTTCCCTTACATCTAAAAACCTACTAAAGTTTAGGTAGTAGGTCTAAAAACCTACTACGACTACTTAATGCATTTAACATTACTGCCAAAACTTTTCTTTTACAAAAACTGACCATGATCCTCCCTTTTAAAGGCCCTTCTCTCTTCCACTCTGAGTGCTGCTTAAATAGGATTTTTAACATAGAACATCCAAGCCATCGCTTATCATGAAAACTGCACCCGTCCTAGGAAGTCCCGAGAATGCCGTGATTCTTAGAAACATCTCAACCGCACGCCACTCTGACGGACTGTGGACAAAAGATGCCCAGTCGGTCCTGGCTGTGAGACAAGGCTTCTGGCGGAAATCATCTGCGCTGAGACTAAGGCTAAGATCATGAGTCAGGCATGTTAGTGTCCCAGGCGGAAAGAGCCTGGGGTCAGAGGAGATGGCTAGGAAGAGCGAGGAGATGAAAGCATCAACACGCAGGCAGGGGCTACATCACTTAGGGTCTCACTGGACACACACCAATGCACACCAGTACTGTGGGGAGAAGAGTAACATCTGAAAATGGATCGGAAAGCAGGAGAAATGCAAACGGAGACCAGCAGAATGGGCATGGGGCCTGCACAGAATGGGCAGGGCGGCCACCCAGAGGCAGCGGTCGGAGGCATTTCAGAAGGCGAGGCCACCAGCAGCGCTGCACAGTGAGAAGAGGCCCGCAGGCCCGAGGTTTTAGCTACCTGTTACGCATTTGTTCACTCAGATGCCTGAGTGCCTTCCTAGGCACTTGGGGGGGTGGGCATAAACCCCGAACCCTCTGGCCCTGTGGAAGTTACAGTCTCTGTGCTGATCAGAGCAAGGCACAGGGGCCAGAACGTGTTCAGCGTTGGTCACACGGAAGGGGTCTTGAGATGTGCAGTTATTGAGAACAAGCAGGCTTACCCATGTCTGGGCTAGAGCTAGAAATCTGAGAACTGTGATAGCACAGACGAGCCTGGAGATCACCTAACAAGTTACTATGGAGAAACTGGGAGTTCCAGGCAGAATTTGCAAGTATGTCAACAAGTAGGCCACTTGGAGAGGAGTAAGCTGGTGTTTAAGACTCACTACTAGTCAGAGAAGGAGACCCTCCCCTGGCCTGGCCTCAGGTGGAAACCAAACTTTCCACAGGCGCCTCCTTTGTAACCGCTGTTAATATATACCAACTGTTCCTATCCCGACAGTGATCAGGAAACCACAGGAAAATGCTCATTTCTCACAGTAACTCCCACACCCAGAAGGAATCTAGGTTAAATATGACTGGGGTCCCCAAGGAGTTAAGAGGGTAAATGAAGCTGAGATGGCCCCTGACCTATTTTCATTTTGCCCAAAAGAAGAGCAGCTTTTTAAAAAGATTTTATTTCTTTATTTGACAGAAAGTGAAGTGAGCATTAAGAAGGCAGAGCAGCAGGCAGAGAAAGGGAGAAGCAGGCTCCCCGCTAAGCAGAGAGCCCAACGTGGGGCTCGACCCCAGGACCTGGAGATCATGACCTGAGCCGAAGGCAGATGCTTCACCAACTGGGCCGTGCAGGTGGCCCAGAAGAGCAGCTCTTACGGTGGTTTCTCAGAGAACCATTTCCGTCCGGGCTGTCGTCGGATCTTTTCACTCCCAGCAGAGCAGCTGAAGCTCGGGCAATAGAACGCAACCAGTACAAAAGACATTTCGAGGTCACCAGTCTGATGTGTAATTCTGACATAAGACACAAACATATAACAGATTCTTTATCCAGCTTTTTAGAAATAAGAAATGTACTAAATGTGGGAAAAACATGAAATAAATCTTAGCACTTTAAAGATAAGCGTTAAGATTTTAACTGGTTCATGTTTTAGAACTACTCCTCCAGCACTTGTAACAGCACGTCACACAGAACACAAGCTCCGAAGGATTCAGGGGGCAGATGTGCTTACCCCTGAGTGACGACATTAGTGTGCGTTCTGATGTAAACACTGTACTTTCTTCCAGTGGCAGTGGGTCTTTCTTGCTCCCATTTGCCTCGGCTCTTTTTTCAAGGATTACCACACCAATAGCTAGAACCGCCTGCACAAAACTAGTATTAGAAAATCACACAATGGGGTGCCTGGGTGGCTCAGTGGGTTAATCCTCTGCCTTCGGCTTAGGTCATCATCGCAGGGTCCTGGGATTGAGCTCCTCTCAGCAGGGAACCTACTTCCCCCTCTCTCTCTGCCTACCTGTGATCTCTGTCAAATAATATAAATAATATAAATAATCTTTTAAAAAATAATCCTAAAATTTGTATGGAATCAGAAAAGACCCCCAAATAGCCAAAAAGAATGTCGAAAAAGAAAACCAAACCTAGTGGCATCACAATTCCAGATGTCTAGCTCTACTACAAAGCTGTCATCATCAAGACAGCATGGTACTGGCACAAAAACAGACACATAGATCCATGGAACAGAATAGAGAGCCCAGAAATGGACCCTCAACTCCGTGGTCAACTAATCTCTGACGAAGCAGGAAAGAATGTCCAATGGAAAAGGGACAGTCTCTTCAATAAATGTTGCTGGGGAAATTGGACAGCCACATGCAGAAGAATGAAACTGGACCACTGACTTCCACCACACACAAAAGCAGACCCAAAATGGATGGAAGACCTAAATGGAATCCATCAAAATCCTAGAGAACACAGGCAGCAACCTCTTCGACCCCAGCCGCAGCAACTTCTTCCTAGAAACATCGCTAAAGGCAAGGGCAGCCAGGGCAAAAATGAACTACTGGGACTTCATCAAGATTAAAAGCTTTTGCACAGCAAAGGAAAAAGTTGACAAAACCAAAAGACACCCAACAGAATGGGAGAAGATATTTGCAAATGACGTATCAGATAAAGGGCTAGTATCCAAAATCTATAAAGAACTTATCAAATTCAACACCCAAAGAACAAATAATCCAGTCAAGGAATGGGCAGAAAACATGAAGACATTTCTCCAAAGAGAACATGCAAATGGTTAACAGACACGTGAAAAAGTGCTCCTCGTCTCTTGGCATCAGGGAAATACAAATCAGAACCACAATGAGTTCCCACCTCACACTGGTCTGAATGGCTAATATTATCAAGTCAGGAAACAACAGGTGTTGACGAGAAAGGGGAGAAAGGGGAACCCTCCTACACTGTTGGTGGGAATGAAAGCTGGGGCAACCACTCTGGAAAACAGCACGGAGGTTCCTCAGAAAGTTGAAAGTAGAGCTACCCTATGACCCAGCAATTGCATTACTGGGTATTTATCCCAAAGATACAAATGTAGGGATCCAAAGGAGCACCTGTATACGGCAATGTTTATAGCAGCAATGTCCACAATAGCCTAAATGTGGAAAGAGCCCAGATGTCCATTGGCAGATGAATGGATAAAGAAGATGTGGTGTGTGTGTGTGTGTGTACACACACACACACACACACACACACACACACACACAATGGAGTATTACTCAGCCATCAAAAAGAAAGAAATCTCGCCATGTGCAATGACATGGACAGAACCAGAGGGTGCTATGCTAAGTGAGATAGTCAGAGACAAATACTGTAAGATTTCACTCACGTGAAATTTAAGAAACAAAACAGATGAACATAGATGACAAGCAGAAAAATAAAATAAGATGAAATCAGAAAGGGAGACAAACTATAAGAGATTCTTAACTATAGGAAACAAACTGAGGGGAGGCAGGTGGGGAGATGGGTAACCGAGTGATAGGCATTAAGGAGGGCACGGGATGGAATGAGCACTGGGTGTTATATACAACTGATGAATCAATAAATTCTACCCTTGAAACTAATAATATAGTATATGTTAGCTAAATTGAATTTAGATACAAAGTAAAAAAAGAGTTAACCTATATGCAGATTTAGCACAACTGATGCTGAGGATTTACCCACCTTTAACCCCCATCCCTGCGTGAAGTTAAAAGAGAAGTGTTCATTACAGGATATGGGTCACTATACTTGTATTGTTCATTACCAATTACCTTGCTTGTCCTCCACAAGCTTAAAATCAAAAACAATCTTTCATTTTACTAGGAAAAAGGAAACAGGACCAAGCACTTCTCATGTGATAACAAGCTTTATATAAACTATGTTATTATGGCCTTAATAAATATATTTGTATACAGCTTTCAAAGCAACTTGTTCCATGTGTACAAGAAAATCCTACTGAAGATAGTTCACATTTTTCCCAAGGCCTAAACAATTGACATGAAAAAGATAAAGTCTACGTGATCCTCTTACCTTCCTGTAGTACTCTAAGAAACTGACTTCAGAACCATCTGCTTTCTTAAAGGTACTCTTTGGATTCTGGTCCCAGTCAATATCATCTACTCTGTAGGTTTTATTGTTATACCTGTGCAACGGTTGGGATTTATTAGTCTTTGATTAGAATTGTAGAAAGAGTATTAGTGAACTGGGGGAAATCGGAGGGGGAGATGAAGCATGAGAGACTGTGGACTCTGAGAAACAAACGGAGGGTTCTGGAGGGGAGAGGGGTGGGGGGGTTGGGTGAGACTGGTGGTGGGTATTATGGAGGGCATGGACTGCATGGAGCACTGGGTGTGGTACATAAACAGTGAATCTTGGAACACTGAAAAAAATAAAATAAAATATATTAAAAAAGAAGAGGCTAGATATAGATAGTATGTAGTCTCTGTAAACCTCCAAATCACTTAGTAATATATGCTGTCACAGGAAGACAAAGGGAAAACTTCGTAAAGACCACGCTAGATGGGTGGGGAAGTGAGTGAAGTACTAGAAAATAAAATGAAGACTAAAAAGGAAAGAAGTTATTAAATATTTGTCCTTTTCAAAAGAACATGCTCCCCCTGACATCTTGTATCTTGAGAAAGGTCAAAAACACCTCTTCCCCGTTTTCATGCTATTCCCATGTATGTAAACCCTACATTCTAACAGGATGGACTAGAAAGCTACAGATCTTAAGACTTGCAAAATTATTATTTCATATTTTAAAGAGCGTCTTACTTGGTAAGAACAATTAAACCTATTAGCTCCTTAGAAACTTGTTCTTGAAATTTGTGTTCTTCCGTTTGATGATATAGGTTGAACATGAAATCTAACACGGTTTCGCTGCGAAGGACTTTGTGACTGACGTCCGTGCAAAGCATGATGTTGTTCTCATACTGGAGGATAGAGGTGGTGAAGCCAGGCCAGATCACCAACCTGTCAGACAAGAGAGCAATGAAGGGACCCTATGAACAACGCTGCCATGTTCTGTGTACATCAAATTGTGGTGTTCTCCTTTATTAACTAGATCTAAAGTACAAAATTCTCAAATTGAGTAAATTTAGTTATTTCTAGGTTTTACATGGGTCCAGATAAAGATCCCTCTAAGATCCTCAACAATGAACGTTGTCTTAGAGTAAAATAATTCAAGCTCCATTTGAATTAATATGCTAACTTTATTAAATGATTTTTTATGTTGGTAAAACTTGAAAAGGTTGCCAGTCTAACCAAAAGCATCTATAATTAGTACAATAACCCTAAACTGTGTGTGTCACGCTTGGATACACTACAGGAACTTCTGAAACGATCTTCATTAGCTCATAAATTTTGTTGCCCAAAAGCAAATACAAACAATGTTGGACAACCCTTCATGCTTCCCTAGTGAGAGAGGAGTATCACGTGATGTTTTTATATCCAAGTGTTCTAGGATGTCTCTTATTATTCAAATCAAGTTAAATATTTACTTAACATGACGGGTACCACTAACAGCCCCAGTAATAAATTTGATTATTTGATTATTTCAAATTAGAACATCGTTTTCAAAGTCTGTGATCATACCTAAGGAACAGAAAGGTTCCACTTCATACAAACCTATGATTTGGAATATCGATTGGGTCACTTGGGTTATAGTAATTCCGTCCAATTTGCTGTAAATTCATGATCTTCAAGAGCCTAGAAATTCAATGGTCAGAAGACAGGAGCAAATACTGGTAAGTATCTCCACGCACAGGGACTCACCACACTGGTCTTTCAACTCTTCTCTAGGTTTTCAGTTTTTCTTAGTAAAATGTTAAGAAAACACCAACATACCTCCTGAAAATAATATTATAGAACTGCAAACAAGTTGGTGACGTAGGTGGGAGTTCATTTGTTAAGGTGATTGTTATCCTCACATGCTCTCCATTTCGCGTCTGACTAAACACTTCAGTAACCTGAGCCAGAGCAGTGGAAAACCAAACTTTTAATTGTTAAGAGAAACTAATAATCCCAATCACATAATTCCTGCTAAAAAGGCAACAGTGAAAAGTATGGAAAAGTTTTAAAGAAAGAATGACTTTGAGAAGAGTGGTTATGGGCCTTATTATAATTGTCATCACGTTTTTCAGGTGGATTTGAAAATGATGCAATAATGCCAAAGGCCCCTCTGGGTTCATTAAAACTCTATGAGACAGAGGACCACTGGAGTTTCTCTAAAAGCTACCCTGGATTGCGGCAGTTCTGCTTTTGAGGTGGAAATCCTTCATCACCCTCTCCCCAACCCAACATTTTAAAATAACCTTGTGCTGTAGTCTTTTAGGTAAAAATAGTATTGTTCCATCAAAAGCATGACACTTTCCAATTAAGTCTTCATGTTGAAAAAGAAGAGCTGAGCGGAGTCTTCTGGCTTCCATCAGTGGGTTATAGTCAATGTGATACTGATATAAGGCCCACTGGGGACGGGACGTCAATCGAAAATGATTAGTGCTCAGCCTTACTATAATGCCTGAAGAACCTGTAAGAACGAGTCACGTTTCATTAACAAAATAACAAGTTCATTCTTCCCTGAAATCTTTCCTACTCTTTCCTACTGTGACAAAGCAGACACAGATCTGTAACAAAAGGCGAAGAATGGCATATGACACTGAACTTCTCAGACATCTGACTTTGAGTACGACTATCCTACCCATGTAAGTTCCCACAAGCATATGCTTAGGAATAAATCCTCCTCAGACTAAGTAATCTACATCAGAACCCACCAAATCTCGTGACAAGAAGTTTTAAAAGAAAAACGTTATGTAACACTTAGTAAAACATTTCAGTGCAGCTGAAGACACTGACAACCTATTTCATCAAAGCCAAAAGAGAGAGGGAAATTGGAAAAGCTGGATCCCGACCAAATGTGCTTTTCCTCCCTGCTACTGCACCATACAAATAAATATGTAAAATAAAGGGCTTCAATTCAGTGTTCTGTGTACTAAAAAAGTAATCCCAGGAAACTGCACACATCATAATTAACTCACCTGTTTTTGATTCTTTAACATGGTCCAGGTTCTGTCTTGTATTCACACCAAGATCATGAAAGTCTCTACGACGACCTCCTCTCTCTCCTAATGATAACTCCTGAAATCCAGCAGATATCTGGAGCTCTTAAAAAAAAAATGATATCCTATGTCACATGAAATATGAAACAATGATGACATTAATTCCCAAAGTACTACATGGACCCCAAAAGCTACAGAGGTGCTAAGATACTGTTGAGAAATTTCATAGGTATCTGTTGGCCAGGGCACCTCAGCTAGGACTTCTATAAACCCTTTGCCACTGCCCCAGGTAAATTCGGTTGGTCCCCTGTAAGATATATCCATGTAAAAAAAACAAAACAAAACTAAGACAATGACTTGGGATTAAGAACTCAGGAGCATGCTTAGTGGCTGGGAAATCAGAGTTCTGTACTGCAAGTTCTGATAACAACCTAAGAGCCTAAACAGAAGTATTCTTCACAGTTTTATGATGCACTTATAACTACAGGAATTGGTAATTCATAGGTTTTAATGCACAAATGTCTAGTGTCATTTCCTCACTAATTTCCTTAAGAACAGATGGGATCGTCCTATGTGTACCCCACGGCCACCATACACATAGCCCAGTGGGACAGATTAGCTAGCAGTTCATGTGGTTTCCAAAGGTGATTATAATATCCAAAATTATTGAATCCTTCAATTCGTACATCATACAGAAGTGCATCTCATCAACAGTGCGGTGTGGGCCAAAGAATGAACGTGGTCTTTGTCATCTGCTGTTACAAATGCAGCTTTCAGTTAATAGGGACCATACCTTGAGTACCAGACACTTTGGTGGACTCCCTAAACCCTCAGTCTTCTTTTTAAAAAGAGGATTTTTTTAGGGAGTCATACCTAATGGACTAGAATTCCATCTTCCCTGCAGGTAAGGATGGCCTAAGAGGTTTATCCGAAATTACTGGATCAACCTCTGGGAAAGTGCCTTGAAAGGGAGTCAGCAGCCAGTGTCTATGTTCTCTGGGACCCTTGACCTGCCAGTCTTGCCTGGAATCTGGATGTGACCACCAAACATATGCCTTAATGACAGAAGTCAGGACAAAAGAACAAAACGATTGAAAAGGCCAGTTTTCTTCTTACCACAAATGCCAGGACTAGCCTTGAAGTGCCAACTTCTGGACTTTTTTGTTAGAGAAGGAACAGTGCTTTAACAAAATATTGGTTCCTGATATACTCTGGAAGCAACTTATTCCAACATGAGCTTCCACTTCCTTACCTGAAAAACTGATGCACTTCATGGACATGTTGAGTTTTACATGAAAATATAATTTTTAAACCCCTTTAAAGGTGTTGCTAAATATGTAGGTTCTTTTACTTCAGGACATTCAGGGACTCTATTTAAAAGTCTTTTAAATACATAACTGTTCTGTTTCCCTTGAAATTTTTATCCCAGAGACTTTCAATTTAAAGTAGCCTTGGTCTTGGTTGATTAACTATACTAATGCAGGCCAGGCATACCGAATCCAAGCTGGTAACAATAACAGGTCACGGCAGCTGTTTTCCTGAAAATTTTGAGTTTGTCTTAAAATTCAGTTCTGGGGCACCTGGATGGCTCAGTTTGTTATGCCACTGCCTTGGCTCAGGTCATGATCCCGGAGTCCCAGGATCAAGTCCCACATTGGGCTCCTGGCTCCGAGTCTGCTTCTCCCTCTGACCTTCTTCCCTCTCATGCTCTCACTCTCTCAAATAAAAAAAATTAAAAAAAAATTAAATTCTGGGTATGTAAACTTGACTGCAAGTTTCTGAATACAAACAATGAAGTCTGTTTCCCTCTCTATATACAACACAACTTTTATAGTTAGCCAAAGCTTACCATCAATCTGTAAAGAGGACAGGTTTTAGAGTGAACAAAATTGAAAAGCTTGCTAATTATAAGGACACCTCACTTTACTGTGCTTCACGGATACTGCAGTTCTTACAACTGAAAGTTTGTGGCAACTCTGTGGTAAACAAGTCTACTGGTGCCATTTTTCCCACATTTGCTCATTTCATTTGTGTCACATTCTGGTAATTCTCACACTATTTCAAACTTTTTTGTTATTATATTTGTTATGGTGATCTCTGGTCAGTAGTTACAACTAGTGAAAACTTAAATAATGGTTACAATTTCTTAGCAGTATGTACACTGTTTAGATGTAATGTTACTGCACACTTAACAGCCTATGGTACGGTGTCAACTCTTATAAACCCTGGGAAACCAAACAATTCATCTGACTCGCTTTATAAGATCTGCTTTATTGCAGTGGTCTGGAACTGGAACTGCAGTAACTTCAAGGTGTGCCTAGAACTTCCCTTTCTGTGTAGTTGCTCGAGTGATTAAAAACACAAGTCTGATGTTGCTACTGCTGTTTAAGAACCCTCCACGTATCCACGCCCCACTTAGAGAATGCAAACCACAGTCCTAGGCAAGGTCTCATTCACAGAAAATCTGTTAAACTTGTCAATTTCTAAAACTCAGTAGATACTTGAACATTTATGACAAATACTTCTCAGATATAATGCTTACAACAGCCGTGAAAAGTTGTGAAATAGGGCCTTGCATTTGTTATTCCAAGTATTATTTAATCTGCACAGTGACCTTTACATATAAAGTTAGATACTAGCTTTTTAGAGATGGGAAAGTGTCACAGAAACTCAGATATCGAGATTAGAGGAGAAACTGGGTAAAATCCTATAAATTAAAGAGATGAATGCCCATGAATGAATTCTCATCAGACATCTTGAAAAATAACGTATCTTACATCAAAAAAGTAACAGATAATTAGATACATAAATGAAAGACCCTCTCGTCCTCTGACTCTTCAAGTGTAGCACTATTAACTGATGTTTTTCCTCAAACTTGTCTATGCAAAGATTTATACAATCACATATTCATTAAAGATACAGAGATAACACTTGGTTTCGTAGGATGTAGGGCAGTGGTATGGGGTGCTCGACCAATAGGGCAGTGCTGACTTCCTGGTCAGGTGTTTGCAGTGTGGGGTACAGAGTAGGACAGTCAGCACCCTTCCACTGACAGACAACCGCGTTCCCATGAGGGGACCTGCTAGTGAATGTACCATCACAACTGCTCCATGTGACAAGAGGTCATCCCAAAGCTGGCACAACTCTACAAGCCCACAGGGAGTAGCAGCAGTTTTCCACTGTCAGCATTTGTAAAATGGCAAAAAATAAAATGGTGCAAAAATAGAACTACCCTATGACCCAGCAATTGCACTGCTGGGTATTTACCCTAAAGATACAAACGTAGTGATCCGAAGGGGCACGTGCACCCGAATGTTTATAGCAGCAATGTCTACAATAGCCAAACTATGGAAAGAACCTAGATGTCCATCAACAGACGAATGGATAAAGAAGATGTGGTATATATATACAATGGAATACTATGCAGCCATCAAAAGAAATGAAATCTTGCCATTTGCGACAACATGGATGGAACTAGAGGGTATCATGCTTAGCGAAATAAGTCAATCGGAGAAAGACAACTATCATATGATCTCCCTGATATGAGGGAGAGGAGATGCAACATGGGGGGTTAATGTGGTAGGAGAAGAGTAAATGAAACAAGTTGGGATTGGGAGGGAGACAAACCATAAGTGACTCTTAATCTCACAAAACAAACTGAGGGTTGCTGGGCAGAGGGGGGTTGGGGGGGGGGTTATGGACATTGGGTAGGGTATGTGCTATGGTGAGTGCTGTGAAGTTTGTAAACGTGGAGATTCACAGACCTGTACCCCTGGGGGAAAAATATATATATATATATGTTTATAAAAAATAAAATTATAAAAAAAAAAAAAAAGAAAAAAAAAAATAAAATGGTGCAGAACAAAGAGGTAAAAAGCGCTCACTTGGTTTAAGCGTCTTTACAAAGACTCAATGTTTTCAACAGCCTCTGCAGGTTTCAAGGCCCTGCCCCTTCATTTTCCTGTCCACTCTCTCCCTGGCTTGTTAAACATTGTGGTTTCCCAAGAACGCTCCGTGTTTCAGGAAGTTTCCAGGCTGCCCAGTAGTTGACACAGCAGTTCACACCACCCTAAAATCTTAGATTCGTTCACCCTCTACTGTTCACTGACGTCACTAGCTGTGATTTGGAGAAGGAGGGAATGTAGCACAGGGAGGAAAGCAGCTCTGCCTTCTCGCTAGCCGGCTGCCTCCACGCTAGTTTCCCCAAAAGCACACTTCCCATGCCCACCCTAGCTGGAAAGCCATGTCCTTACGTTAATTCCCTGTGTGCACAGGGGTGTTTCCTGTATCAAAACCAAATGTAACTGTAAAATAAATCTTATATCAAGCATCTAAATAATTCACGTTTGTAACAAAGTACTGAAAAAACACAATTTTTGGAATCAGAACTGGTGTTCTGACCTCAATCGGCGGTCCTAACTTTGGCCTGGGTTTTGTACCTGAGAAACGTGGCCAGCCAGAACCACCCCCAGGAGACCAAAGTTACACATGTTAAAGGCAGTTCAGCTTGTGAGGAAATCACTAACGATGCCAAAAAGTTCTCAATGACTCATGAGTCAGGACATGGATGGTTAGTTCAGAACTTAATCATTCTGCAAGAGCTAACACAGGGCCCTGGCAAGAACACGCTTTTTTCATTTCCAAGGAGAAAAATCCTGTGGCACCTTCCTAAGTCCAGGCTACACAGCTGAGAGGGCCTGTTCTTCCTGAAGGACGGCAGGGGCCCCTTTTTATAATGACTCCGTATGCTGGTACCGCTTCATGTCTACTACTACACACATGCCCATGAGATCTTTTCACTCTCCCTTCACCTTGGGGCTTGGCTGTTGCTCCCACTGCTCCTCTCTGTCGTCCGCGGCCAACTAACTCCCCTTCCGCTGCTGGCTGCTGAGGCCTGGGCTGGATATAGCCAGGCTGCTGACTCTACGGCGATATGCAAACAAACAGCATTCTTTTCATGTCAAAAGGTCACAGATCAGAGGAAACAAGTCTTCAGCAAGTCTAAGACGTTCAAACAAAACTGGTCTATGTTAGTAACTAAGTATGCCCATAAAGCAGCTTCTTCAAGAAGGATCACTAACTAGCTGATGGGCGTTAAGGTGGGCTCAGGATGGAAGGAGCGCTGGGTGTGATACACAGCTGAACAACCACTGAACTCTACCTCTGAAACGAATATTACACTATAATTAATTGGATATAAATAAAATTTTAAAAAAAAAGTCACTAACTAAAGAACCGGCTCTTCCAATGCTCAGGAAATAGAACAGGATCATTCTTGTTCAGCTCCTGCGTCCTTCACAGAACAGTTTTTAAACTTATCTTCAACAGCCTAAGCCGATAAAGATGTAGGTTTTGTTTTTCAAGGACATGTTCTGTAGGGGAAAGGTCAAGCACTCACCGCAGTGGCCCCCACATGCTGCACAGTCTCCTGCCCACGGGCCCGTCCTCTGGCTCTCGCTCTGGCTCGCCCAGTCATTTTTTTTCCTTGAGAGGAAACAATTGTAAAGACAACACTCAACATACACGATTACATTTGACTGTTTCTGCAATGTTCCCTTTTTTTCCCATTTTATTTTCTTTTTAGTGTTCCAACATTCATTGTTCATGCACCACACCCAGCGCTCCATGCAATACCCACCACCAGGCTCACCTAACCCCCCACGCCCCCTCTCCTCCAAAAGCTTCAGTTTGTTTCTCAGAGTCCACAGTCTCTCATGGTTTGTCCGATTTCCCCCAACTCCCTTCTCCTCTCCATCTCCCAGTGTCCTCTATCTTATTCCTTACGCTCCACAAGTAAGTGAAACCATGTGATAATTGACTCTCTCTGCTTGACTTATTCCACTCAGCATAATCTCCTCCAGTCCCGTCCATGTTGATACAACAAAAGTTGGGTGTTCATCCTTTCTGATGGAGGCATAATACCCCATAGTGTATATGGATCACATCTTCCTTATCCATTTGTCCGTTGAAGGGCATCTTGGTTCTTTCCAGTTTGGTGACTGTGGCCATTGCTGCTATGAACATTGGGGTACAGATGGCCCTTCTTTGAACTACATCTGTATCTTTGGGGTAAACACCCAGTAGTGCCATTGCAGGGTCATAGGGAAGCTCTATTTTTAACTTTCTGAGGAACTTCCGCACTGTTTTCCAGAGTTGCTGCACAACTTGGATTTCCACCAACAGTGTAAGAGGGCTCCCCTTTCTCCACATCCTCTCCAACACATTGTTTCTTGTCTTGTTAATTTTGGGCATTCTAACTGGTGTAAGGCGGTATCTCAGTGTGGTTTTGATTTCCTTTAGATGTACTGAAGACTCCACAGTAAGTTTCTGAATCAGCACCTGTTCATCGCACCTCTCCTAACAGAGCTAAAGGCAACGTCCCCTACCTTCAATGAACATAAGTGCTTATGGTAGACTGGACATGCTGGGTGGCAGGGCTACGGTGCAGGACTTGTTTAATACAGTCACCTGTTGCTGAATTACTATCTCAACCAAACTTAGGGAAAACTGTTAAGAGACGTCGGAGGCTGGTGACCAGCTCTTTTCACATGTGGGTATATATCTATGAAACTGGGCCCACATGGCATGTTTGAGGTCAGGCCCTTTCCCTAACTCTTCCACGTATCCACTGCACACTCTTGGGTCATCCCACAGCACAATGTGCAGCTTAAACACACCCAAACCACCGTCTTCTACAGCACACCATTTATGCCCTACATTTTCATTCTTGGTGAGTAGCACGACCATCTGATGTGCCTCTAAAGAAAAAGGACAGAGTCCTTGCTCTCCCAATGCCTCCTCTGTTGCTCGTACTCCTCCGGACCCAACAGTGCTCTCCATCTTACCACCACCGTGTAAGTGGCTGGGAGCCAGGGCCCATACTAAGAGCAGAGGTATCACCATGCATAAAAGCAGATGCACCCCCTCACCCCCACCACGGAGCAGAAAGCGTATCATCAGGTCTCACAGGGTGGAGACCTCAGAGCTGCTCTGCCCAAATCCGACTCCTTCACAGAAGGGACATAACCTGAGATTCGTGTCTTCATTTGTGAAACAGTCTTAATAAACCAGCCCGCAGGTCCAGCGTGCGTTTCAAGTGAGAACATGCAGGAAGGGCTTTTAGAGTGCCTGGTGCACAGTGAACATTCAACACATCTTCGCCCCAGTGGGAAAGGCAGATAAAATTGTAACCACAACTTTGTAAGAGTTTAATGAACGAACGAAGCAGAACGTCCTATCAGAAAAGCAAGCAGAAACTCATTTACATACTGAAGCCGGCCTCGTGCGAAGCCGCCACTTAAACCGAGATGCAAGAGGACCAGGAGGCCGCAGGCACCAGACGCCAGGCTCCGGAGAAGCACGAAGTGTGGAGCTGCAAGACGCCGTGTGAGGCCGCAGGGCACTAAGGAAGGGGAGCTGCTGCACCAGAACGTGCAGGGCCTTGCAGCCAACAGGAGGGGCCGGATTCCACCTTCACCGCGCTGAGACCGCCCAAGGTTCTAAACACCGAGGGCCTGCGACATCACCGACATGTAAGGTCACCCCGCTGTGAGTCAGGTTCTCAACTTTGCTCAGCGTTCGCAGCTTCTCAAGGTTTTGTTCTAGGAGGACCTTCCTAGAGACAAGCCTAACGACACTGTCCAACAGGGGCGGGCCTCCTGCTGTGTGGCACAGGAGAAGCCCATGCGTGGACTCAGCAGATCCGCACCCCTGCACAAGCCGGCTCCGCCCCAGCAATTTCCAGGTCCGCCGCAGAGTACGGCCGGCGGAGGGGCCGGGACGCTAGAACCAATTTCAACGCCACTGAAACCTCTGCGCCCTGATGCTGCCCGTAACCGGGGACAGCCACACACCGAGCTTGCTCACGGGGCCCGGGGCGCCCACGCTCAGGTCTCGCACTGACGGCGTGCGGAGGGAGACCGCTCTTCTTGCACACGTGGGCCGCCGAGGTTCGGTGACTCACCCCGCCCCGCGGCTTGGCCCGCGCTAGCGTGCCCTGCCCCCTTCCACCCGCCTTACAGCCGCCGCCACGCCGCGCGGGGGCTCCTCCGTCCCCCGCGCCCCTGCACGCTAGCCTGCGAGCGCGGGTGGGCCCTGGCGCCTAGCCTGGTACCCGGCCGCCTCGCGGTAGCCTCCGCTCGCTCCATCAACACCTGGGACCTGCCGGAGACCCCGGTCAGACAGACAAGGTCCCCGCGCCCGACCCAGCGAGCCCAGAGCTCATCGTGGCCGGCCTCCAGCGGCCTCTCGCGTCCCCCAGGGCTCCCACGGAACCGCTCACAAGTGGGGTACGCGGCCCGAGCGCAGGGCTGTCCCGCGCGGCTGCGGCTCCCCGCTCCACCCTTCCAATCTCGGGATACCCCGGTGGGCCACAGACTACGTGGTCCCCTCGAGAAAGAGTCGGAGGCGGCTGCGAACGACTCCCACTCAAACGGCGGTCCGCCCCGCCGCCCCAGCACCTGCCCCTGCACACCGGAAGCCACGAGGCGGCCAGACAGGCTCCCCCCCCCCGACAGTGCCCCTCTCCCCACCAGGGGCAGCGCTGGGGAACGCCCTCTGACCCACGCAGTGGGCCCCCAGCCGGGCGGTGCCCACGAATGCCCGCGACCCCGAACAGTGTCCAGGAAAGACCACCCCCAACCCAGACAATGGTCCCCAAACCGGGTAATGCCCCCCACGACCCTCGTACTACCCAGGAATGCCCCAAACCCAGACAGCGCTCCCCCCAACCAGGCAGTGCCCCCCAAACCCAAGCAGCGCCCAGGAATGACTCGTGACCCAGAGAGTAACCCCCCAAACCCCAGCAATGTCCCAGAGCGCGCCCTGACCCCCCATGCCCTCGCAGGGCCGGGGAACGCCCCCCACACCTCAGGCCTCCTCCCACCCTCAACAACGCCATGCCGCCCCCACGCCTATGTATCCCCTCACCAGGCCCACACCTGCAGTCGCAGGAAAACTCACGCACCAGTCCCGACCGCCGCGACCCCGGATCCCCTCAGCACCCCGCCGTCGCCGCCGCCCTAACAGCTACCGCGCTGCCAACCGTCACCCCACGCCAGATCCCTCCGCGCCGGGACTTCGCGCCCCGATGCCCAACCCAGCAAGCCGGCGCTCCTCGGACCCGCGGAGCCGCGCCGCTCGCCGTCACTTCACCATCAGCCGTGGCTCCCTCCCACTCGTGGGCCGTCGCGGGGCGCGGACCCCGGCGGAAGGGGCACGGCGTTCCTTTGCTGTGCGGAAGGACACCTGCGTCTGGCGGCGAACTCACCCGCACGTGACAGCCGGCTAACGGCGCGGCGAGGACGTGCGCGCGCTGCGCCCCGAAAGGCTGGCACGTGCACGTGCACGGCGGTTTTCGGGGCCGGAGCCACAGGAGCCCCGCCCCAGGTCCCGCCCCGAGAGTAACTGCAGGTGGATGAGGCGAACCGCTGCCTCGTTCGCAGCGAGGGGAGCCGCGTGGAGCCAGGGTCACGGCCTGGGTCAGCTGTGAGAGTAGACCAGGTGCAAAACAGCGGACTGAACCTTGGGCGGCCCCTTCAGATGAGAGGCTATTTAGCTTCTCAAATCGAGAGATGAGATTCGAATTTTGCCCCCGAGAAAATAAAGCGCGTTCCAGAGCGTGAACGCCGGGCGGCTGTGCACCTGCCCATTTAAGTGTGCAGAGACTGCCGAGTGCACGCGTGTGGACGTGTATGGCGGTGGTCATCCGCCGTATTTATCTGCATTTACCTGCATCGTCACCTGTGGGGCGGGTTAAAGCACGGGTGGCCGCGCCTCCTCCGCGGGGACTCGACAGGTTCGGTTCGCCGGCCAGCTACTCCCCATCTCTTGACCAATCGCTCCTGACGCTGCCCCAGCTGCTCCGGGGTCCGCCTGAATACGAGGCCCCGGAATTAGATGCCTTCAATAAGAATTTATTTCATCGTTGGGCAAACCCAACACAATTGAAATTATTGTAAACATCATAAAATAGGGCAGTTTTTTGTCAGACTGAGAATGGGACTCTATGTAGCTAGAGAAGTCTAGTAATGATTCAGTGGTTTCTTAAGGATGGAGTGTAGGGGGGCAGTGGCAAAAGTTATCTGGAGGGATTGTCTTAAAGCTGCATTTATACAGCAAACATTTTATTAATGCTTAAGCATGTATTCAGGGGGCTTGTGGTGGGGTGGGGCAGAAGTTTTCCCAAGCCATCTCCCCAAGTCTGCTCTCTCCCCTGTGGGTCAGAGGGAGCCCGCTGGATTACAGGGTGTACCTCACTCACTTGATTGTCAAAACCGAGAAGGGGGAAACTTCTGAAAAACACATTCCCAGGTAATCCTGATTGAAGAGGTTTGGAATGGGAGCCAAGTATTTTAAGAGTCACCAGGTGATTTTTATGCTGAGAAAATTTTGAGAAATGTAAGGCAAGATCTGTGATCTTGACATCGTACACAAAGAAAGGATTAATGTGAAAAGGGGAGACACCCAATAAGTTTTTCTGTGGGGGGGATGGCTTCACTTTATAAAAATAGAAGGCACCGTTTGGGAAAAAACAATACAAACCTTCACTTTTCTAAGAGGAATTTAACATGTTGGTGAGAAAGATGTTCTGTGGTCTTGCCAGCAGATGGAGCAAGAAAACAAGAAATAAGTCTACAGTTTCAACTGGGTGCAGGGGCAAGAAATACCAGGAATGCAGCTTACAGCAAAGAAGTCACCCTTTTCCCGTTTCTCTTCTCTGTGTGCCTAAACTCCTTGGGACCGCTAAGCATACACCATCCCCAGAGCATCTCGATGTGTGCATTGTCTGAAATGCGTGGTTTCTAAAGACATAGGAAGTTGTGATACAGCAAGATGGAGGCAAACCCCTCGTGCTTCTGATGGTGCAAACAGTGCAACTCACAAACCTCCCCTAAAATGTAAGAAGAAAAGCTACAGAGAAACATTGGGGAAGCATCATTTTTTTAAGAGTTTCTACATCGACAGCATGACACAGTGGCTCCAGTTACTGGATACAACTGTGTTCCCCCTGCTAGAAACTGAAAAGTGAAGGGATGTGGATTCTCCTTCCAGGAGTTTGGTCAGGTGCTGGGGAGTAGGGGGTGGGCAGAGAGGTGGGAGTCCATCCTGGAGAGGGAGCAGAGCACTATGAGGGACCTGGGTGCTGGGAGGGAGGTCACTTGGCAGATTGCTGATGCTGCCGTCTGAAAGGGTGAATGGGATTTGCAGGGACCCCTGTGGTCCAAGCAGGTGGGGATGTTTAGGGAGCAGCCAGTGATTTGGCCCAGCAGGAGTGATGAGCTGAGGGTCAGGGGGTGACTCCACCGAGAGGGAAGGAGGGCTCCGATTTGCTGGCTCTCATGTGATTTTATCATTGTTGTTTGCTTTGATTCTTTGAGGGGAAATTTATATAAGATGAAATTAACCATTTTACAGCGAATAGTTGAGTGGTACTTTGTACCTCCACAGCGTTGTGCCAACACCACTTCTCTCTAGTTCCAGAACATTTCCGTCATCCCAGAGCAAAATCCCACTCCTTTTAAGCTGTCATTCCCTGTTCACTCCTCCCTGCCAGCCCCGGCCACTGCAAATCTTTCTGTCTCCGTGGATTTACCTACTTTACTTGTGTCATATGAACAGACTCATATGATATGTGGTCCTTTGTGGCTTTCTGCCTTCTTTCACTGAGCCTCATGTTTTCAAGGTCGGTCCTGAACGCTGTAGCACGGATCAGTTCTTCCTTCCTTTTTATGGCTGAATAATATTCCCCTGTGTGAAGAGACCACATCTGTTTATCCATTTACCGGTTGAAGGATGGGTCTAATGTTTTTAAAGGGAAGCAGGGATCCTGGACACTTGTGAACTCATGGTCAGCCCATGGCCACTGGGTTTGTGGCCACATCCCATCCTTGTGTCCAAATCCAGGGGACACCTTTCGGACCTGCCTGTCTTCTCTATACCATTGAGAGTGATGCTTCCTCCTTTTACCCCAACAGTATTGCATCCTGCCTGGACCTGGGTGTTGTTCCTCCATCTCTGGCTAGTCCTTCTGTGTATGATTCATAGATGTGCCTTCTTCTGCCTGGGACCTAGACGTGCATGGCAGCGGTTCCCAAAGTGTGGTCCTTATCACTGAAAGTCTGCAGGAAGTTTTTGGGTTCCACCCCAAGACTGTGGTTGAACCAGGATCTTGAGGGTAAGGCCAGAAACCTGTGTCAAAGCAGCCTGCTGATCGGCTCTGAACCACCGGGTAGTGTGAGATCCATGGAGCCTACCCCCCGAGCAAGGGGTTGAGCTTGGCACCCACTCGGTCTTGGGGTGGCTCACTTATTGCCATGACCTCAGACGGCTTCTTGAGCGCAATGGCCCTAGTGTCTGTGGGTCGCTGCTGAGCCCCATTCCGGTATAGTCTAGTAGGGGTTCCTCTGTTCACGGTCACTTTGGGAATAGTCTCATAAGCAGGAGGTACAGATGGCGGTGGGAGTTTGGGAGAGCGTCTACTCAGAACGAGCATTTTCTAAAAACAAGAAAAGAAATGAAGCTTCAGTGATGTTTGAGGTGTCGGTGTCACTGATACCCTCCCATACTCCTGTGTCTCTCTGTGAGGTGTCTGTGGGCAGGGCTCCACGGCCGTCCCGTGTCCTGCCTGTGGTCAGATCACTGCCTGTGGCCTGCAGGCAGTGGCTCAGGGTACGGAATCCACCTTCTCCCAGTGGGATAGCTTCTGGAATGGATAGATTCCTGCAGTGGAACCATGGTGGGAAAACACGATGGGGTTCCTGAGGGGCTCAGTCATCAAGCGTCTGCCTTTGGCTCAGGTTATGATCCTGGGGTTCTGGGATCAAGCCCTGCATCAGGCTCCCTGCTCGGCAGGAAGCCTCCTTTTCCCTCTCCCACTCCCCCGGTTTGTGTTCCCTCTCTCGCTGTGTCTCTCTCTGTCAAATAAATAAATAAAATCTTTAAAAAAAAAAAAAAAAGAAAGAAAGAAAGAAAGAAAAGGAAAGAAAAGAAAAGAAAAAAAGAAAAACAACAAAAAATGCAAACAGAACCAAACAGCAAGACTGTATTAAAACCAACACTTGCGCTTATGGTATAAGCTTTGTGTGGTCCTGCATGCTGAATCCTGCGGGTCTGACAGGCTCCTTGCTCACTTGAAAAATATGATCAGTAGTAGGAAGGAAGATCTTTTCTCAAATAAGAATTTTGTCTTTCGGGACGCCTGGGTGGCTCAGTGGGTTAAAGCCTCTGCCTTCGGCTCAGGTCATGATCTCAGGGTCCTGGGATCGAGCCCCGCATCGGGCTCTCTGCTCAGTGGGGAGCCTGCTTCCTCCTCTCCCTCTGCCTGCCTCTCTGCCTACTTGTGATCTCTGTCAAATAAATAAATAAAACCTTAAAAAATGAAATTTCATCTTTTAAAACTTGCAAAGATGAAATTTTTACTTGCGATCTTTATTTTGGAACCTATTTTTCATGTGCATAGTAGAGCACAGTGTCTTGTAAGTACACACCGCAGTGTACTGTAACTAAGTGTAAATGTCTTGGGCGCACGTGCCCCGGACACTTACCGTGAAGCGTGCTGGACATGGCCGGGAGTCTGCCTTCTGCCCCGCAGCTGGTCCAGCCCTGTGCCCGGGGCCCGCCCACAGCTCAGCTCGGACAGCACCCCTCCAAGAAGTTTTCCTTCTGAGTTTGTCCCCTCTCTAGGAGGGCTCTCCTCTCTGGGCTTGCAGCTTGTGTCCTGCGTGTGTCCAAGCCTGTGGCTTGCTGCCTTGGGAGTGAGCCCTTCCCTACTAGTTCCTTTTGTTATTCAGGAAGCTCCCTGAGGACAGGACCCTCTCTCCCCCAGCTGGGTGTGTGATCTGGCAATACTACAGAATAAATGAGCAGAAATACCCGCCTTCAGCTTTACGTAAAGCGTGTTGTGAGCACACGGCCCTTTCCACTCCCAGGGGCCTCCCCGCGGTCAGGTAAGGGTGAGAGTCACCAGCCATCGGCCTGCTGGTGCCTCTTTCCTCTTCAAATACTGCGTCTTGGGCTCTGAACTTTTTTGGGATTTTTTGCTAATAGCTGCAGGTGTTTTGGGGTTTTGTTGTGTTGTTTTGTTTGGCAGTGAAAATAGTAATCGGCTGTGTTTCTCCCGAATTAAGTGGCACACGATTTCTTGGTGCCTGAGTCCCCCACGGGCCATTTCCTACCGTCCCGTGTCATGACCCAGCATTTTGGTGGGTGTCAACCCTCTTTGCAAGTGACTCGAGGGTTCATTATAAATTAGTCTGAAACGTTAGCAGTGGCCCCCAAACCTTTGCCAGTGAGTGCTTTATTTGAGACCGTGGCATGTGAGATAATTCTGGCCAAAGACACAGGAGAGGATGTTGGCCGGGGTCAGTGAAAAAAAAAAAGAAAAAGGAAAAAGAGGGCTTAACAAAGAGACGGTGCTTCCTGCCTCTGGACTTTGAAGTAGATGAGGTCCAGAGCTGCTGTTGCCGTCCTGTGACTATGAGCAGAACCACTGGAGAATACTTGTTTTCGCGGCTTAACCCCAGTGAGTCCGGGCTGTCACTGCAGCCAGCGACACCCTAAGCAAAGAAGGGGCTCTTCCCACCCGTGTGTGTGGGGCAGCACCTCCACAGGACCTTGGTAAATGAAAATTCCTGGCTCCGCGGCTGAGCGGTGAGCCCACAGAATTGAACTCAGACCGTACCCTGCAAGAATCTCGAGTTTTAGAAGGCTCTCCGGCTAGTTCTGTGTCAATAGTTCAAGGTCAAACTTTGAGAAATACTATAAGTTATGTTTCAAAGTCAGTCTTGAAGCTGAAATTAAATTCAGAATTTAGTCATGGGCACTGATTTTGACAAATACATAGCAGATTTAGGGTAACTATGTCGAAGTAAACAAGTATCCTAAGTGTTCTTGTTGTATCTTTCCGGGATTCATTAATATCTCTTTGGAACAAAGTTATTTTATATGTTGCAAAAATTGTCACAAAGTTTCAGCATCTTTAGCATGCGGAGGAGACACAGGAGATAGAACTTTGAAAAATAATTTTTGGAAATAGGTTCGTATTGTCACAATGATAATAATGCAATCTCATAATTAAATTTGTCATTAGAAATTTTAGTTTCTCCTTGTATTTGATGGTATTGTGTGGGTTTCTAAATAGTGTAAGATCCATCTCTTTCAGAAACCATTGAGCTTATCAACTGATCATCAGCAGAGGGAGAAATAATTTGGATGGGCCATTAGATGTCAACCCAATCTGTATTATTAATTATTCATGTATTGATGTCTTTAAAATTTTATCCAGTGTTACCTCAATCTTTTGCATTCAAAGAGCAAAAAATGAAACACTTGCAATATTGTTTGCTTCAAAATTATAATAATATATAGGGCTCTGTGACACGAGGTGTCACTGGTATATTATAAAGAACTGCACGCGATAAGGATTTTCTTCCTCCGTTGATCAGAAAGGTGAGAGTGAATCATACTGGGAAGGTAACTTTGAGACAATATGTGTTGTGTGATGAGCAGAGCTTGGACTTTCACAGTAGACAGATCTTGGATTGAGTATATGAGATTAGTAGTTCTCAACCTTTGGAAATCCGGAAGCTGTGGGCCTGGTTTTAGAAACACATGTATGCATGACTGTGCATGCAACTTTCCATACATTACTAGAATGTTCTGGAACCTAGTGACTTCCTGGTGCTAGGCACTGGTTGTGGACTAGACTGACCATGCTGGGTATCTTGGTAGCCTAAGCACCCAGCCTAAACTAGCAACACCATTAGCATTCTATTTTGCTGGGCCGGGTTGGGGGAGGGGCACAGAGTGGCCGGAGCCTGGGGCACTTGTGTGGAAGCTCATTTGCACAGCGGGCCACTGCATACTTACTCGGGCTGGCTTAAGAGGGCTGATAGATTACAGATATTTATGGCTAGAGGCCCCTGAAGCCACCACCACTTGCTTTCACTCTGGCTACCTTACAAAAACAGTGGCTCGGTGATTATCTATTGAGTGAGTAAATGATGGAACACGCAAGGATGAGTGAATGATCCTGAGCAAGCCACAGCTCTCAGCACCGGGTGTCTCACCGTCACACTGGAATCAGTAATTCCAACCTCACGGGACCGTTGTGAGCATCAAATGAGATAATACCCATAAAACGCTTAAACTATTCCCACCATGTAGGTGCACAATAAATTCTTGTGTCGCACCAAGACAGGCGAGCTGCAAACCTGAGTTACGGGTCCCATGAGTTACGGCAACTTTGGTTTTATGTACTTGAATGAACATAAAACCTTATTTATTTAGTAAGTGATGATGCAGGAGGAAATTTTGCTGTGTTGAGTTTTGTTAATGAGCATCAGGGCTAATGCAACCTTAATTGGGTCCAAGTTTATCTTTGTACAGCAAGGAGGGCTTCCGCTACTAATCAGTTGTGTCAACACGATTGCGGAGACAGGTCTAACCTATTTAGGAAAGAAAACTGTTCTTGAACCAATGGCCTCTTGCACTGCATACGACCTAGTATTCTATGATCTTTATTCCTATTTGTAAACTCACTGCTACTTTGTTGCCATGGGCATTTAAAATTAATCAAATTCTTTTTTTAAATTCCAAATTTCTTCACATCTCCCCACCCCAATCAAACCAGTTGCTTTTCTAGGTAAATCTGATAAGTAACATGTTACATTTTCTTAAATAGTCAACACAAATAATGAAATTTTTGAAAGCTTTGGAAAAAGGGAAAAGCTCAACTATCTCGTCAGGAAACCAATGATGCCTTTAACAGTTTTGCGTATTCTCCGACAGGCTTTCCCCCACTTTTTTACATATTTCCAGTTGTAGCCTATGCGTTCAATTTAAACCCTACCTTTCCTCTTAGTAGGTGATGATTATGTTACATGTATTTCAAATTACCATTTTAACGACTTATGCTATTAAGTGGATTTATCATAAGTTGAAAGTCGTATCTTTTTTATTGTTTTTTTTATTGATTCTTAATTCTCAACATTATAAACAGTGCTTTGCCCCATATGTAGCCTTTTCTCTCTTTTGGAAATATCTTTAGGATGAATTCCCTAAAGCGTGATATTATCTTCCAGGGAAATGTTCATTTTTATGACCCCCTTATATATTATAAAATTGTTTTTCAGAAAGACTTGATCGGGCTACTTCCCATTGCCAGTAGCTACACAGATATACGTGTCACTGCCATCCTCTCCACTGTTGGGTGTTTTCATTTAACAAAAGTGTAGGATCTACATGTAGAAACTATAAAATTACATGACGGGCATAGACGGAGATCTGAACAAATGCAAGGCCATATCTGGTCCTCGGATGGGAAGACAATAATTTAAAATGTCATTTCTTCTAAATTAATGTATAAATTAAAAGCTATTCCAATGAAATCTTGTCTAAGGGAGGGTTTAAAATTGTCCTAATAAATATAAGGGAGAATGGAATCGTTACCATAAAAAAAAAGGAGAATGTAAGCCAGTAGACTTTCCTACTAAGTATGAAGGCTTGATTCAAAACAATATGGTACTGACATCAGAGTAGACAAACAGACCCGTGAAGAATAAAAGGGAGGTAAGAGAGAGTCCCCAGTATAAGTGGGAATTTGATATAGCAAAGGTGATTTTTTTCAATTCAGTGGGGTGGGGGGGGAGATAGATTTTTTTGAAATAAATGAGTGGCACAACCAACATAGTACCTAGAGAAAAATCACGTAGCATTCCCAACTTAGACTAGACATGACACAAAATAAAATTCTTGATGGGACACAAATGTACATGCACAAAGTAAACAGTTCAAACATTCAGGAGTCACTGGGAGACTGTAAGTTCCAGCCTGGGTACTGAAGAGATCTTTGTAACTTTAGAAAACCCAGAAACTATAATAGATGGAAATATTGAAGAATCTAAAAATTCTGAGTGGCAAAGGGTAGCATAAGTAGAGCATATGAACAAAGGATATTTTGGAGAATTATCTGCAGTAAAAATGAGAGATAAGGAGTTTGTATCTATAACATGTGACAACCTCGTGTAATCCAATAGAACAGCAAGAGAATGATATGAATCTTTATTTCAGAAAGGAGGATTACAAAATGGCCACAAGATATTAAGCCTCTCAGGTAGTAAAATGCAAAAGACAGTAATATCAGGGACTAAAAAAACGATACCCACGTGGCGGAAAGAGTCTGCAAGTCCAAGACTGCTAATGAAAATAATACCAGACCACTCAGGACCAACGCGGAAAGCTGGATACTGTGTCACGCTCCTTCATGGAGACACCCTGAAAACGTGATACTGAAGAAAGGAGCCAGATGCCGAGGTCATAGTCCACGACCGCATTCACGTGAAGTGCCCAGGACAGGCAAATCTGCAGAGACAGAAATTAGATTAGCGATTGCCCACACTGCCATGGTTGAGGTGTAACGAGGGTGTGACTACAGATGGGCACAGAGTTCCTTTTGGGGGGTGGAGGAGAATGTTCTAGAATCGTGATGAGGATTACGCAACCCTGCCAGTGTATAAACCCCACAAAGGGGATGAACATATGAGATCTCGATAAAGGCCTTATTGGAGGTAAAGGGGAGATGATGTGAAGAAATGGTTAGCACAGAGGCTGTGCTTAAACTCTCCCTGAAGGAACGCCTTGACCGTCAATGATACCAGCAACCCCAGTAAGCTTCAGGGAATATCCCAGTGTGATTGGCCAAGTGAGGAGCCTCCACATTCACTTGGGACAAATTGCCATCTCTATAACGCTTCATTCTTCCATCCCAAAGAACAGCAGCCACTCCAAGTGAAATACGTATGTAGCTCATGTGGGTCAGACATGTCTGGGCCACGTACTGCTCACCTGCCCTTCCTGTGGCTTGGTCAGCCATCGACCACGTCTCCACGTCCATCATCGCCATCATCATGACAGCTTTGCTTCTGCTGAACGCTGGCTGGGCATCGGGCATCATTCATTCAGCCCTCACCAGCCTCCTGAAGCAATCCCTGTTGTTGTCCCTTCTTTCCAGATGGAGGAACAGGCTGGAGCAGTCAGGAACTGGTCAGAGGACACATGTTAGCCATTGGAGATCGTGGGTCCGGCTCTGTCTGACCTTGACGCGCGTGCTCTTCCGTGCTCAGTGGTTCATCTTCCTAAGTGCAAAGAGCCTGCCCAGGTGTTCGTATGTTTTCACTTAAATAAATGCACCTGTGTTTCAATGCCCAGCAAAGGAGGACCTTACAACCATGTCAACACAGTTCTCCATGTATCGCTGAAGGACATCACATTCGGCATGAATTTATGAATACAAGGAAATGATATCATTAGATTTATTTAAAGTGATGTGCTCACGAGCTACTTGTCCTCCCAACACAAATGGCTAGATTTAGGGTTTGGTACAGTTTTCATTTTTATATTTTTAGGGGGGAAGGGGCAGAGGCAGAGGGAGAATCTTAAGCAGCCTCCGTGCCCAGTGCAGAGCCCGACACGAGGCTTGATCCTGAGATCACAACCTGAGTGGACGTCAGAGATGGAGGCTTAACTTCCTGAGCCACCCAGGTGCCCCTTGGGTTTGGTACGCTGGAAAAGCACACTACTGGTATGTACGACCATAAGGAAGAAGATACATCACCAGTTGAATTCGAAGTTATCAACATATGCAAAATATAGTCATTTTGTAGGTAACTGTTTGGTTTTTATCAAACTTACATACCCTGTCCCTAGGAGGATCCTCCAGTATTTCCCAAATCTGGCTTTTATCCACACTCCTTGTCATGTTTCTCTTGTTTACCTGGTTCCCTTCTTCCCTAAGCCAATCCCCTTTCTGTTCCTCAAGGAGACTTGATGTATTAAGTTAAGGAAGTGAATTCGTAAACACCAAGTTGGTAACAGTGGAGAACGAGCTGATCATTCTGTTCAAATCTGACTTGTGTTCACTCGCCCTACGGCTGACTGAGTGTGGGTCAGCCTCTAACCAGCATCACGGAGAGCAGGGGGCGTTAGAACCCACGCTCCTCGGGAGGAGCGGACAAGCCCAGGAGCAGGAGAGCATCTGAATAAATCATGGGATGGATAGTAGTCATCTGCAGGGTTGTCGAAAAATGATGTGCTAGTCCACGTCCATTGACAAAAGGCACAGCATTCACTGTTACTGGCTAAACTGGTGGCAGGCTAGAGGGAGAAGGAGGCAGAGATACAGGCAGGGAAAGGGGGAGGGGAGGAGCAGGGAGGAGGCAAGATGGGGAGGAGGGGGACACCAGAGATGGGTGGTGTGCCATGGTCTAGCTTGCAACCATAAATTATAAATTTGTATTTATAATTATAAATTATAAATCTGGACTCCATCCTCTGTGTGCAGGCGCCCATGAGTGTGTGCATGTGTGTGTGAGTGTGTGCGTGTGAGTGTGCGTATATGAGTGTGTGCACTGCAGGTGGGTCAGCAGATCTGGAAGGATAGAGATATGGTGGAGAGAAGCAGTATTCCCCATTTTTATTTCTTCTTTATGCATCTTTTTCCAATCATTGGAATTTATTTTAAAACTCCATTATAGTTTGGATAAAAGCAATATTTAAAACAATATTTAAAAAACAATATTAAAAAATAAAGCAACATAGGTGACTGATCACAGCCCTTGCGGATGAAAGGTTTCCATTGTGTTTGGGTCTCCATTGCAAAGGCCAGGAGCCCATATCGTCGAATCCAAATGTCGGTGACCTTTGAAAGGATGATATTTAACAGGTTGGGACTGAGCCCACGAAGAGGTTATGGAACTTCTCAGCCATAATTTTTATTGCTTCGATATCAATATAGATGAATATTTCATCAAAACAGAGCACAGTTATGCAAGGCGTGCTCTCTCCTGATTAGCACTGAACTTGCCCTGGGCGCTTTCCCCGCAGTGGGGAGATTTATTATAGAGTAACCGGCTGAGCTCTCCTGCGGGTCAGGGGTTAAAGCTACAGAAACATGATTTGAGACTCATCTGAGCTCAGCTTTGTCGGAAAGATAAACAGAAGGATTATCAAAGCCTTTTCACGATATTAGTTAAATGCCCTGCCATGCGGGTGGGGGGAGAGGGGAGGGCTTCCAAGTCTAACCAAAACTGAGCCGGTAAACACCACGACCACTTTCACAAAATCATGAGGACTTGAACGCCGCTGCCCACTTCCCGAAGTTACATCGACAGGCAGGCGTCATTTCTAGTCTGGAAGTGTTCAAGATTGTCTTCTCCCGGTCCCTCCCCCGATCCGTGACGTGCTGTAAATTAAAATAAACATCTGACTGTGGTTCCTGTTAGATCTTTCACTTCTCACAGCAGCGGAGCAAATGGTTTCAGCTCCAAGTGTTCCTTGAGGAGGAGGGGATGGCCCTGCCTTTGCAGGGAGCCGGGCTGCACCCCTGCATGGACAGCAAGCTGCTTTCACTTTGGTGTCATGCTCAGGTGGGGTGACATTGAGGCAGACCAGCTCCTACCTCTGTCGCCAGGCTGTCCACCATTAGCACTGCCGCCATCTGCACGGTGTGACCACGTCTTGCGGGACGCGGCTGGTTCTAAAGAGACCAGAGTCAGGGGCACCTGGGTGGCTCAGTCGATGGAGCGTCTGCCTTCAGCTCAGGTCATGATCCCAGGGTCCTGTGACTAGGTCCCACATTGGGATCCCTGCTCAATGGAGAGCCTGCTTCTCCGTCTCTGCCTCTCTCTCACTTTCCCATGAATAAAGAAAATATTTTAAAAAAAAGAGAGAGAGAGAATGAGAGAGAGACAGAGAGTGGAGTCAGTGTATGAAGGGGTTGTTAGGAGGAACTTAGCAATTTGGAATTTAGTTCCCCTGTTGATGATCAAAGAGAAAGTAGCTTTGAAGCGGAAAGTTCCAGAAAAGCTCACGATATGCCATTTCATATAAAATCTCCCCGAAGGAAGTTCACATTTCGGCGTGCCCCATCCTACGTGAGGAGCAGCAGCCAGGCGTTATTTGGGAGGTATGGCTTTGAGATCTGCCTTCTCGTCTGTGCATGTATGTGTGGATGCGGGGTGTGTGTGTGTATTTATGGGTACACGTGTGAGTGTGGTGTGTGTGTATGCGTGTGCACATGTGGTATGTGTGTGTGCGCACACGCTGTGCACGTGACATGTGGGGGGGTGTGCGCACCCTGTGCATGTGTGAGTGTGCGCCGTGAGCGTGTGTGGCGTGTGTGAGCATGCACTGTGCACGTGCGTGTGGTGTGTGCACTGTGCACGTATGGTGTGTGCGGGTGTGCACCGTGCATGTGTGTGGTGTGTGTGTGAGCGTGCACTGTGCGCGTGTGTGGCATGTGTGAGCGTGCACCGTGCGCGTGTGTGGCGTGTGTGTGAGCATGCACTGTGTGTGTGTGTGTTTTCTTTGCATAGCTCGCATCCTTTCCCACCATCCCCAGTTGCCGCAATAAGCCACTTCCCTTTACATGTCATCTCTAAATGGAAACAGAACAAAGAAAACAGGACAGAAGAAATCAGGGAATTTTCCAAAGGCACATTTGATGTACAAGTATAAACAGGAAAGAGATGCCTGGGGAGACCGGAATTGCTCAGTAGACAACTGTTAGCGCATATCGTCGGAGAATGTGCAAAGGAAGAGACGACAGGAAAGGAGAGGGTTCGAGAAAGACTCCACCTTCCCTTGTGCTATTTTAAGTTCCATTAGCACTAGCAGAAGCAAGCACGTGTCTGATTTATTCAGCGTTACCGTGGGAGTTGGCCCAGAGATACAGGGACAGGCTTCGGAAAGAGTCCCAGCACCTCCTCTCCGTATGCCACTGAGGCCAGCTGGAGGCATGGGGGTCCCCCACACTGCCGAGGGTCAGGCTGCTGGTAATTCGGGGTCACCGTGTCCTCACATGCTGCCCAGTCAAGCCTCAATGTGACACAGGCTGGTCCCATTTTACAAAACTTGGAACGTACACTGCATCAGTCTTGCACTGGTTGTCAGTCATTGTGGATAAAAACCACAATCCTGTTACTCATTTGATTTTTATGGAGAGACCTCGGCCTCTCAGCTGTCATGTTAAATACGTTCTAGAAAACCTTGAGCAAGAAACAAACATTTCTGGTGAAATCCAACAGAATGAAATGGGAGGGGAATAGGGAAAAGGATAGGAGAGACTTTGGGTGATGCTCTTGGACCTGAACTACCTGCTTCTTTCAGCAGACACGGCTGAGACGGGCGTCTTCGCTCTCCTGAACACGGGGTTTAACTTGCTTAGGGACGCAGAGCCCAAGGGCATTTTCTGATTTCTGAGAGGCTGTGACTGTGTTTGTCTTTCTCTCCTCCGTGGATCTTCTAGGGGACAGTTTACTCTGGTGACAATACAGTTAGCAGCAGCGTACAAAGCAGGGAGCAAAGTCTACACAGTGCGTTGTACGAAGCAATATGTCCACACCGGGTGTTGCTTGACCCCTGACCTTCCCGTCTCACTCATTCCCAGGATCATCCCTTGACGTGGAGGCTGTGCCTACAGCACAGACGGGAACACGGGATGCCTGAACCGGTACCCGGCTTGCTCAAGGCCACGTGGCTGGACGTATGAGCCATGATGCACACCTACACGCATGGACCCACATTTTATGAGCAGCCCCCACCAAATCATGGAGAGCTATGTGGGGATCCGCAGGGTTTTCTGGGCATCCCTCCTCGACAACATCGTCTCAAGGTCCAGTTAAACTCCGCTGATGCTGAAGAAGACCAATGAATGATTCAAAAAAACAAAACAAAACAAAAAAACAACAACAACAAAAAAGAAAACCGAGTAACTCTGGGACTCAGTGCGCCAAGTTAAGACAGAAGTGAATTTGATTGTGAGAACCAACGAGCGGCACTCCCGGTATGGAACAGAGTTTTCAAGTTAAATTGTTGATGAGAAGGAGATTCAATGGCACTTTGGTCCTCAGTGATTTTACCTGACCTGCAGCACGAAGGCGAGCTGTGTCATTACGTGTTGTATTCTTCAAGTGTCAGATTGTCAGTGGCTTAACCTTGTTAATGCTGCACAACTTTGTTCCAGTCAGCTACTTTCTTCTCTTCTTTTCCCTCCCAACGCTCCCCCCACCTCCTTTTTTTGTTCAGAGGCAGCTGCTGGCCTGGAGCCCTTATAAAGAGCAGGAAGGACCCGAAGCCACAGGCAGGATTAAAGGGCTGATCTGAACCTTAGATCTCAGCTTTAAAGTTGTAATGTACAGTGAATTTGGTTACATGGAAAAGGAAACAGTAATTGTTGAAGTATGTTTTCTTAAGCTACAGAGTAATTTTTCAAATGCTTGCCTTTAATCCACGGACAGGCTTGCGTTTGAGAAAATATGGTCTCGCTGCTCAGGATCAGTCTGAGCATCTGAAACCTGGATCTTGGAGCTACGTTTTGTCATTTCTTTCAAAAAATAAAAAGATGACTGGCATCCAAGGATCAGGTTTGAAAGGTTGCTTTTTCTGGCTACCCTAATTCTGCTGCTTTGGTTATCGGCTATTGGAATGGCTTGATGTCTCGTGCTTCTTCCTTAATATTTGAGACAGTGCTCTGTTTTTTCTTTTTTCTTTCCTTTCCTTTCCTTTCCTTTCCTTTCCTTTCCTTTCCTTTCCTTTCCTTTCCTTTCCTTTTCTTTTCTTCTCTTCTCTTCTCCTTCCTTCTTCCCTTCCGTCCTTCCTTTCTTTCTATCCTTTTTTTTTTTTTTTTTAAGGCACCTGTGAGCTCACTGTGACCAGACGAGGAACCTATCTAATCATGCCTGGGTGGGAAGGTTGGGGATGGAGAGAGTAGGGTCTGCTTGTCGTTAGTCAAGACAGCCCTTCCCCCCACACCACCCTCCAAGTTCACCACTCACATCAGAGCAACGTGGGTTTCAGGACCCCAGGAACACCATTTGAATTCTGTCTGTGCTGCTTCCCAGATCTAAGCCCTCGTGCAGTTGGCTCAACAACCAAAGCCTCAGCTTGCTGTTGGGAATCTGGGGAACCTAAAACAATCCTTTCTGTGCGAAGTGTTTGACACAAAGTGTACACCTGGCGTGAGCGCCGCCTGGCTGGTCCTGCCTGTCTCAAGCAAGATCTGCAGGACTCCTGAATTTCTGCAGAGATGAAGTCCAAAGCCTCTGTACGGCAGAGCTCCCACCCCATCCGCCAGCAATGACCATTGTGTTGTGGCCGTTTACACCCCACGTGCAACAGACTGCTCCTTTTGTAAAATAGGACAGAAATAAATGCCCAGAGAAGCGAAATGGGGAAAAATAAAGACATACAGAATACAAGCTTGTTTTTTTTTTTTTTAATTAGCATTGGCAAACTTTGCACCCTCGGGTTGCAATGGTGCCTACTCCAAATTTCTGTACTCATTTCTCTCCAGCAGACTTTGGGTGGTGCCTGGTTATGTGGCCCCAGGAAACTCACATGAGGAAATTATTATTATCCCTTTGTACAAATCAGGAAATAGACACAGAGAGGGGACATGACTTGCTTTTGGTCATGCAGCAACTGGTGGGGACTGAATTTGTTCTCAAGCTGTTGGAATTCGTGATCAAACCCTAAGGACCCTAGCATAGGGTGGCGGCCCAGGGCATGGGGTCTGGGGCCAAGGTTTGAATCATAACACCTACATGAAACTTCCAGGGGCAGAGACTGGAGGCTGAGACATTGTTTGGAAATCTATAATGACAATGGTTAGAAGCAAGGATGGCAGAGGGATTGGGAAGGGCAGATGGGAGAGAGGAGTTCAAATTTCCAAAAGTTGACAGTTCCTTAGTTTGTGCACATAGGGAAAGATGAAATCCTTCCCAGGCTGTTTTGCAAACAAGTGGAATCCTGCTTCCCCAAACCCAACAGTTCAAGAAAGAAAATAGAGACTATTTCCTTTCTAATTACAGATCTTGAAATCCTCCACAAAATACTAGAAAATCAAATTCAGTACGATGTGGAAAGATAACACACCGTGGCCAATTCAGGCTTATTCTGATACCTCAAGGATAGCTCATTATTTAGAAACTTCATGATACAATCCATCCCGTGAAGTAGATAAAGAAGGAAAACTACTGGGTCAGCTTGACAAATGCTAGGGAGGCATTTGAACACAAAAGAAACTAGGAAGAGAAAGACACAGCCAGACACAAGGATGAATGTCATCTGGTCAGCTCCTTTCCGGACAGTGAAAAACAGGGACATTCGCATGAAGACTAGAATCAAAAGACTTAAAAACTCACTACCTGTTTTGATCATGTTTTAGCTGATGCAAGAAGGCAAGAAATAGAAGTAGGAGGTGTAAACTGTGAAGGGAAGGTATGAAGATAAAGCACGTATAAGAAGAAACCCTAACACTTCGGGGCTGCCCGCCTCGATTGATGGGGAGGAAGCTATACTCCCGGACAGGAATACTGAAGGTTGCCAAGGCGTCATTGTCTCTGACTAACTTGATTCCAGTGGTGTGAATTCTGTGACAGGATAAATTCGACACTAACCCACACAGGGAAGGGCAAGCATGCGGTAACAGCAGACACCTGCTTGAGCAGCACACGCAGGGTGCACTGCGCCTCAGCTGCCCAAGCCCCCGCGCAGCCTGGCAATCACGTCCCGCAGTCTCTGAGCGTGGACACCAGGGGCTGCAGGCTCCTGCCTGCGCGGACGGCCCCGTCTCTGCATGCCAGGTACCTGGCCGCCGGCTGGGGCTCCGCTGTGCCTCACGCAGCAGGGGCTCCCCACTGTTGCAGTGAGTGGGCACGGGTCTGGCTCGGGCACACCGGCAAGTTCTCCACCGCCCAGAAGTTAGACCTGCACCTCCCCCATGACGTCTGAGCCCAGGCTGGGGAAAGCCCTCCCCGGCTGGGCTTCCTCGACCTTCGTCTCCCAGCTAGGGTACCTTCTATTTTATACTTCATCATCATCATCATCATCATCAAAGGATTCTCCATATTAAACTTCCCTTGTTTAACTCACTGTGCAGTTTCTGTCTCCAGGTTGGACCACGACTGATACAAAGGTGTATTTTGAGAAGGAATGATAAGGAAGGGCTCATGTCACAAGTTAAATACATTTTTATAGCAATGAAGTCAGAAGGGGGCTCGCAGGCATGGGAACAAACAGAATACAAACTCAAGGAAGAACCAGGGAAGACGGAAGAGAGCATTTCAGGTCAGAGGGAAAGGGTGGATTACTTAATAATTTGGGGTCAATTACATAACCATTTAGAAGAAAATTAATTAATTTAAGCCCATAATTTATAACTTTCTCTAAAGACATTTTGGGTGGTTTAAATATTTAAACATAAAACAAGGAACCAAAGAAACACCAGAACCCAGTTTTACACGGGTGTATTTATGTTTCCACGGTAAAGAATCTTTCTCCGCAGATAAAAAGGGCAGATCTCTTACATGATGTGAAAGAAAAAAACTGATATACGTGACCATGTCAAGATTTAAACTTTTCCATAAAATTAAAGAATTTCAAAAACAAACCTAAAATGTGGACAAGAAACAATGAAAAATATTTTTGATCAATACTAACAATATTAACAAGCCACATTAAACCTCACTAGCAATCACAGAAATGCAAACACAAAGGGAATTCATTTTATGCTTATCACATGATAGCCTACTGGTGTGAGTCTACATTAGCTCGATTTTTCTGGAGGATATTTTTACAGTATATAACAAACTTTAAAATATGCAATCCTTTGACTTATGTATCCTACTATGAGGAATTTGGCTTAAGGAAATCATCAAAGATAAGCTCCAAGATTTAATAGGCAAAGATACGTATTACAGTACTACTTATAATATTGAAAACCTGCAAACAAATTAAACACCCAAAATTAGGTGATTAGCCAAATAAGATAAAAGGCATTGAATGAAAATCTATGCGATAATTATCGGTAAAATCGTAAAATGATCCTTGATGGCATGAGAAAATGTTCACAGTGTATTTTAAGTGGAAAAAAAAAAGGCACCTAAGAGCAAGCTGCATACATATGATGATTGTTTATCCAAATATTTTGGGGAGCTGTATGGCCAGTGTCGAATTGTCAGCACAGACTGAAGGGGGCTCCTTTTTGGAAGACCTGGTTCTTGTCTGGGTCTTTTTGTGAAATGACCCATCGGCGGTGGGGAGGGGCTGTCCCTTGGTCTGCCCATGCAGCCGCTAGCCCTCTTGTCTTACTTACCTGGAGGGTTGTAAATAGAAGACCCTCCCCCTTCAGAAGTGAGTCTGTCCCTCCTCGTTGGTTGTGCTCCTCTCTCTGGCAGAGATCCCAGGCCTTGCCCCCGGATCATAGGACACCTTCCCTTTTCTGCTCCCCAGAGTGTGGCAGGACGTAGCAGCAAGTGGGACGGTCTGTGGGACTGGTCTCTCAGAGGAATGTTATCCAATGAGACACCGGCGGTACGCGGTGCCGGGAGGATAGCGCACAGGTTAGACGGGACACGGGAGATTTCAGAGACCTTGGGAATGAGTGGAATGTGCACCGAGGTAACCAAAAACCTATTCCTCAGGACTCCTGTGTTTTAGGGCTGGCCTTAGCCAGGAAGTGTTTATAGAGTGTTGAGCTGAGACACCCATCCTATCCCCGTGTTGCTATTTTGTAGATAAACTGAAAAAAGTCACCCATCTCAGGAAGGACTGTCTGCAGTTTGTACCAAGAAAAATAAGTAAATGATCATCTTTGTGTCAGTCAAGTTTCCCGCAGGAGAAAGAATTCATTCAGATGGTTCCCTGCAAGGTATTTTAAGGAAGGGACTTCTTGGGAAGGTGGACAGCGTTAAGGGAAGCAGCGCTAGGCTGATTCTCTCCCTGCTAATGGGGACACCAGGCAAGCTGCAGTAAGGGGTGTCCCCCCGGGGCCCGAATGGTGGAGCACCGAGTGCTGGAGGTTTAGGTGGTCTCCGTCAGCAGAACCTGCAGGTGGGCAGGAATGCAGCCTCCACTGAAGCCGGGGCTGCTCCACGAGACGCTCAGTAAGAAATGCTCTGCCTGCCTCTCCTCCTGCCCTGTAGTTTCTGCCTGTGCCCCCTCCCCAACCCCGACGGCAGCCGGCTCAAAGGCAGCCAGCAAGGGGGGCCTCGGTGATGCTGCCTGGCCGATCATCTGATGTCCAATCCCACCCCCTAAATTCACGTTCACACGCAAGCTCAGCATGTGGCCTTATTTAGAAAAGAGTCTTTATAGCTGTAATTAGTTAAAGATCTTGAGATAAAATCATCAGGGACTTAGGGGAGTCTTAAATCCAGTGATGGGTGTCCTTAGAAGAAGGGAGGACACAGAGCGACAGCCAGAGGAAAAGGCCCCATGAAGGCAGAGGCAGAGACTGGAGTAGAATGGCCATGAGCCATGGGACAGTAGGGACTCAGGAGGGCCACGGGCCGCTGTCCTTGAACCTTCAGAGGTCACAGGGCCCTGTCCACACCTTGATCTCAGACGTGCGGCCTCCTGAGCAGTGAGAGAAAACTGAGAACATATATCCACTTAAAAGCTTATACCAAAGAGCCGAAGGTAAAAGCAACCCGAATGTTCATCAACCGACCCACGAGAAAGCAAAACGTGGTACATGTAGCAAATGGATTATTACTCAGCAGGAAAGCCGCCCGCCTACGGACACCGGCTACAGCTGGATGAACCTGAAAGTGGTGCGCGGAATGACGTGCCAGGCGCCGAGAACCACATACCGGACGGTCCCCAGTGCGGGAGACGTCTTGACGGGCACGTCCGCACAGACAGGGAGCAGACGGATGAATCTCGGCTTGGGGCCAATGACAGGGCCAGCGGCTGCCAGCGGTACACGGGTTCCCTCCCTGCTGATGAAAATGTCCTAAAATTAACAGTGACATGGCTCCACTGTGTGGCTATCTGAAACCCCACTGAATCACAGCCTCAGAAAGGGTCCATTTGATGGCACGGGCATGCTAGCTCAATCACTTTAAAGAAACTCCAGACCCTTGAAAAGATGCACTTTCTTGTGGTCTTGCCAAGATCTTTGTAAAGAATGTATATTATAATAAAGCCATTTGCAAGTCTTGAAATTTCCCATGAGAATCAACCCGTATCGTTGTCCCTTTACCCTACGATTTATGTCCTTCCAAGTTGGGTCACTTGCGTTTGTTTTCGGGGGTGGGGTTGCCAGCAGGAGAGAAGGGGTCTCCTTTGTGGCCCTACGCTCAAATTTCTTCACATTACATTTGTAGAAACATACCCACTTCTTTCAAAGCGAATGATGCTGTCATGCCAGTGTCTTCTGTCCTCATTTAAATATGTTCTAATATCTCAACTTTTCAAAAAATCACTTCTCAGCAGTGAAATAAAGTACTTTTTGTTTGTAAACATCAAAGGCTCTTTTTAAAGCATTTTATGCTCCTAACATGCCATCAATCTTTTTTAATACCTCTGGTTTAGAATTAATCGAACAGTGTAATATGATCTATAACACCATATCATATAATAAGGATTTGATTTCTAGGGCTCTGTAGAAAGGGATAGAATATTTGTCACCATAGATAGCTGTTTATCAAAGGGATAGAAATTAAAAATAAAAACTCTCCATGCTCCCTAAATGCATGACTCATTTACGAGTGAGAAGCAATCTCCATGATAGGATTTTTTTCTTTCCAAGGCTGGAATATTTAAAGCTGCATTTCACAATGGAGTTTCATTTACAAGGGTATTTAAATGTGAAAATATCCACGGGTGGTTTTAGGCTAAAAAATGTCACGTATTTCTAAATCCCCAACTTTAGATTTTATCCGGCACTCCAATATACTGGTCACAGGAATAACTGGGAATGCCTCATTTTGGGGGGCCCTGGCTTTGGTACTCTTGTACCCCGTGTTCCTGAAGCAGGCTGTGTGGGGGACCTCCCATTTGGGTTTGTACCTCTGAATGTTCCGGAGTTCCTCTTAAAGACAGGGCTTTGTTTCCGTGAAAGGGAAAGTGCCTTCGGAGTGTTTGCACAGATGCGCCCAGAAGGGAAGATAGGAGACAGTGGGACGAACTCATGGACAGCCAGTCAGGGTCTCAAGTGCAGGGACCTAAGAGCTGCTCATCGGCTGAACACACGTGAGTGAGTGATGGGCCAGGCATATTGTTCGAAGGACGCAGGTGCTGATGACGCGTTCCCTTTGCGCAGTGCCTTGGGTCCTCAAAGCCGCGTCCCCATTTGCACACAATCCATGCAAGCAGCTGGCGTGTCTCCCACACCCGTTTGCTCCTTTCAGTGTGGAGTCTACCCAGGGTTAGCGTATTTAACCCACATGAATACCTCCCGCCCAACTTTGGGAGATACGGACATTAATTAAACACTAATCTGACATTAAAAAAAAAAAAAAACTCGGATTACTCTCCTAGGTAGATTTTTTTTTATTTTAATTTAGCACATTTTCAGCACATCTCAAATTCAGTCGTGGAATACTCACAAAACTGTCCTTAGCGAGGGGCAAGCAACAGCCTTTGGGAAGTACTCATGCCCCATGGATCGTGAGACCCATTTCTCATCTCTGCATTCAGCCTCTGGTTTGCCCTTGACAGCGTCGTAGAATAGCCAGGGCTGGGCAGCAGGGGCGACCCAGCTGTCACAGCCTCCGGCCGGGGCTCAAGCTCGGTCCCAGTGGTTCAATCTTCACTGTGTCGGTGATGTCTGCCTGTCATCTGCCCCTCTCATGTTGGGTTTGGTGGTGGGAGAAATGTTATCCAAGAACCACACGGCAATCTAGTTCTGGAAACTAGACGCCAAGGCAAATATTTGAGAAGTGACTCCAGTTCCACATTTTTCTTCCAAGGCGGCATCCAAGCGCTTCAGGGGATCCAGGGAAAGAAGACACGCACAAACAGATGAGCCTAAGATACGAGCACCATTAGCCACCACATGCCAAGCAGGACAACTAATGGTAGCGGGGACTGCCAAGTCTCTCGGAAGAGATGAAAGAAATTTCACAGCCCAGAGGCATGATACAACCATGTCATGGGTCCTATGCGATTGTCATTAAGATATTCTGTCATCCCGTATCTGGCAGGAACTTTTCTTTCTTTGCTGCTACCTACCAAACCAGCTTCAAACGTCACTCGGTAAAAACATCAACCATTTACTTTGCCTTATAACAAAAAGTCAAGAGAGATGGATGCAGCAATGTCACAAATTTACTGGTACCGGAGCTTCTCTCTTCCTGCTCACCATCCATAAGGAGTGATTCTGAGCATCATGGCCACCTCATGGTGGCAAGACAGCTGCCATTGCCCCAGACTTGCACCTGTTCCTGGCAGGAAGAAGAAAGTTCCTCCCAGATGAGAGATAAAGCTAAAACTGAGCATTTAGGGAGGTATCAGTCTCTACAATCTTCTGAAACACATTTTTGAAAGAGTGCTTAGCATCTTCAGGAAGGGAAAACCAGGGAGATGACCACCAGGTGCTTAACGCCAGGTTGCAAGGAACCACAACAGTTGAGCAGGCAAGATGTCACCATAGATCTTCAGGCAACAGCAGGGCTCCATTTAGTTGGGGAAGGCAGAAGGGAATCTGGCTACTCATAACAGGCAAACGTGAGCCATCATATACAGAAACAGGTTCTGGTCATTCCACAGCGGCATGGCCCTGGACGGCACCGAGCAGACCCTCATCGCAGGTTCCCACGCTGCCTGAAGTATTCTGCCCCCGGGGGGTCGGCACAGCGGCTCATTCTCTGACTTCATGTAGATCTCTGGGCGGTTCCCAATGAGCCGTAGACTCGCCCTTCCACACTCTGCCTCAGTGCCAGGCTGGGACTGTGCCAAGGGAGTCCCACCTCCGGTGAGCTGCTTCAGCCAATGGAGGGGAGGGGTGAGTGCAGGAGAGAGGCTGCTCCTCCCTGCTCGCTGGCAGCATCACTCCGGGGGGTGGGGGCGCCTCACCCCAAGGGCAGCAGGTACTTCCAGTCCCCGATGTCATGCTCTGTGCAAACTTGGGGTGGGGGGCCTCCTTTCATTCATTGGATGCTCTGCCCCCAGCCCTTGGCACACCATGGGAGTCTACAAATGCACCCTGAATGAAGCCACTTGTTCTGGTGCCCAGGAGGGAACAGGGGCCTCCAAGAGCCAGCGTGCTCTGCACATTCCTGGACAGGAGCCACTCTGCACGTCGGCGGGCGAGTCCACTGCCGCCACAGTGCCAACCAAGGCACGGAATCCCCTCAGTATCGTGCATGGCCCCATTCGTTTGCTTCTTATTCGTGATCAGAAAACATAATATCAAGGTCCTTCGTCAGCTCGGCTGCTGTAACAAAATGCCACGAACTGGGTGGTACAGACGGCAGAGAGCTGCCTCTCACGGTTCTCGACGCAGAAAGTCTGGGACCGGGGTAGGCAACGGTCTGGTTGGGTTCTGGTGAAAGCCCCCTGCCCGGCTGGCTCACAGCTGGCTTCTGGCTATGTTTTCACTTGGTGGGGAGATAGAGAGAGAGAGCGAGACAGAGCGAGAGAGCGTGGCCCACGGCTCTGTACTTTCTGGAGGGTCCCTTCTCCCAAGGGACGCATCCCATCACAAGGGCCCCCTCCTCATGACCTCATGGAAACCTAATTACCTCCCCAAGTCCCCACCAATAAATTTCATGTTGGGGGTTAGGGCTTCCACATATAAATTTGGGGTACATAGATCAATCCCTAGCTGACTCTCTCGCTTTCTTTTTAGTGACTCTGTTGAGTGGTACATTCAATTTTCCTTCACTTTTTTCTCTTCAGTTGTTGGATTGATTGTATCGGATGCCTTGACCTCTTCCAAAAAGGATGCATCTCAGATCAAATGACATCTCCCTGTAGATTCCGTTATGAAGCTCGTGTGGAGTCTGACGGCAATTGCGGGTGCGAGGCGGTGCACGGGCTGCTCACACCCACGTTCCCAAAATCTGGGCAGAACAGATTTTGAAGTCCCTTAAAAGCATCGATACATCACAAGGACATAAATTCTCCAGTTCCCATGGATCGCCTCTTCAGAAAACGGAGTCTTTATTAATCGTTCTCTTGGCTTTTCTTGATGTAAAAAGATTTTTCTTTTTAACGCTATCGGCAGAATGCCAAGATGCCTGTTGAATACCGGAGTGGAGAAATCAGCATCGGTGCGAGCTGCCTCGTTGCAAACGATGAGTGTGTGCTCCCTGCAGCGGGCCGTCCACGGGCGAGGATCCCTGTGGTTCGGGGACACAGACACTGCCCTCTGGGCACTTACGGTCAGCCACGTTCTGTGCTAGGATCTGCAGAAAGCTGCTTTCGCTGATTGAAGCAGGAAAAGGATTTACTACAAGGACACTGGCAAGCCCAGAGGGACGGGAGTAGGACAGTGGCCACCAGGGGCTGGAGGAGTGGAGCATAGGGTTCAAGCTTGACGGGCACAGAGCTGTGCAGGATGACAGAGCTCTGGACATGGGGGGCGACAATGCATTTAAGGTCCCCAAGTGGTTAGGATGGTAGATTAAATGCTACGTGTATCTTACCACATTATTTATATGGGACAGGAACGAGAATTTCTAGGACAGCGGGAGCATCGGGCTTGGAGGCATGTGTGTGGGAGTGTAAGGCAGGCTCCACTGTGGGGCTGGGGCCCTCCCGTGGCACTGACCCCTTGTCCCATCCCCGCTGGTCAGGGCGGACTCCAGGCATCCCTACTTCTCTGCAATGCAAACAGTAGATTGCACATCTCCTGTGGAGGCCTCTGGTGGTCGGAGCCTAGGCCATCTGCTGCAACTAGCTTAGCCGAGACGGAGGACTGGAGTCTCCACCCTGGTTTGCCTCCATCCCAGGAGGTGGGCAACGGGGCCCAGACTAGCAGGTTCCTGAGCCTGCAGACTGGGGGACAGCAGCCGTCATCACGTTCCTCCCAGACATTTCCACCTCTTGGTCTGGGGGTGCGGGCTGCCTGCAGACTGGGGAAGTTTAAGATCCCAGAACTCATAAGCCTCTACTCCAACTGTTTTAGGAAATCAGCTGCCACATGGGCCGTGGTCCCTGACAAATGTTCATCTCTGAGTTACAAGGGCCCCAGAGGTTGACATCTCGTTTATGCAAAAAGCTTACTGGTGGAGGAAAATTATTTTGTTTTCCTCAAAATAAATATTTTAGACAATCTTGCTGCAAAAGAGTTAGCCTTCTGTTAGCAGCCGTACACACTGGTAATCAGAAATACTAAGTCTGAATATTTTAGTTCATTTTTCAGATTGATAACATGAGTAATATCATTAATAATGTCTTTAGTATTACTTTGGGATTCTTAAAGAATGTAATCAAATTTTAGCTAGAGCATATTTCATTATTTTTAAAATTTATTTCTGTATGGAATAATATTACATATAATCTATATTTATATTATATATTATATATCCATATTACATATAATCTATATTTTGTAGGCTACATATAACTTAGAAGTAATTTTTAAGAAAGAAGCAAAAATTTTAGAAGCAAACTTTAAGTATGTTTAACTGTTATGAAAAAAATGGACCGATTAACAGAAGTATAAGCAAAGGAGGACCAAATAAATACACTGACAGAGCATCAGCATCTCTGCCTCCTTGTCAGACTCAAGACCCTCAAGACCCATCAAGGACAAGATGTATCTTCATGCCAAGACTAACTTAAATGCTTTCCCTTACAGGAACGCTATGAACATTTCTTTTAAAATAGTCATGTTCGGGGACGCCTGGGTGGCTCAGTGGGTTAAGCCGCTGCCTTCGACTCAGGTCATGATCCCAGGGTCTCGGGATCGAGTCCCGTATCAGGCTCCTTGCTCGGCAGGGAGCCTGCTTCTCTCGCTGCCTCTGCCTGCTTGTGTGGACTCGCTTGCGCTCTCTCTCTCTTGCAAATAAATAAAATCTTAAAAAAATAAAATAAAATAATAAAATAAAATAGTCATGTTCGCATGTGCAAAATCCAGTTTAACTAGTGTCTCTGGTTACCCATCCCAAAGGGCTCCCACCAAACTATTATCTCCGGGGGGTAGGGAGAGAAGCGAGAGAAGACTAAGGGGGACATTGCACTTTCACCCTACAAAATGCTTGATTTGATTTCTTTTAATAGGGACGGGAGCCCTGCTTTACGAATTTAGCACCCCCTACCCCACCCACGCAGCACAAACCCACCTTATATAGCTTTCTGTTTACCTGCACCCTTACGGCCCAGAAGTGAGTGTAAGCGCACGTAAGGTGTTTGGATAAAGAGGGTGTTGTACGCTGCTGTGGGGTAAGCGTGTCACACCCGAGGAGAGAACACACGCTCGCTTGCAGAGCCTTGGTCCGGATCCCTGGCACCGAGCATTTCAGAGGGGATGCTCAGTGGGTGGGGCGGAAGTGCGGCGGGCCCCCCTCAGCGAGCCCTGCCTGAGATTCAGGCCCCACCCCTCGGACCCCACACTGTCCTCTGGACCGTCTGCTGCTTTTGGGGTTGTTCGGGACGTGCCTCTGCGCTTCTTTCTAAGAGTTTTCAGCTGGGAGTGTTTGAACGCACTTCAGAAGGAGGGTGGAAAGCCCGGTGTCTCCCTGGAGATGCACTCCTCCCTGAGATCCCCCTCCAGGGGGACAGGGTCCCTGACCCCTGGGGCCAGCCAAATTGCTCGCGGTCGCGATGGCCTCGCGGGCCCCCAGTGGCTACAGTGCAGGGTCCTCAGCCCAGCTCAGCTCCTCCCAACAGAGGGGGGCCAGGAAAGAAGGTGGAGATCCGTGGCATCCTCAGTTGGGTGCTCTCTAGAAAGGGGATGGTGGACGGTGTCTCCAGACAGCCAAGTTCAAAAGACTTCTATACACTGCCCCAAATTAGATGGCAAGAGGCTTTTCTTGAGAAATCATCTCAACATTAAAAAATAAATTTATTCCCAGATACGCGTTTGGGGATTTTGTTGCAGATTACCTTGTGATGACCTTGTTGCTGATTAGCCCCCTAAACGATGACCTTGGTGCTGATGAGGTTATCAGGTGTGACAGTGGAATGACACCAAGCTCTCACATGAAACTTGCTCCATTTCTATAAGCTGTCACGGTGTCTTGGCTGGCAGAACGGGAAAGACAAGGGGCCTGACGTCCAACCCCCCCACCCTAGGAGTTTATTATGAAATGATTCAAACGTATAGAAAAATAGGAAGAATTGTAGGAAGAACACCGAGTGCCCACCCCTGGAGGCTGCCATCAAGTCTGCTCCCGCTCCTTTACCGTCCGTCTGTCCGTCCGTTTGCCCACCCACCAACCCATCTTCAGGTTTTGGCACCTGGGACCTGGTCTGAACTCTGCCAGCCTCCCTCTCAGGGAGAAGACTTGATGACACCTCTTTTGGGGGCCCATTTAGACAGCATGATGGGGCCAGACATCGCAGCAGCTGAAAGAGTGTATCCAGGGCTGGCCACTGTCCCCTGTCCTGACACTTGACTGTCCATCCCAAACCTCCTGTGAAAAGCTCTGAACCCAGCAACCATCGTACAACAGAGGTCTTGTCATCCAGACAGGAAGAAGCCAGGCATTCCCGTGGTCAGACTGGGGAACGGACATTAGATGCAGAATCCTCACTGTCCCATCCCTGTGCATTCAGAGAACTGCCTCCCAGTTCCAGGGGGCAGATACCTCCAGCGCCTGGAAGGCTCTGTCGGCCTGTCGTGGTCAGCACACCCATCCCACAAATACAGTCACAAATCTGCTCTCCGGAAGCCAGTGGGTGGCTCCTGCCCCTGGCTTCTGGTGGCTTTGAGACTCTCAGCACTGGGTACAGGTGACAGTTACATGGGAGGGCTCCCAGCCTCTGAGGGTGGTGGTTCTATCAAGGCCCGGTGCACAACCGTGGCTCCAGTCCCTGCCACTCTGAGTGCAGCTGGAGGAGGAGCATCACAGCCGCTTGTTAGAAATGCAAGTCTCACTGTCTCCCCAGGCAGGCTACCGAACCAGGACGCACGTTTTGTCAAGATCTCACCGTGACTCTTGTGCACGTCAAAGCCCACGAAACCACAAGAGATGATGTAGCCCGACTCTCTCCAGCCTCAACTTTCCACTCTTCTGCCAGCTCTGTCCCAGCCTTGGCTTTCTTCACCTGGCCGGCCCCGCCCCTTCACCTGGGTGACCCCACCTCCTCACCTGGGTAGCTCCACCTCCTCACCTGGCCAGGCCCACCCCTTCACCTGGGTGACTCCACCTCCTCGCCTGGCCGGCCCCGCCCCTTCACCCGGCCAGTCCCACCTCCTCACCTCGCTGTCCTGCCTCCTCCCCCGGAGTGGCCCAGCTTCAGTGTTACCAGCATCACTCACGCCTGACCTCATCCCCCTGCTCTGTTTCCCTCCTCGCTTGTATCCCTATCTGAAATTCGATTTTGTATTTGCTTGCACGGCTATTTTCTGTCCTCCCCCTCCTTGCAAGTTCATGTGTGGCCCTTATAGCGGTGGACTCTGCCTATCTCCTTCTGATTATGCTCCCAGAACCACGAATGACATTGTTCATTAATTTCCGAACAAGCGTCCCCGCAAATCGTTCTGCAAACAGAGGTTCCTGACCGGCTGAGATGTTCCACTGTGTGCTATGCCAACAGGCTGAAGGTAAAACATTCATCGAATAATATCCTGAATTAGGCGTGCCCTTTCTCTTTTGATAGAACGCCTGTCTCCAGCTATCTGGGGTCTTGAAAACCCATCTCTCTGTTGACCTGCATGTCTCCTGAGTACCTAGCCTAGGCCTTCTTGTGCATAGCAGAGCCACAGTAAGTGCCTGCTGGTGGTGAGCGAGGTTTATAATTCCGTTCATTTTTAAGTCATATATAAGCTCAATGTCCAATGTCTCACGGAAAGGCAGAGAATGTGCTCTGACTGGACGGCTCAGGTCCTGCCCGTCCCACAGAAATAGTGACGATCGGAGCTGCTCACCCCAGCGGGACTGGTAATTCCAGATTTCAGTTCTATTTCTGACCGTCTCCACCGAGACAGGAAGATCCTGCATTGCCCAGGGGGAAGGGGAAGGCGAACATGTAGAGTTTCTCTAAATTAGATTATCATCTCCTGCCTTATGTGGTTTTTAATTCAGGAAATTTCCAGGTCGCTCTTGAAGACATGAGCGTTGCCGTGGGTTGTTTCTGGGATGGAAGCCTTTGGGCTTCCCGAGGGCTGGACAAGAAGGAGTAAGTTACCCAGTGTTGTCTTGTTTTACCTTCAGCCTGTCAGTGTAGCACACAGTGAAACACCTCGGCCAGTAAGGAATAGCTTCCTTCGGGTGATGACAGACGTGCCAGGGAGCATCAGTAGCCCCATCAGATGGGGAAGGAAAACAAGATTTCAGAGGTCTCGGACTGAAGGCCATCACCCCAGAGTCAAGCAGCGGGTCAGCCACAGACGCAAGCCTCAGGACCCCCCACCTCTTCCTTAAGCCCCGACAAACAGAACTGCGTGTTCTCTTTCCCAACTGTCCTGCGAACTCGACACTTAGACAGCACTGAAGGGATGGGTCCAAGTGCAGAGGGCACTTCTGGGCTGTTTGGACTCAGGTCTGTTCCACCCCTGATGGCATCTGGGAAGGGCCTGAGCCTGGAACAGTTGAAAAGTGGAAAGACATACGGCAAAATAAACCTTGCCTATCATGTGCTATTCAAAACAAAAATGCTGGGGTGGGAGATTTAAGGATTAAAAAGCAACCTGGTGTCCTGGACAGGGAGGGAGACGGGAGAAACTTCGTCAAAGGGCCTGAAGCGGCGTAAAGAGGCTTAGAAAGGCAAGGGGAACACTTGGGACCACTTGCTGCCGCCTCCCTGGAAGTGAGAGGCGGCTCCCCCCTGCCGGGGACTCGATGAATAATCCCGGCGGGTGGAGCTGGCCCACTGTCTGCGGTGGCCAGACCCAGCCAGACCCAGCACGGTGATCAAGGCGGGGCTCAGCCGTTCTAAACGCAAATGAGGGGGCCCTTTCCACCAGGGCCCAAAGGGGGGAGATTAGAGACCGAGTTCAAAGCTCTAACATGGCTCATTCATGCTTTCTTTTCTCCTCCCCCCCCCTTTATTTTTTAAAGGGGCACGAAATATGGTTGGTTATTATCTCAAGTTATTGCTACAAAGAATTTCGAAATTAAAAGATAAGCGCACTGAGGAAGCTCAGTAATTTTCATAAAAGAGGACTTAAAACAGATGTGCCCTCTTTAATCGAAGCATGCTTGAAAAAATAGAAATGCATTTTTCACATAGCAGGGGGACCATCGCATGTCTGCACGGTTGTCTCCCGAGATCCCTGCGTGTGAACAGCGGTGGGGACAGAGAGATAGGGTACTAATGTGCTAACTCCGCCACCAATGGCTAGGAAAAGCCTTTCATCTCCCCGGCCCTGGGGTAGATGACCCGCATCTGTGCGCCAGACCTTTTGCTAACCAGATAATTTAATTTTTTTTTAAAGATTCTGCCGTTCAGAATGTGATGTCACACCAACCACTGACCTTCTCTGGAAGGAAAGCCAAGATTTTGTCAACAACTCAACCCCTTTTCCTCTGCTTATCGCAAGATGGACTTTTCCATGTGCCTGTTTCAACAGCGAACACAAAACACGTTCACCTTTAAAGGAGGCTGGCTCTCACTCTCAGGCTGTTGAAAAGTGGATTGCTAGGTTCAAACCTTCATTCATTCGCCGGAGTGGTGGCTGGGTTTGCGTCAGTTCTGATCTAGCTCCCTTCTCCCCCAGTTTATTTCCACTGGGTCCCTCCGTGGGCGGTGTGTAAAAATACAAGAAGGGAGAGGAAGTGATTTCTCAGTGATTCTGTAAGGGGGAGAAACTAAAAGCAAGACCAACAACAATGCTGTTAACTAGTAAGAGAGACACACGTTTAAACGTGTTTAGAAACTTAGAAACAACACGTCCCCTAGCATGGTGGTCTTCCCGCTCTGTTGTCAACCCGTCCTCATGTTCTGCACTGAAAGACTCTCAAATGGCTTCTCAAGTCAGAGAGATCATTGTAGTTTTCTTGGTGGTATTACTGTTATTTTAAGAGTTTCTCTTTTCCACAAAAATAACATAACGTTTTATCTTGTCCTTAGCAAACAAGCAAATGCCTATCTCCATGGCATGGTTCAACCAATATCTACTGGTTTTGGATGATTGGATACTTTTAGAATTAGTCTGTTTCATCTTTCAGTTTAGACACGGAGCTCCCCAGATCCATTCCTCCCGTGCCTGATCCTGAGAAAGTATAGAATCTCTTAGGGGACTTTCTCCAAACCACCTTGCCTGTCCACCTGTCACCCAGACGTCACCTAGAGCAAGTCTGAAGAAATGGTGATAGCCCAAGGGGTCCTAATGGTTGGGACGCTTCATTATTATTTTATGCATATTAATTTATTACTTGGACATCTACATTTTTTTCTTTCTTTCCTTTAACACTTAAGTAACTAATTTTAAGTAGGTAATACATGTACAAGATAGCAAATTCTAAAAGTTACCGAGTGGAAAGGAAGTTACAACCGCCCCACCCTGGCCGGTGACTTCCTACGTCCTCTGCCCACATCCTTCCATTCTTATCACTTTTTTACGCCTCCTTCCAGAGTCATCTTTGTCCCTGTAAGAAGATCTAGCTCTCCGTCTCCATATGTATTCTTTTAAGTATTACTCCAATAGTGCCGTGCTATACAGCCCAGCTTCATCCCAATATTGCCCTGTATTTTGGGTATATTGCTATACCCGGAAAATTTAATTTCTGGAACTTGTTTCAAAGATTTAAAAACATCACATAGGTGGTAGAGGAGGTCCTGCTCTTAGTAAATGATGGGAACCAAATACAAGGTGTAAAAACCGGAAGCCCATCCTCTCTCCCGCTGCTCCCACCCACGCCCCGAGTTTTCTTCCCAGTGATGACGGCTGTCAATGCTCTGCAATCCGTCTCTATGCCTTTTTCTATCAATTTACCTAGATATGTGTATACACACCCATATAGAGATAATGGCTGCCACTTTTGTTTCTTTTTTAGTTTTTTAAATTTATTTTATTTTGTTTATTTATTTGAGAGAGAGACAGAGACAGAGATAGTGATGGAGAGCACAAGTGAGGTGCAGAGGGTGAAGCAGCAGCGCCCCCCAACCCAAGCAGGGAACCCAATGATGTGGGGCTCGATCCCAGGACCCTGAGATCACGACCCGACCTGAAGGCAGATGTTCAACTGACTGAGCCACCCAGGTGCCCCTCACTTTTGTTTCTTTATTCATCTGAAAGATCCCCCGTTGGGGGCACAGGTAGATCTAGGACCATATTATAATCATATTCGATGTGTCTCCTGCACGACCCACATCCAACCATCAGAAAATTCTCCCAGCCTCATTTTCAAAATATTTCTAGAATCTGACCACTTCTTCACTGCTCCCATCTGGCCAAATACCATGATCGTTCACCTGATCCTTGCCACAATCTGCTGGTCATGATGACAAGATACCCTGCTTCCTCCCACCTTGTTCTCCCTCTGGAACTCGAGCAGCTACGTTGGGATCCTGATGGGAGTCCGTGCGAAAGGATAAACCACCATATAAAGGATGTCGGGGAGGAGGTGGAAAAACATGGGGTTCCAGCAGATACCTGAAACCATTTTTCCTCCAAGCTTCTTGTTAGGTCATCTTGAATAGTCTTCTGTTACTTGTAGCTGAAGCCATCCTGACTGATATATCTAGATTTTAGAAGTTATCGTAAGCTGTTGTATATTCCATTTGCTATAAAATAATTTATTCAACATAGTCATAAAGATATATGTGAAAACAGCTATAAAATTATCCGTACTTTTAACCTAAAAATCCCGCCCTGTGGAATATAAGCCAGGAAACCACTCATCTAAAAATACTTTATTATATTTATAGTTTGAGTTTTTATAATGGTAGAGGATTGGGGAGGCTTCTATGCCACTGGGAGACCGTGGTTTGTCAGTATAATCAAATATGATATAAATATTCAGATTACCAAGCACGGCAGCTACATTAATACAGGGGAGCACTGCATAAAAATAACACTAAGGTGGAAAAAAGCAAGAAAATTGCATCTATATTGCTATAACTCTAACAAGATAGGTACATAAAGAGAACTTACATAAAGTTGGTATTTGTTAAAAATAATATTTTCTACAAAAGAGTCTGCATGTAATTACATTTTTAAATTCCCATTAATCCTGATCAGAATAATAAAACGCTGAGCAGAATCAAAGGAATAAAGTATTCTCCTTGTTTATTTGGAAATTTGATGCTTTTCTGTTAAATATTAACATGTTTTAGGGAAGGAAGATATTACTAGTAAGTCTACTTTGGCTGCCTCAAGTAAGCACTGAGCATGCAAGAGGTGGTGAGGTGTGGAAGGTTAAGAGTATGGTTTGCAGTCATACGACTTGTGCTTAAATCCCCTCGTTGTTGCTTCTTGGTGTGTGACCCTGGACAAGTCACTCAACCTCTCTAAAACTAGAGATGATGGGGCACCTGGGTGGCTCAGTCGTTAAGCATCTGCCTTTGGCTCAAGTCATGATCCTGGGGTCCTGGGATCGAACTCCACATTGGGCTCCCTGCTCCACAGGAAACCTGCTTCTCCCTCTCCTATTACCCCTGCTTGTGTTCCCTCTCTCTCTGTCTCTCTCTGTCAAATAAATAAAATAAAATAAAATAAAATAAAATAGAGATGATGATGATGATGATGATGTTGATAAAGATGAAGAGGATGGTGATAATGATGCTGGCAATGGTGATGATGAGGATGATAGTGATGGTGGTGATAGTGATGGTGATGATGGTGGTGATGATGGTGATGGTAATGATGGTGGTGGTGATGGTGGTGATGATGATGGTGATGATGATGGTGGTGATGATGATGTGATGGTGATAATGGTGGTGGTGATGGTGATGATGATGGTGATGGTGGTGATGGTGGTGGTGATGATGATGGTGATGGTGGTGATGATGGTGATGATGATGGTGGTGATGATGGTGGCGATGATGATGGTGGTGGTGATGGTGGTGATGATGATGATGGTGGTGATGGTGATGATGATGGTGATGATGGTGATGGTGATGATGATGGTGGTGATGGTGATGATGGTGGTGATGGTTGGTGATGATGGTGATGGTGATGATGATGGTGATGGTGGTGATGATGGTGGTGATGGTGATGATGGTGGTGATGGTTGGTGATGATGATGATGGTGGTGATGATGGTGATGATGGTGATGATGGTGGTGATGATGATGGTGGTGGTGATGATGGTGATGATGATGGTGGTGATGATGATGGTGGTGGTGATGGTGGTGATGATGATGGTGGTAGTGATGGTGATGATGATGATGGTGGTGGTGATGGTGATGATGATGGTGATGGTGATGGTGATGGTAATGATGGTGATGGCGATGGTAATGATGGTGATGTCAATGATGGTGGTGGCAGGAATGATCATGATGATGATGATTGTAACCACATAATAAAGTAGCTCCAAGCACTGAGTTTGCAAATGTAAAAACAGTTGGAACAATGTCTGACACCTAGTAAGCTCTAGAAAAACATTATTTCATTACATGTGGCATGTGAGTAACTTATACCTTTGGTGGCTAAATATCTTATTCTGAAGGCCATTACTTTCAATGTCAATTTTCATTATGTAATATTTAAGGGCCAGACACAGAGTGGACTGAGCCATTACACACAGTAGGCACAAGATCCCTGATACTATTAGGACCACACAGAAATGTTTTAATTTCCTTTAAAATCAGAAGGGAAAAAGGGATATAATCTGTCCTATATTACATTAGTCTTCATATCAACAGAACCATAAATATAAATGTGACTATTTTCTTTTAATGGAAGAAAGGGCCCATGAGAGGAGTCATACCTCGCACTGTCCAAATACAGGGCATTGGGCCTGGGGAGTTCCTAAGCCATATGTATTAGTCAGGACTTTCCAGAGAAATAGAACTTATAGGATAATCATTTATTCACTTATGATAGGTTTATTTTAGGAATTGGCTCATGTGATTTCAAAGGCTGAGAAGTCCCATGATCTGCCATCTGAATCTGGAGACCCAGCAAGGCTGGGGGCATTAATCAGTCTGACGCCAAGGCCTGGGAACCACAGGAGCCAATGGTGGGCCTTCCAGTCTGAGGCTGAAGGTCTTGAACCTGGGTTGGGGGACCGAGGGATGCTGGTATAGTCCTGGAGTTCAAAGACCCAAGAATCAGGAGCTCTGGTGTCTTAGGGCTGAATGTGGACATCCTGGCTCAGGAGGAGAAAGCAAAACTTCCCTCTTCTTCTGTTTTTCTTTTGTTGTATTCAGGCGCCCAAAGGGTTAGATGGTGTCCCCCCACGTTGGTGAGGGCCACTCTCTCTACTCATCTACCCGTTGCCTGCAAATCTTTCCTGGAACCACCTTCATAGTCACACTTAACCACCTGGGCATCCCTTAGCCCAGTCAAAACTGACTCCTGACATTAGCCATCACACCACAGATGATAATTCAAAAGCTTTACTCACTTTTTTCTTGAACGCAGAGTGCTAAGTACAAATTTGACTGTTGGGGGATCCCATTTAACCAAATGTATTACAAAAAGAAATCAACAAATAAGATGTTTTCTTATTATCCTTATAGCCTTAGAGATTGTAGGAAGGAATTTAAAAAGTAATCAGGTATAGTCATTTTTTATATACTAAGAAGCTCATGGATACATTCAATTTCATAGTTTGTATTTCATGAAGGTCTATACATTTTTTAACATTTTTAAAAAAGCTTTTATCCTTTCATTTGACAGACAGATCACAAGTAGGCAGAGTAGCAGGCAGAGAGAAAAAGAGAGAGAGGAGGAAGTAGACTCCCTGCTGAGCAGAAAGCCCAATTCAGGTCATGATCCGGGGACCCCAAGATCATGACCTGAGCTGAAAGCAGAGGCTTTAACCCACTGAGCCACCCAGGTGTCCCCATTTTTTAACATTTTTAAACTGATGGCATCCTGGATCGGAAATGGCTTCATGCATGAGTCTTGGGTCATAGCCTCATCCACTTAGATGCAGAGGATGGAGACATATCATGGAGGAGGTGACTTTGCACCCCAGGACCAGTCAGCAACCTTTATAAAGTTGGGGCTGGGGAGAGGGAACGACGCCAAGGACACAATTCTCACCTGCACCTCAAATTCAAGAAGTTCAGGAACTCTGTCCCCAGTTCACTCCTGTCTGAACCACTCCTGTGGGGATCAAAGGCACGAAGAGTAGAAGGCACCCATGGTGGGTGTCTCAGCACTAAGGGTGGACAAGGAGAGCCTCTACCCAAATCCATTCCTTTAGAGAGTCAGAGATGACCCAAGTCCACCCATGACCTCCGATTGTCTCTCGTTTCCTTTCTGAAGTCATGGGCAGGCCTGGGTCATATCTGACTCTCTAAAGGGACGGAGTGCTCATAGGTGGTGGTATCAATTTTTCTTTAGAGGGAGGCTGAGGATGCTCCCTTTGCTGAGACGAGGGCCAGCAGGGGACGTTGAAGACGTACATGTCCTCAGATTTCCCATGACCAGTGCGGTAGTCGGCATTGGTGCTGTGACTCCTGGTCTACCCATGACCCTGGGACGCTGAAAGGCATAATAGTAGCACCTAGCACATCCCGCATAATCCACACAGCGAGCCAGGAACCATTATCAAGCCCACTTTACAACCAGGCACAAAGACACACTGGGTACGTGGTAGGACAACCCAGTGGCCCGGCAGCATTATCCACACTGGCTGGGACACACGGCCCCTCGAGAGCAGAGACCTGGCAACTTGTCTCTCCTGGTGAGAGCCGTGTTGTAAATGGCAATAATTCCGACACCGACATTAGAATCACTCAGATATGACTATAAATGAGACTGCACCTGCTACTTTTTCTCCATGTGTCTTTGATTAACAGAAAAGGGAGAAGAAATATGTGCTATTACCTTGCACTTTTGTTGTATGGATTTGAGATAACGTATGTGGGATTCTGAGCACAGTGGCTGGCGTTCTACAGGAATCCATCCATCTTCATGATTACTGGGGTCAATGGGAAGAAACCCTCATGCTCTCTCTAGTCCATTCCTGGCTTCAAACCATCAACCCATCAGCTAACCCTGATGATCTGCTGTTACCTACCTACCTGCCCCAAATCTACCCTACTTGACCAATGGTTTTGCCCAAAAAAAATCTCATAGTTGGGGAGTTTAATCAATGACAAGGTTCAGATCTATACACTTCTGAAGGAAACATTTTTTAAAAACTCATGTTTTGACCATTTCTCCATCCATATGAATGTATTCCAATAATTATATTGAACCATCACTTTCCTCCAAATATCTATCCCTTGTTCTCTGGTTTGCCATGAGATGCATATAGGGTTTAATGACACCACTGTCTCTAGAATTATGAAAAGTTTATTCACACTACAATTAAAATTATGGCCGCCCTCCCTAGGATCAGATCTGAAAGCAAACTTGAAAATAAAACACTTCGATAGCTGGGGTACTTCTTCGGTCTGTGTATACTAAATTTTACTGAAGTTTGTAGACTTGAAATTACGTACACGAGTACATCATTAAAAATGAGATGATCTCTGTTGCTTGATTAGTCGTATTTTATGGTCAATTTCATTTCGAATTATGGCATGCCGAAGATTGCATGTCTGACGATACTGTTTATCTGCAGCCTAATGGCCTTATAATAAGTACTTCTGAAGGACCAAAGGCTTTATTAATCAAGGCAGGCACGGTGCCCAGAAGACATCACAGGGGAAGACGGGTAAGCAAACCAGCCTCCGGTTCTAGCTGTTTGTAGCTGGGTGACCTCTTATAAGGCAATCACTATTTTTGAACCTTAGTTTTCTCCTCTGTAAATAAGACTAACGTCTGTCTAATTCCCAAGACTCTCTGAGGATGAAATGAAATGCTATCAACGAAGCTCTCAACAGCTAGAAAACTTTATTTATAGTAGCTATAAAGATGGGGGGCACTGCCAGATGCAAGGAGCTGAGGATTCCTCTGGGCGCTGCACCCAACCAGGCTGGTCCACGTGCATCAGGGAAACAAAGATCTGCTGTGCTCAGTCACTGAGCTTCTGCGCTGCTCTTTGCAGCAACTGGTTGATTCTGACTAATCCAAGCAGCAGGAATTCTGTGTTATGTATGAGTTATGCACTTAAAACGTTTTTAGGGACAGCTGGGTGCCTCAGTGGGTTGAGCATCCAACTCTTGATGTCCGTTCAGGTCACGATCTCAGGACTGTGGGATGGAGCCTTGTGTCGGGCTCTGCGCTGGGCATGACGCCTGCTTGAGATTCCCTCTCCCTCTCCCTCTGCCCCTCCCCGCACTCTCTCTCTCTTAAAAAAGAACATTTTTAACGTCCCTTCACAAAGAAAAGATGTTGCAAGTATCTAGTCTTCGTGTTTCACAGATATGATAAAAGTTGTTCTGATAACACTAGAAATTCCCAGAGGCTATGGCACATTTAGGTTCTTTGAGAGGTGGGTGGACCAAAAAAAGGTCCATTTATGTTTATTATTTGCAATAATAACAAATAATAAATTGTAAATTATTATTATTTAATAACAAATATTATTAATATATAATTAATTATAATAAATAAATAATATTATTATTTATGAAATAAATATTTGTTTATCTCTTTTCGCTAGTGAGCTTTTCCCAATGTAGTAGAGAAGGATGCCTTTTTGTGTGTCTGATCCAAAATCTTAGAAATTTAAACTACTCAGTAGATTGAGTCAATGTTTGTGATTCTGACGCTCATCACTATTTCATAATTTAGGAATTACCTGAATGATTAAAGATTCATTGTTTGATGAGTTGGGAAGATGGTTGATAACCTAGTTGGTTGGATTCTTGTTGGGTTGGTGATTGTCCATATGTCGGATTAATTCTGTGCTCTGGTTTTTATGGCTAAAAACAGATGTTGGATTAAGGCATATTTGTTGAGTACTCTGACCATCCAGTGAGGGGCGTGTGTGTGTGTGTCTTGTGAAAACAAGAATTAATGGAAACCACTCCCCGCTTCCATTGCAATCAAGGCGAGGAGTGTGCAACCTTTACGTTTCACACACTTGACCCAAAATGGCACCTTTAAAAATCCCAATTATCCACTGTCTGCAGTAACCAAAAAAGAATATTGTTAGAAATGTTTAAATAGCACGGCGTGCAAAGTATAATACGTGTCTACAAAAGTGTATAAAAATAAGGTTTTTGAAAAAATTTCAAGCCTGACTTTGAAGAGGAATGAAAAAGTCTATATTAGAAATCTCCCAATTCAATTAAGCATTTTATTATTAATGGAAAGCCCACGCTGGTAGAGGGAGAATGGGTGTCGTTTGAGTGGGAAAGTTCACAGGCATTTCTAGTGTCCAATTTCCCTTTTGGGATACGGCAGGCATTAAGAAACGGGGTCCTTACCGAGCATAATGGTTAGAGAGGAAACCTGCACCAGGTTACGCCAATAATTGCCAGCCCCCCAGGACCCCAGCTCAGAAATTTTTGTGTGTTCTCAGGAGAGAAAAATGAGTGATCATCAAAGACAGTGGAGCTCAGCAGGTCTGTCATAAGCCTGAAGTTACAACTTAGACATGCAATGGAAAATATCATCCGTACCTCTCCAGTGCCTCGCCTGTAGTAATTAAAAACTTGATCCCTGCTGTTTTATCATCTCATTAGCAATGGGGGCACAAGACTTTTATCCTTGTTTGTCAGGAATCAAACATACCAGAGGAACTCTGATTATAAATTGATGAAAGTAAAGTCAAACTTTTAAATAAGAGAAGTGACTGTTCACAATGTTTTTTTAAAGCTGATTAAAGAGATCCATTTTCCCCATAAAAATAATATCTCGGTCCAGCCTCTGATGGTAGAGGTCATCTCTAGGTTTGCTCTTTGCACTGCGTTCCATAAAGGGGGTTTGCTTTGTGAGCGGCTCTGATTTCAATTAACGATCAATCCTGAAAACTTCCCGAAAGCACAGATACAAAGAATGCCCTCCTTTTCATGCCTTTTGATGAACTTGAAACACCTTCCAACCCTCTCACTGATGTGGGTTCTAATGCCTTTTGTGGAGGGTGACTGGCCTCATCATTGAAAAAAACCAGGCGAGCTTTCTGTTTATTTTAATAACTTGTCTTTGTAAATGAGGACAGATGAAGGACTGGGGACCTCGTCCAGTCAGCGGGCTTCTCCAGCGGCTGTCTCCAGACTAGGAAATTTCCTTCTAGTGCTGTGCCTCCTCTGGGGATCTTGGGTCGAATGCTGATGGGTGTTGTAGAAAATGGCTGGAAATTTCAGAGTTGGAGGAGGAGCTCACGGTACCTCCCATTTCATTTTATTCATCTCAACCGTCTCCCACCCGTCATGAAGTCATCGATGCTTTCAAAGCGTACTTCCTGGGACAGCCCTGCTCTCTGCCAGGAGCTGCGGATCCAAAAAACAAACCGGAGATCCTGTTCTGCGGTAGTCAGAGTAGCTTAAGAAGTAAAAACGATAACAATAAAATCTAGACAGTCTTCGCTTCTGCACTAGGGACATTTGGGTCAGGTGGTTCTCTGTGATGCACCGAAGAGGCCAGAAACAGCCCACCTCCAGCTGTGATAACCAAAAATGTCCCCAGCCCCTGCCCGCTGTACCTGAGAGGCAGAAGCATCGCAGCGGAGAAGCGCTGGAAAAACGGTTAAGTCGGCGCCACGCACAGAGTTACGGGCACTCGGGCTGCACTGGAAACAGGCACACATTCTCATTTGGCACGAAGTGGATGCCTCTCCCAGGTGAGGTGGGAGCAGGGGAGAGAAAGGGATCTATTTTTGCTGCACACCCTCTAATACCTTCTGCACTGTGGGCCCTGGCCACGCACTAGCTCTTCTAGGCCATCAAACCAACCAACGGGTGAATGAATGAGCCAAGCCAGGAGGTTCCACGGACATAAATAAGTGGAGAAGGAAATTAGTTAATTAATAAACACGTACATGAATAGATACATGAAAACATATGTGGAGGCTCCTTACAAGTTCGACGATTATGCAACACATGATGGATTAATTCACTCTGATGGCGTAAACATGGGATTAGCCAGAATTGTTCTAGTACAACCGAAACACTGTTTATACGGAGTGACTGAGGGAGGTGTTCCTGGCCTGATTTTGTCATTATAAACAATACCAGTAGTGTACTTTTTATCCCACTGGCAAATGAAGGGTTTTTTGGGCTTCAAAAGCCCTAAAGTCATTCCCCTCCCAACCCCATTTTACAGGGAAGGGAATTGGGAGCAGAGAGCTTACTTGGAAGGAGTTTTACTTGGGTTTGTCTTCCTTCTTTTTTCTTTTTTTAAATTATTATTAGTCGAGAGAGAGTATGAATGGGGGGACGGTCAGAGGGAGAGGGGAGAGAATCCCAAGCAGCCTCCCCACTGAGGTGGAGCCCAACACAGGGCTTGATCTCACAACCCTGGGATCAAGATCTGAGCTGAAACCAAGAGTCAGATGCTTAACAGACTGCCCCAACTGGGCTCCCTTCATCTCCTTTTACGGGTGTGGGCTATTGAGGCTGCATTTGCCCTCCATCAGCACAAAGCCCCTTTTGGGGCAGCGCCCCCCGGGATGGGGTGACAGGTCCTGGCTGCCCCGGTCGGCTGCCTCTTGGCATCCGGCCCTTTGGAAAGCTTCTCCCAAACAGCTGTGTGTTGTACAAAACCATCCTGTGGTAAGGGACATCTGGCTTGGGATGAGCTGCTGTGTTATTGTTACACAGGCATGAAGTTCTACGACTTGTAACATGGGACTCAGCCCGGTGTGAGAACGGCCATGACCTGGGAGTTTGCAAAACTGAAAATCCCCAGGGCCACACTGGCTTGTCTCTTGAGTAAGGAGATGGCACCAAGGAATTCCTTATGTATCGTCCAATGACCACGGCCCCATGGTTCTTAAGGATTTCAACAAGTGGGGGAAGAAGTCTTTTCCTCCTGAAGCTCATGCAGAAAATCGCTTATTAAATTGATAACATTATTTAAGCCTCATTATTACCCTGAAAATGCTTCATTCTAGAATATAGCTTGGCCCCTTGACCAAATATCTGATGGGCAGATATTTAATATTTTATCACCATGCAATTTGTCCAGGACATGAAGGTTAGAAATATCAACTATTATGAGTAACAGAATCAGGATCAGAACATCTTGGGAGTCTAGAACACTTAGCAGAGATCATTATAATCACTTCTGCTGTGCTGTGACCTATGTGTGTCTAAAAATCACCGTGCTGGGCAAAATCCCGAAATAAAATTCACACCACTTATGAGACGGAAGGGGTTCGGGCCTCACACCCAGAAACTTCATCAGTGACACTTACAAATTAAAAAAAAAAAAGAAGAAGAAGAAGAAGGAACCTAGTAGAAATGCCAGCGTGGTTTTCCATATATTAGGTGGGTAAGAAATAAGTCCTGCCACGACTGGGGCCGTTTCCCTGCAAAAAGGTCAACATTTGCTTGAGGCACTGGCGAGGGAAGGATCGTAGCTGGCGGGTTGCTGTGGAGTGGTGTGAGATGTTAGTGAAGTCAGAAGCACAGTGCGTCAGCTGGTGCATCCGGGACGCCTCGAGGAACTCTGGGAACAGGTGTATCCGGGGCGCCTCGCGGAACCTTGAGAGCTGGCTGGTGTTTGAGGTGCAGAATACTGTGTGTCCTTTGTGCTGGATTCTCTGGGTGCCGTACTCTGTATTCACTTAGCATTTCTCAACGATGAAATCACCCCTGAGCCGAAAGGAAAATTTTGTCTTATGTTCAAATCGTCCCCTAATACATCAAGCCTGTTGGAATCAATTTGTGTCTTTGAAACATGAATTACAGTGGAACTAGGCTGCATCCTGCACCTGGGATAGAAAATGTAATAAGGACACGGGTGACCACGGGGGTTCACTTCGGGCACGCTCCCAGTCATTTCCGGGTGTCTCGTCTTAGCGGCTGCTGTGAGGCAGGCGTAGTTAACACTGTCTGTCTCACAGATGAGGAGACTGAGCCTCAGAGAGCACGCTCACTGTCCCACAGCCGGCAGGACAGAGCTGGGATCTGACTTCAGGGCTCTGCCCCAAATCTGCGGCCCACTGTGGAGAGCAGAAGTGCATGTGCGAGGCTTCCAGCTTTCTTGGACTTGATCCGCCTTGGGCAAGCACACTGTGACCATTAACGACAACAAAGTCAAGGCATCTCCAATGGCCTGCTCAGGGCTTCAGTGGAAAAAAAGCAAGAAGTGGTCCGCCCTGTCCATTCTGCTCAAGGCACGTCATGCTGCGGTATTCACTCCCGCTCCAGGCACCATACTCTGACATGAGCGGCTTAAATAAACCAGGTTGAGGGGCTATAAATAAGCCCATGTCCAAGGGAAAGTAAGCAAGACAGGGAAGGCGTGGAGAGCCCGTGTCAGCTGAGAGGCTGCGGAGAAGCTCATGGCATCCAGGAGATCATCATGTAGGGTCGACATCAGCCTCCTTGCAAGAGTTCAAACGCTAGATACGTCCAGACTTAGAGTTCCCCTTCTAGTTTTTGGGCATTTGTCCATGGAGTAAAACGGGGCACATAGGGTCCGGCTAACATTTAAGGAGCTCAGTTCTAGACCCCCTGCATGCATGACCTAGACGCCCCGTGACGCTGGCTCTGATCGTCATCCCCATTCTACGTCTGAAGCAGGTTGGCCAGCTGCCGTCAAGGGGCTTGCGCAAGCCCTATGGCTTGCTATTGGCAACGCAGGGATTTGGAGCCATGGAGCCTGACTTTGGAATTCCCACTTATAATTCCCAAGCAGACGAAAGTGACCGGGAGATCAATTTGAACTCCACGTAATGGAGAAACCTCTGGAAGTCAGGAGCGCTCTGAGCCAGACCAGGCTGCTTCTGGGAATTGTGAATACCTAGCTACTGGAGCTTTCCGTGGAGAGATGGAGGGACCCCTTGATGGGGGTGCACGAGAGATGGACAAGAACAGGTCCGAGAAGATCCACTTCGAAGGTTTCTTACAAAACCTATTTTCTATGGTTTTAATAAGGAGTGGACTACGAGTTATTTCTAACAAAAAAGCATTAAAAAATGAGCCACAGCCCCAGTGCACAGGGAACAGGGTGAGCACGTTAATGTCTTCACCACCAGATAATCCTAGGTAGGGTTCTCATAACCTAATCTGAATGAGCAAAGAAGGGTTTCCACATGAGGGGGGCTGTGAGTCCAGGAAGGGGGCTCTGCAGAGGGACTATACCCCCTAAAATGCAGGGAAGAGTACACCCGTGTGTGACATACCCTTGTCCTGAGGAATCCTGCAGATGTAAGTTGAAAGAGTCCCCCTCCCTTCTTAAGACAAAATGAAGCCAAACCACAGGACCCCACGCAACCACGGTGAGGGCTCCCGCAGCTGGGGGACACTCTCTTGTCCTCCTGTGTCCCTCCTCTCTCTCTCCCGTGGCTCCTGCTTTGTACTCTGGCTCCCACTGCGGCCACTCTTCCCGCTACTTCTCCCCGGGCACACTCTCTGTCCCTGCCCTTCCTGACCCCTTCCTTCCTTTCAGATGCTCTACCCCACCCCCCGCCCATCCCAGATTCTGGTTACTGTCCCCTCGCTCCTGGTCTCCCTCTGACCATCCTCTGGCCACGCCTCCCCGGTTTCTCTGGCTGACCCGTGTCCTTCATCACCATGGATCCCTCACGTTTCTCTTGTCTCATGTCCCACTCTCAGAGCCCTCTAGCTTCTTCATCGACCGTCAGCCTTTGAGTGACGGGGTGCCAGAGTGACCTCGTCTGGGCTCACGCCAGCAAAGAGAGCAACCTCGTCTCCTTCCGGGGCATCAGACATTGTCCACTGACCAAGGATGAACTCCCTGACTTTTCTGGGTCTGAGCTTCAGGGTCACGGGACCAGTGGAGGATCTTCTCTCTCGCAACTCTTGGCCAACAAGACCAAGATGGAGCCCTGCCAGCCTTATCCCCTGTCTTGGTCTATCCAGAAACCTGTGAGTCCCCCTCCATCCTCCCCCTTGACCTCTCTCCCCACCTACACACCCAATTCTGTCTGTTCTTCGACCCAGCTCACCCCCCGTCCAGTCTACTCTCCCCCCTCCACAACCATCTCTCTACTTCAGACTACCTTCAGCTCTTTACTCCCCGTCCATGCTGCCTCTCTAACGCCACCTCTGGCTCCCATGCACTCACGCTCGGCACTCCAGCCACACCGAACCTCCCAGTCCCCGGAACTTGCTCTTCTCTCTTGTGCTTCCGGTGTGTCCTCCACCGGGAGCCATGAGATATTCTGCCTTTGGTTTGAGTAATTCAGGAATCAGTTTAGACATCCTGGGGTCAGTCTTCCTAACATCCTAACCAACGTGCCCTTAGATACACTTCCATGACGCCCCATGCTTTCCCCAATAAAAGGAATTTTTTTTTAAAGATTTTATTTATTTATTTGTCAGAGACAGAGGGAGAGAGAGTGAGCGAGCACAGGCGGACAGAGGCAGAGGGAGAAGCAGGCTCCCTGCCGAGCAAGGAGCCTGATGTGGGACTCGATCCCAGGACGCTGGGATCATGACCTGAGCCGAAGGCAGCCGCTTAACCAACTGAGCCACCCAGGCGTCCCTAAAAGGAATTTAATACAGGACCCTCACACACCTGTTCATGCATTTGCATGCCCCATTTGATGAGGTTCTGGGGAACGGAGACCATTTCATGGGAGCGCATACTAGATGTCACTAAGCATTTGTTGAATGAATTTGAAAAAATGGAAGGTCCACAGCCTCTGTGTACAGCCGGTCAGCTGCCCTTTGGGCGTTGATAGAGCTGAGAACTATAGAAGTCACACTCTTCAGAGCATGGGCATAAAACTAGACACTTGTAAGGATGATAATGACGTGCATCTAACAAACTTGGTCTTGGCTTTGCAAAACCTGTCTTGGTTCATTGACTTTGGGTTTCAGATTTGTTGTTCTAGACACATGAGATTTTGTGATGCCGTGTTCATCAATAAATGGTCCAAAAGGAATCTCATCCTGGAGACTTCACTTCCTAAAACCGTTCATCAGTCGAATTGATTCCCATCTTAACAAAGAGGGGAAAAACGCATAATCACCAAGGACTTACTCTTTAATTTTAGAGAAAATGCTCACTTCATAGCTTTACGTTTGGACCAAAAAAAATTTTTTTTCAGACATTAAAAAACTGTAAACCGCTGCAACTCATGTGAGACAGGGAAACTCTGTGGGTGATTTGGTCCACGAATGGTGAGTGTCCCTTTGATAAAGGACAAAGCACATGGCCCGTTCACCTGTGGGGAACGCCGGTTGGATAAATTCTTCAGTCGCAGCATAGCTTTCCAGGTTAGAGCGGTTTTCGTTGAAACAGAAAATTGAGATATGACTTCCCGTGTCACGGACAGGAGCTGTATTAAAGAGCTCCTTTGTGAATGTAATAAAATAGAAGACATTTTAAGCACTTAGAGAGTCCCACATCTAAGATAGCAGCCCCGGTAAGACTAGGTCTAACTTACCCTATTGTAATGGGGCAGAAACATATGAGACATGATTCTGTTTGAAATAGTGGATCATTTTCCTTTGATCACGTGCTTCTCAAGGCTCCCTCCGCCTCCCGTGTGCTTGGAGGCAGCAGCGCTCCTCTATCCCCGTGCCTTCTGCTGTCAGGGAGGGCGAGCGCTCGTGTTCCCCGGAGTGGGCTCTCCAAGGAGACCGTTTCAAAGCACTCCTTCCTCCGTAACGGGGATGATGATAGTTCCCAGTACAGGGGCCAGACTGGGAAATCCAGATACACAGGATTTTCAATCCCTTTCCTGACCTAAAAATTTGTGAAGATGACAGACATCTAAAGCTAGCAACGTGAGCTTAGGGCGTGTGGGGGCGGGGGAGATGGGGGAATGCGCGGAGATTTGCAAATACAGAAATCTGAGGGATCAAGGCACATGTTTCCTTTGTTCCGTGTTCCAAAAGCTTTTCTCATGCAAAACCTGAGGCCAGTCAACAAAATTAGGCCAAGGAAAGCTTGTGCTGAAACCCATAAAAACCCATCTTCCGAAAAACTTCAACTTATCATCTCTTCTTATATCTTATTGTCTGGTCTTACATAAAGACCAGAATCCCTCGACTGCTCCCAAACCATGTGCGCTTGGTAAAACAGCTCTCCGCACACGTCGGTGACAAGTTTCCATTTTCCATTTGCCAACCCCCATTCTTGGTCAACCCCCATCATCAAAACCTGCGGGGGCTGCTTCCCCCAGCTCTGTATTCAGGCGGGTAGGGTGCGGGCAAGAGCAAGGGGCCGCGGATAGCCGGGCTCGGGCAAGGCTGGAGAACAGAGTTGATTTCTCCCTCCGTGTGGTCTCCGGGGGACGGAGCTCTGCCATCTGGACACGCACCTTCTCTCCCTGGGCCAAGGGGGCTTCACAAGCTCCTCGTTTACCAGCTTCCTTCGGAAGGCGAAGACCTGGGAATGGCCTGCACCACTTCTGTGCACAGTCACAGACCTGCATTTAGCCTTTGGGCACACGGAGCTGCAGGAAGACCTACACAGGGGTCTCCAGACGTGTGGTCATGGGCTCCTTCGTTCATCTGTCGGATGTTTTTGAGCACCCGAACTCGGTGGCAACGCAGCGCCCTGACAGTGGGGGAGGAGACAGCAGGCAGAGGGAGGGACCGTGCGTGGGGCCTCGGGGAAGAGCAAGGAGGCAGAGGGCAAGTGAGGGTGGGAGATGACAGTGGGAAGGTAATGGGAGGCCAGAGCGTGGTGGCCTCAAAGACTATCACAGGCTGTACACGCTTCACTCTGATAGACATGGGAAGCCCCTGAGGGGTTGGGCATAGCGGTGGCTTGATTTGACTCAACATTTAAAAGGATCACCTCATTGCTGGGCTGACCATGAGACAGAAGTGGCCAGGAAGGAACTAGGCAGCCCGGTTAGGGGCTATTGCGATAGTCTGGTCCAGATGTGTGGTGTCCTGCACTGGGACAGGAGCAGGGGAGGGTCAGAATCTGGGTGTTTTGAAGAGAGAGCTTGTAGGATTTGCCGACCGTTTAGATACAGGTTTTAGAGAAAGGGATGGTCAGGAAGGAATCTAGGGGTTTGGGTCTGAGTGGCGAACCAGAAGGACAGGACTGGAAACAACTGAACTGGGAACGTCGTGGGAAGAGTGTATTTGGGGAGAAAATCCAGGGCTTTGGGTTTCACAGCTTTGATTTGTTTACCAGATACCAATACAGCGGAGCTAAGGGGGCAGTGCGATATGCAAGTCTGGAGGTCAGGGGACAGGTTCAGGCAGAGAAAGGAGTTTGGACAAATTTGGGAGTGGTTAGCATATTGGTGGCATCCTGACTCTCACGGGGTGAGGGAGACCTGCCGTGTGCTGGACACACGTTCACACATCCCGACCCTTACCGCCGGGTGGGACTGGGCTCGTTCAGACCTTCGAGTGTTGGGCAGAAAGGGTGCGGGTCACTCCTGGGACCACGCTGGGCTTTGAAACCCACCATGTCACCTTTTTCTGTGTGGCTCTGTTAACCTGCACCCCGACCGGAAACAAGACAGGGCAGGAAGCGCAGAGATCCGCGTTGGACTTGGAGCCTGAGCGAGAGAAACCTTGCTTTTTCCAAGTCACTTTGGTTGTGGAGTCGTTTATTAGCCAGCGAACCTGTCCTGTCCTGGCTGACGTCGGGGTGAGCACGTAGCCCCAGACACTGCGTATAATAGTGGGGTGACGGTGCCCAGATTAGGAGGGGAGGAGAGGGGAGTTGAATGATTCACTTTATGGAGTTTGGGCAATCCTTGAAGTTTCCAAATGGAGAGGGAGAGGAGTGAACTGGAAGTTAAGAAAGCCGGTCTTTAAATTTAAATAATGTCTCTTTTACTAAGCTCCTTTACCTCCACAGCGGAACCCATCCCTCCCTTCCCCCCTAACTTCCTTCTGCTCCTGGGAGGGCTCGGTCCTCTGTGCAAGGAAGCTGTAGTGAAAACTTACTTAAGCTGACGTGCATGGGGTTTTTAAAAAAGAAGCCGTCACGTCCCCTCCCTTTCTCTAAAGTAAATATTTTTTGGAAAGTCAGTGTTGCCTTCATGCAACAGATGCGGGAGGCGTTTGTGATTAGAGCTGGTGAGCAGCCAGCATTCGGTGAGTCCCATCTTGGGTCGGCTGTTTCTGCGGCTCTGTCTCTGGGAGCCCCCACGCTTGCCCTGGGGGGCAGTTAGCATCTGTTTTACCAAGTGGAAAACAGAAGCTCACGATCATGGCCGAGCTAGGACTCAACCCAGTTTAATCTGACCCCAAAATATCAAGGGCTGGAACAATGGTGCTTGGAAAAGCAGAAGCCAAGGTTTGTAGAAACCGTTCACTCGGGGCACCTGGGTGGCTCAGTGGTTAAAGCCTCTGCCTTCGGCTCAGGTCATGATCCCAGGGTCCTGGGATCGAGTCCCGCATCGGGCTCTCTGCTCAGCAGGGAGCCTGCTTCCTCCTCTCTCTCTCTGCCTGCCTCCCTGCCTACTTGCGGTCTCTGTCTGTCAAATAAATAAATAAAATCTTTAAAAAAGAAAAAAAAAAGAAAAAGAAACTGTTCACTCCATGCACCCCAGACGGTCCCCGGAAGCTGGAGCCACGGGTCACTGATCTCCAGGCCCCAACGTCCCACTCAGCCCTACCTGCTACGGTGCCCAAGAGCGAGGCCCACATTACATGGAAGGAATCCTGTCCAGGGTGTGTTTCTTGAAAGGCAACAACTTGTCCCCCACTCCCTGCCTTTGTCATGAAAACAAACCAAACAAGGGCATTGGAACAATCTTCCAATATGGCAGGAGCCCTCTGGTGGGCTTCCCACGGAGGTCTCCTCAAGCAGGCCACCAGACCTTCCCACACACCCCCACTTTCCTGTCCCTCTGCCCCAGGCCATTTGCACTTGCCAGGTGGGACAGCTGCCAGCACACAGCCAGGGCCTAACCACAAAACCCTGCCACTCACCAGCAGGCAGCTCTGTTTTCAGTGTAAACAACACCACCTTCCTGGAAAATACAGCCTGGCAAGGAGCAAGGCGATGTATCCCTCCCATCGGCCTCCCTGAGCAGGTGAAAGGTGTTTGGCTTCTTCCATCTGCCTGGAAAGTAGTGGGACGTTTTGCTCATCTTCCTGCAAACTGCCTCTTTAGAAGGCCACCGGGAGCCCAGATGACCAGACCCGACCCCTCGGAGGCGGAAAGCAGAGGGTTGGGGAGAACAAAGACCCTATTGTCTACACTCTTCACGGCAGAGTTGTGCGTGTGTGTTGTGTGTATTTGTGAGTGTGGCCCTGTGCGCTCGTGGCTCCAGAGTCTGGAACAGTCTGTGACCCCCGCTTGTCCACAGGGCCCCGCTCCAAAGGCCTCCCCGCACAGCACAAAGGCATGTTTTAGGCTGCGGGCCTCCTCCCATCGATGACTGCCCGACCCTTATGCTTTCTTTGTTGAGAAGGAAAAAAAGATCATACTTAAGCAAAAGTAAACCACAGCCTGATACTGTGCCAACAACATTAACCAACTTCTCCTCGGCGCCTTTGAAGTCAGCGGGGGGCAACATACTTGTGGCGCAAGTAAAGAATGATACTCTAAGTGATTCCTTTTCATCCCTTTAACTTAATGAAAGATTAATGGCCTTGTTATTTTTGTTTCTGCTCCTTTTTTCTCCCCTTTAATTCCCCCCCTCCCCGAAATAGAAAATCCTGCCCTACGATGGTTTTCTGGATCATTGGGTTTGGTGGATACGACCCCAGAGCCTCCGCGGGGCGGGCCACCTTCACCAAGTCCAAGGCATCCAGGTGTCCGCGGGCGAGGAGCGCCCTGGCGGCCGCGCGCAGAAGTGGGCTTCATTCACACTGACCTCACCTCCTCGCAACCGGGCTGGAATACCTCGGTGAGGAATCCGGTTTTTTTTTGTTTTTTTCTTGAAGGTGGAGCGCTGTGCCCCGTGGCACGGCCGTGGAGGGCCCCGCACAGGGTAATCGGGATGGGGTTGCACATCACTGGCCCGTGAATCACGCTGGTCAGGGTGTAGACGGAAAAACATCAACACAAATGTGCCTCCTCCCAGCCTGTCGGCAGGACTGTGGTTTCAAGCCCCAGCTCGGTACCACCGGTGACCGCGCTTCCTGTCTGCTCCTGTCACGCTCTCTCATCTGGAGGACAGTCCGAGCCTCAGGCCCCCTGCTGCCCTTCCGGGCCTCCTGTCTTCCTGCATCTGCTGCGGTGCGATCTTTCTAAAATCAGGGTCATGTTATTGTCTCGCCTAAAACCCTTCTTAATTCTCTTAAAAGAAAAGGCAAACTCATTCCCGGGGGGTGGGGGGCTTCAAAGCTCTGTCTGACCTGGGGGTGTCCAGCCCCCGTGCTCCATAGAGTGCCGTGCCTCGCTGGGGACCCCTCCTTGTTGCTGCTTCGCCCCGTCCCCCCACCCTCCCCGACTGGTCATTCAGGCCTCAGCCCCGTGCTCCCCTCAAGGACACCTGTGTACCCACACCTCTTCAGAAAGGCACTGCGTATGAAGTTTCCACATCAGAGCCCCAGAAAGGATGCCGGAAATGCTCTCAAGTCCTCGGTTGGCTAAATCAGGGAACGACGGATTTCCAGGTGAATCCGCGAAGAAGAAATTCAGCACGTGGGCAGAAGTCACAGGGTCACTCAGTTGGATGCAATCATATCCTTAATTTATACCTGACCAGTGTCTGCAAGTTTAGAGGTTGATGACAAAATGACCCTCGGGTCAACACTCTAGAAGTTCTGTCATCTGGATGGGGTGGTACCTGTGTACTCAGCGGTCCTGTGCCTTCGGTAAAATTTGGTTCCATCTCATTCCTACAGGCAGTAAGCACCCCCTTTGTGGACACTTTCCGTCTCGGGTAAATTTTGCACAACCCAGGAAGGCCCAGCTACGATCGCTTGTTCCGTGAGGCCCTCCCAGACCCTCCCAGCGCCCCTGGTGCCACCCCCACGCTTCCCACACCTGTCTGGAACATTTCATTTGGACCCTCTCTAGCTAGCTGTCTTCCCAGAGCATTTCAAAACATCCTCCGGAGCTGAATCATCCCGCAGTAGGAGTGTGCTAGAGGCTCGTTGAACACGAGTTGGGTGAATGAGAGAAAGAAAACCGGTCACTCGGGTGAGACCACGTGCAAAGGTAACTGAGTTCCTTTTATTCCTCCGTGGGCACAAACATCGCTCCCATAATTAAAATTTCATGCATATAATCAAAGGTTTCTTCAAACGTCCTACGTTTATACCGATCTCGCTACACCAGTGATTTGAACGTGTCATTTAAAAACTTCCAATTCCAGGGAGAATGAGAATTCTTCAGCCCTGTGATTCGTTGGCTTGGGATTTTCAGAATCCTTTCTAGGGTTTTATGGCTGACCTACGTGCTGGTTAGTCTGGGGCAAGAGCCCCGGGTGCTTCACACCTGCCAGAGACCGTCCCAACAGCAGGCTGACGTCTCGTTTCCAACCAAACAATGGCCCCATTCCATAAATACTTAAACTGCACATTTAGAAGAATTTAGTAAAAACAGACCCCGATGCATGACATTAAATACATTCCCTTCTTTTAATAACAACTTGATTTCAGATCAGGAATCAGAGTCGTCTAATACTATGAAAATTAAACAGAAATTTTCTGCCATTATACCAAGCAGCCTGCTTAATAAATCAGTAATGAAAAAGAATAATTTATTACGGCTTGTGAATTCTGACAGCTCTAAAAAGATGTCCTTTCTTTTCCCCCAAAGGGAGAACGGAATTTTCTTTTTACCTTCAAGACACTGGCATTAAGCATAATTTCTCTGTCTGTAGAACTTTACTATTGAAGAGGAGAGAGGATTAGATTTTTACATCATAACCTATTTTAAGCAATTATAATCCACGAGTAATCTTTTCTCATTCATCCCCCCAGGGGGGAGGAAGATGTAAGAGACCGTTCTCCAGGCCTCAGTTTAGATCAATGTTTGCATTCCTATTAGCTGAATTAGCTGTGGTTCTGGAGAGCTGAGCTCACTTCTCTTAGACCAGGAGAACCTGGCTTGTAAAGGCAGGTGGGCCACCTAGAACGGTTGTATCCTCCTCTGTGCCTGAACCCTGGGTTCGGCCTTTGTGGCCGGCGAGGGAAGAGACCTCATGTGGTTTTATGTTAGGCCACAGGTGGGTTAACTACCTGGCTTTCCTCCAACCCACTTGCGTCCCCGGTACTCCTTGGCGTTCAGCAGTGGCATTGCCACTGGCTCCCACTGGAGCAGTAAATCCGCATTTTGTCACTTTCTCATTATTTCACTACATTTTCCTAGGATCCAGGGTCTGGAAGCTAATCACATCTGGTTTATCTGCGCAGAAGAAACGGTACCCGTGGAGGGCTTAGCGCCTCTCCTCCCGACCGCGTGGCGAGGTCATGCGGTACCGACCGTGGTGGGAGCATTTATCGGCAAAACTTCCAATCACGTCTGTTTTCTACGTATTCATTTCTGTTGTTTTGTTAACCATTCCCCAGGATGTCCCTGGCAAGGGAGGGAGCAGAGGCCTGAGCGTCTAAGCATTCCCAGTTCGGAATTGTTTACAACCGCGAACTAAGCCGGCATCGAAGAAATTCGTATTTTTGTTCGTGTGCAAGACGGGCCCATGACTTCAGCGGCGTAATACTCTGCAGTTGTCATTTTTTTCCTGATAATCATCCCTTAGACATATTCTTCTTTAGCCTCTCACTTTGAATTTATTCGTCAAATACTAACACTGTGTCCTTTCTCAAACTTTGCTTTCCTTTTCAAACTTGTTATACTGCTGAGTTTCTGTAGTTCCCCAAGTTAATAATTTTTATTTTGTTAATTTTTTTTTTTAGCAAGAATTGACTGACTAGTACTTGGCACCTCATGATTCCATGACACACACGGCTTGTTTCTGTTTTTGTTGTTTCTTTTCTGTGCTATCTTCCTTTGCAAATTAAGTGAAGCGAGGTTTGTGTATTCCATCGGCCAGATTTTTAGCAACTGTCCCAACAGGTATAACACAAGCTGGTTATATTTTCAGAGGTCATTTGAAGTTATAATCACGATATTCAATTTTATATTTTGATTAATGTCCAATACTAATCAATAGCTTCACCCACCAAAGAAAAAGTAGCTCCCACACATCCATTTCCCTGCCTCCCACTGCTGCCCTCCCCACCCACTGCGTCCTTGGGGTTGTCCTCTGACGGCTGCCGCCCTCCACAGCCACATCTCCCGGTGGCCTGCTGGGCGCTGAGCCATCATCCACACGACCCACCCAATCTGGGTTCTCATTTTCAGGTATTTCTAGAAATTTCCCTTCTTTTTGGCACCATTCTTATATATAATTCTACTTTTCTAGAATTTCTGGAAATTGGGTTCAAGAAGGGGAAGCAGGTGTTAACTCGCCTTTTGACCAAATAAACTTTTTGAATGCATGTTTCCTAGTTTCTAAAGATTTAAATAATTAATCCATCTGCTTATTTCTTGTCCATACTCTTATTTGAAAGATGAGGAAATTAGGGTCCCAGAGACGTTAAATAATTTGTCAAAAGATAACCCTCTTGGCTAGGAGCAAAGTCAGAACTGGAAACCAGGTTTGTCTGATACCAAAGCTCGTGTTCTTTCTACTCTGAGGAGAGGAGGCAGCTTCTTCTCCTCCCTCTCCCCCTCCCTCTTCCCTTCCTCCCCTTCTCCCCTCTCCCCTTCGTCTCCCTTCTTCCCCTCCCTCCTTCCCCTCCCCTCCTCCCCCTCCCTCTTCCTCTCCTTCTCCCTCCTCCCCTTCCTCCTCCTCCCCTACTTACACTCTGTGATAATTACTGGTTTCTTTACCCCTAAGGAATGTCTGAGTCCCTTGGAAAGAGTGGCAGGTTCTCTCCCTTTCGCAACCCAGCACCTACTGCCCAGCCCCATGCCCACATTTCTAAATCCCTGCCCCATGTCTGTTTCCGCGTTGTGACTTGAAGCTTCCTGAAAGCAGGTTTGCCTTGTTCATCAGTGTTTCCCACCGTGTCCAATGCAAGCCTGGGGCAGACCGGGCGTTCAGTAAATACTCATCACATTCATAAATGAGTGCTCCATAAATACCCACAAAGGACCCCCGCAGAGTACACGAGGGTACAAAGTGAAAAAGGGACTTGAAACTAAAAGGTACAAAACACACACTGGGTCAGAAACTGGGCTTTCCTGAGAGCCTAAAACGGGAACTACCCTGAAGGAGGTAATTTACTCTTCTCTAAAAGCATCTTCTGGTTTCACAGAACGCAGTTTGAAAACCCATTGCTCTGTTTTGACTACAGAGTATAAGAAAGCCTCTTTCTGTGCATTTTTAAAATAAAAAGCTACTGACTGGACTTAATTTTCCTGCACCGTTTTCTTATCCTAAATGACGCCTGGTAACTGCTGAGATTCAAAATAAGGTCGCTCCGATGACTTCACGAAGTAGCTCTTTCAAGAAAATTCGTTAAGTCTGCACCGTACCAAATGCCAAGTGTTTGCAAGACAGAGATAAACAAAAGAGAGCCCCCGTTATTAATCTTTGCATCGTGTGAGTGGGGAAGATGCGGATTCCTTTATGAACGTGTGAGTCCTTGGATGGAGGGTTCTTGGCTCGATGGAGAAGCTGTTTGCTCAACTCTTCACAGGAAAAGGCTTGGCATCAACATGACTTTGCCGGATTTTCTCTCCAGGTTCCAACTTGTGCCCGTGGGTGTGAGATCACAACACGTTCCTTACGCAACCTCACTCTCCAGAGCTCCCACCCTTCACACCTACTACCCTTTTAATCTTTTCAACAAGTAATTAAAGTTGGCCTGACCTCAAACATTCTCTGCACCAGAAGAAAGGCAGAGATGATTGATCGTGGCTCTCATTTATTCAAGTCAAGGGCGGTGCTTCAGGAAGCTTTGTGACCTCGGAGGCCGGTGGTAGACGCTGATTGAATGGATAATGGAAGGCCCAGTTGGGGTCGACCAGATCTCTCTACTGTAAAGCTACGATCTTCCCCTTTCTAAGTCATAGTATCTTCTGAGGAGATGCTTTGAGATGACGCAAATACCCTGTTTCTCACCAAACTTTCACCACGGATTTTAGCCTCTGTCGGTGATTCCTTGTGTGAAAGGATTACTACTGTGCTATTTGCCCAATGGTGATTTTGCCCATTTCTTTTAAATATAACCATGCATTAAAGCAAAATCCGTGGCTCTAACACTTGTTAGCTGTGTGACCTTGGGCATGTCACGTAAACTCTCTGAACTTTATCTGATCTGTAGGCTGGGAATTAATAGCAGTAATCAACTCACAGGGATGGTTTAAACATTAAATTAAGTAATATGCATCCAACTCTTAGAACCATGTGTGATAAACAGAAAGTATTCTATCAAGGTTAGCTCTTATTATCATGTATTATATCATATTATTATGATGATGTCATATTTATCAGTATTGTTCAATAGTCATGGACTCTTCACAAGAAAACTCAATCTGGGGGAGATTTTATGCAGTAAGAAAGAAGATTTTGTGATACTGTCTTGAAATGGGCAGTAGAGTCGTTCACACAAGCAGAAAATGCAAATCTGTGCCTGGCCGTGGAAGGACATTCCAGAAAGGACTGAGTACCACTGGGAATGCTGAGGGGCTCCCGCCAACGTCTCTCCCAGTTCCTCGAAGCCAGCGTTTGTGGGCCGTGCAGAGGGATCCTGTCTGTTTCTTCCCTAAAGACAGGAGCTAGGCTGCGAGTCACTCCTGTGGAATCGGTCTGGGGAAAGAGGGCTTGGACCGCACGACAGATGTTCTGGTGAGATGAGGTCTGCAGAGGGCCGCCAGAGTGTGGGAACCCCTTCCCGGTGACTGAGTGGGCGTGCATTACTGGACGGGGTACTTACGCGTGAGATCGTCACGGAGAAGCATCAGCATGGGAGGAGAGGGTATAACTGTGGGAGGAGAGTCTCGGGGCCCAGCACGGAGGCTTCTCCATTTACTGCTGTGGAAGTATCGCTATCGGATCTTCCAAATAGAATCATCTCTCCCTGGCGTGCGCTGTAGACCGCTGGCCCCTCGGGGTGCCGCTGTCGAGAAGAGAAGGAAGAAGACCGTGCGGTGTCATCTCTTGATTTTAATTCTGTGTCAACAAGGCAACGTAGCCTCATGAACATTCAACCTTTTCCAATCCCCCTTCCGTATACTATGAGGATGATGGTACGGTTCCCGCCCAAGTTCATCTCTACCTGAAGCTTTATTTGGAAGGAGGCTCCTAGCACACGTAACCGAGATGAGGTCATGGTAGATTGAGGCAGGCCTGACCTGGGGGCTGGTATCCAGAACAGAACTCCGTGTGAGGACAGGGATGGACAGGAATGGTCGCTCTACAAACCACGGGACGTCAGGGATGGCCAGAAGCCACCAGAAGCTGGGGTAGCATCTGGGAACAGATTCTTCTCTCCAAACCCAGAGAGAGCACGACTCTGCCGTCACCTTGATTTGGGACGTCTGGGCTCCGGAACTGTAGAAAATAGATTTCTGCTGTTTTAAGCCTCCCCCCTCCACCAATTTGTGGTGATTTTGATACCAGCACCGGGGGATGGGTTTAATAATAAGTCCCTGTCACATGGTGCCTTCTGAGGACTGACCTGAGTCTCAAGTGTAAAACCACCCTCGCAGGTGCGGCCGCTGGCGATGGCGCATCTGTGGGGCAATGGTTACAACCACAAACTCAGAGGCAGCATCTGTCCACTGCTCAGCCATGGGAGGGACTTTGGCTAAGTTCGTTACTTCTTCCGAGTCTCAGATCCCTTATCTGTAGAGCAGGAAAAACCTCTTCCTTCTTTCTAGCGTTGTCAGGAGGACGCAACAGGAGACAGAGGGAAAAGCACCTGATGAATAATGCTGCTGACGTCCATATTATTGTTAATGAAAACAATTCTCTATATTTGTTTCCCCGCCCCCATAGCTGGAGTTTGGAGCCATTACTGGGACCACCTTTCAGTATCTAATGCGTGCTTCTTGAGGAACCCTACTCTGTGTGATCCCAGGAACCTGTGTGGATGACCAGGTGACTTCGCCCAGGAAGGGTCAGGAGCACAAGGGGAAGGAAGACAGAGCTGGAGATTGGCTGTGTGACCACATGTCATCTGTCCAGATGGGTCACGCTACTCCCCTGGGAAGCACAGATCCAAATTAAGACGGAAGAAAACATCTCAGACCCTCAAGATTGGAAAGGGCTGCTTGTAAAGTTAATTTAACCAACCGGTGAAGTCAGAGCTGAAGACAGTGTGAGGTGTGTCCCCTTTGAGATGTAAAGGAGTGGGTGTGTGTGTTCGTATGTGCCGAACCCCATGGAGTTGAACTTCTGTGCTCTCCAAATCCCTCAATGCTGTTTCCTTCCAAAGGAACAAAACCTGCTCCTTGGATGAACCCATTGAAGTCTGCAGGATACACCTCTGTGAGCATCCGCGTAGAGATCTGGGCTTTTAAAACAGAAATTTAGTTGGGGGTGGGGGGAGAGGTTTTGCTCTCTAATCAAGTACAGTCAAAATCCCACCTAAAGTTCTTCGTGAGAAATCGATGAATGGATCATGATCAAAGTGTCTGATTCTTCTAGCTTCCCCAAATAACACTATTCTCGGTGATACTTTCAAAGATGATGGCACGCATAGGAATAGGACACTTCTTTATTTGGTTTTTCAGCACACTGTGGGGTTAAGCTCACAAAAGTCCCCTGAATGCATCATTTCTTTCTTCTCTTCTCCCCCCAAAAGAGGAACCCTTCTGTACTAACAGCCTGGCTACACTGTGTTTATAAACTCCCCAAGGGGTGTTATAAATTATTATAAAATATTATATAAATATTATATATTATATATTATATATTAAATATTATATTATATAAATATTATTATATAATATATAAATAATATTATATAAATATTAAATATTATATATTATATGTATATATTTATATAGATATATTATCTATATAAATATATACATATAATATATAATATATGTTTATTATATATTATATATAATAATATAATAAAAAATATATAATATTATATAAATATTATAAATTATAATTTCACTCATTCACTTATTCAGTAAATATTTACTGAGCATCCCCTGTGTGCCAGGCACGGTCCCAGACACTGAGGACAGAGCAGTGAACAAGACGGAGCAGAAATTGCTACCTTTGTAAGCTAGCGTGCAGACATGGGTATAATACAAGATCAAGAGTTATTATCCAGGGAGTGTGTTAGGTGGCGGTATGGGCTGGGGGAAGCACAAAGCAGTGAAGGAAGACAGCCAGCGCTGGGGTTAAAGACTGTAATTCCAGACAGTGTCCCAGAAGGGGCTTCGCTGGGATGCTGGCAGGTAGGCAGAGAGTTTAAGGAAGAAAGGGAACAGGCCACTTGGAGATCAGAGGGAAGAGCATTGCAGCCTTAGGAGACAGCAAGCGCAAAGGCCCTGTGGTAGGGCAAACATGGCCTGTTACAGAACTGTGGAGCCAGAGCAGAAGAAGCCGAGAGGAAAGTGGCCGATGAGACCTGGAAAGTAGGAGGAGCAAGACCACGGAGGCCTGGGGACACGCTCAGGCTGTCGGCTGTTCTCTGAGAGGCGGCCAGTCACAAGACGTGCCAGAGGAGAGAAGTGACTGGCAGTGACCAGTGGTTATGGGGTCGCTGTGATGGCCATGTGGGTCACAAACCGCTGAGGTCATCAGGAAGAGCGGAGACAGTGAAAGCAGCAGGAATAAGTCGGGCATGTGGGGGAGCAGGTGTTGGACTCTGGCGTGTGCGGAGGTGGAGGGGGTGGAGGTAGATAGATACAGAGATGTGTCATACCTGTGTGTCTCTGTCTTCAATATCCAGACATCCGGGTCTGTGTGGATTAGTTAGAAGAGGGCTGGGTCCTCTGCAGCTGGGATAAAGGTATTTTTATCCTCATGTCTCATGTCCACACTGACAGCAACAGCTGTGTGTATAGCCTTATACGATGCTTTTCCCGCTGCGGAGTTTGCTTAGCTGTGCTTTCCATTCTCGGCACTCTGACGTCGTTGGTCGCTGGATCAGCTTCCCGCGGCTGCTAGGACAAATTATCACAAGCTTAGTGGTAGTTAAAAGGAGCCTCTCCCAATTCTAGAGGCCCAAAGTCTGAAACAGGGTCCATTGGGCTCCATGCAGCCCGTTACCCTCACCGCTGCCCCCCAAGGCTGCTGCTTTCTAGCCCCTGAAGACCTCCACGTGCTCCACTAACCACCGATTCCCAGTCTTCCCTCTCCTTGATCAGTCAGTGGGACGCAGGCCAGAGCTCACTACTCTGTAAACCCTGTTTTCCCTCGCCTTCCAGGAGACCACACTCTGCTCTCCCCCACCCCTTGGGGAGCTCCAGTGCACCTGGCTGGCCACCCTCCCCCTGGACCAGCAAATGCTGCAATGCCCAGAGCCCAGGCCTGGCTTTGCCTCTCACCCCCACTGCCTGCTGGACGGTCCTCTGGTCCCGAGGCTTGAACCCTGGATTCGATCATCATGACTCCCAGGTTCCTATCATCAGCCTCTGGCTTAAACCTCAGCTGGCCCCTTGACTCCCCCACACAAATGTCCAATGAGCACGGAGAGTCAGGGTTCAACAGTGGACAAAAGCAGGGAGCTAGAGACAACCAGTGAGGACAGGAATTCCCAGAAGATTTGCCAGAAGGGGGAGAGAGAGACAGGACAGTGGCTGGAAGGGGGAAGAAGAGTTCTAGGGAGGTTTATTCATTTAGGATTGGATCTGAGCACACCTGCAGGCTGGTGGGAAGGACTGGGGAGCACGGGAAGGAGGGAGGAACCAGCACCCAGGGCATGAGTGGAGGTGTGGACTGGCTCTTGGGGGGGGGGGCTGCACAACCTCGGTGATGGGGGAGGCAGAGCGTATGGCACACAGGTGGTCAACCTTTATAGTTTAAAACCATTAACCACTTTCTTCTTCTGCACTCTGTGTCTAGCAACACACCGAGGGTGCATTTAACCTGATTGCATCTAACCAGCGTTTCTACACAGAGTGTGACGTGGATCCTTCCGAAGCCATGCAGGTAAAACGGGACACGGTTTTTAAAATGTAAGAAGTTCAGAACGATGTGATGTCATTTTCTTCACCTCTAAGTTCAGCAAAAACTGAGACCGTGGTTAGTGAGAAACCTTAACAGGTGGCGGTTACCTGTCGAACGGCGCGTTTCCGCTCGGTTGCACGCAGCCCCGACGCCTTACCGCCTTCCCCCCGCGGGGGCTGCGGTGTTAAGAGGAGGAGGGCGTCGTGCAGGACGGAGCCGAAGGGGACCAGCAATCCCAGAACGACAAGTAAAAAGAGCGGCTCAATGTAGAGAAGGCACGTGTCCCTCCCATTTCGGCATCTTAGGAACAAACTGACCCGGTGGATGAAACGTCATGTCTCAGGTGCAACAATGTTGGGCAAGATGCCTTTGCTTTCTTTTAAAAAAAATATTTTATTTTAGAGAGAGAGCATGAGCCAGGGGGAGAGACAGAGGGAGAGGGAGAGAGAAGCTTAAGCAGACGCGACGCTGAGTGCAGAGCCCACGCGGGATCGAGCTCACGACCTGAACCGAAATCATGAGTCCGAGGCGCAACCGGCTGGACCACCGAGGCGCCCCGCCAAACGCCTTCTCCAGAGAGAAGTGGGGAGAGACCGCTGTGCATTCTTTGATAACCCAATACACGCCACTTAACGATGAAAGCATGTCCACCTTGTTCTGGGACACGGGGGACCATTCTCGGATCTGCCTCCACGACCTTGTAGGGGGCCCCAAAGGAAATCCCTACTTCAAAATATTTTCCAAACTAAAGTGTCTAATTACCAGTTCTGTCAACAAATGTTTTTTCTTTGTCCTGAGCTCAGTGCTGGCACGTTTTCACGAATGGAGTCAGTTCCATCTGCAAAGTGCCCGACGCCCCCGGGGTTCTTGCTGTACCCCTAGCACTCACGGGTCGTCTTTAATCCTGTTTTCTGCAAAGAGTTTGTAAAAGTCTGTTCCCCAAAGCTGGGGGTGAAAACAAACCCAAGCAGTGAGGCTGTCCATCGACAACCTACATAGCTCATTCTACAGACGGATCCGTAAGGCAATGGGTCTCCTTGTGTTTCCGGGTGGCTGTTCCCCATCTGTACACATTCCCCACCCATGAGATCCATTGTTTCTGCTCTCTCCTCCACAAGGCAACTACAGATCACCCACTGCAATGCCCCCCTGACCTCCCGTCCCCTGGTTATAAACACGTTCACGATGGTACGCATCTCTTCTTCGGGGAAAAACACAGTTCTTCCTTCTCTGTATTGTCCCCTCCCCTGGTGTCCTTCCTAGTTACCCCCTTCCTCCTCCACATTCATGGAGCACATGCTTCCTTTCGGGGACCAAACACGCCTCCACCTGCCCCTGAGCTCGACCCCTCCCTCCACGCTGCTCTCCTCCCAGCTGTTTCCCTCCCGCTGGGGCAGCCCAAGGACCTCTCCTCCAGCTCACTCGCCTCCAGGATGAGCCTGGTCTCTGTCCCCAGGGTTCTCTAACAAAACTCTTGTTTGGAGCCCCGGTGGCCTTCCAATGACCAGGTGCCATACTTAAGGTCACCGAGGAGCTTCTGACACTGTTGACCATCTACCTCTTGAAACACATCCTTTCTTTGATTTCTAGATGCTCCTCCTGCCTGTCTGGGTACTCCTTTTCCATTTCTACCATACGGGGACTCTGTTGTTCTGAGTTCCATCATTGGGCACCCCAAACTCCTCTGCAGGGCATTCCCAAGGGTCACACCGACACCCCTAGTTTCTGCCACACACTGAATGCCAACTCTATCATTCTACCCTGAACCTTTCCCTGAGCTGATGGCTCATTTCCCAAGCGCTTCATGACTACCCTGAATGGTCTTCATGAATGACCGTAGACTCCAGTGCTGACAAGTCTGTGATTAAATTCACTATCCCATGGGCCAAGCCCAACTCCTCTGGACTTACTCCCCATACCAATAGCTTCCCAACCTTCTCCAACTGGACGCCACATCTTACCTCTTTCACCCCTGGGATCTGGATCATTCTCTTGCCTGGACAATTCTGATAGCCCTTAACCTGTCTCCCAGGTGGTAATTCCTTTTCTTTCCAGCTCATCTTTTGTTCTAGGAACAGACACCAGAATCCCCGGGGAGCCCTCTCAGAGACTGTCCCCCAAGCATTTGCAAACGTGTCCTCTCATTCACATCCAAACCGAACTTTCACGCTCGCCGCTCTTAGACGTTCCCAATTTTCTTGGCAGAAGGAGGGAAGTTACCTGCTTGAAGGTCCGGTAGCTGGGGCTGGAAACGTCCCGATGAGCGCTCACAGCACTTGTTCATTCTTATTCACGCACATTCTCAGATCGTGTGTCTACGTACACTGCTATTCCCAAAGCTGTTTATACATTGATTTAAATAAAAGTTCTTCCTTGGGTAAATGAAGCCGCTTAAATTTTACATTTGTTCTTGACGCTAACAGTTCCTGCTCTGTACATCAGGAAACCAGGCTCATCAAACATGCTCGTGTGATGATACTTCTGATCAAGACAAACCACCTTCAATAAATAAATTGCCTTGAGAGTAGAAACACACGCGTCACGGTGCTTAATTGTTTTGTCCCACTGGGGTTTTCACCCAGGTGCTCACGTATATGTGCACATACACACACACTCCCAACCTTTCACCACTTCAAAACGTACAGCTTTATTCGTTCCACATAACTCAGATTTCCTTTTTTCCTCGTCTTCCCTTACAAAATTGTCTATTTTAAAACACATTTCAAGGGCACTGTCAAATGATACACAATAGAGAATCACGGGACTTTTTTTTTTTTTAATGCAGTATTAAAGTTTGTGGGGTACGTTTGAAGGCGTTTGCACATAATGTGGATTTTTTTTTCTTTGCAATGGAAGCTTTTAACTTACATTGTGCCTATCTAATGTGCTGTATGGAACAGATCATAAGACATGTTTTTTTTTAACCACTTTGTAGATTTTTTAAAAATTAACATATAATGTATTATTAGCCCCAGGGGTACAGGTCTGTGAATCGCCAGGTTTACACACTTCCAGGTTTTCACTCACCATAGCACATACCCTTCCCAATGTCCATAACCCTACCACCCTCTCCCTACTCCCCTTCCCCTGGCAACCCTCAGTTTGTTTTGTGAGATTAAGAGTTACATAAGACATGCTCTTTATGTAAAGAGCAGAGCCTAACAAAATGTCATGAATGCAACCCTTCTTGCTACCAAGCAGGTCAAAGGATAGAACCCCGTCCGCCCCTCCCAGAGCACGGGCCCCTGTGGGCTGACCCTCACCACGGCTCCAGAAACAATCACCACCCTGATCTGGGGGGTAGTCACTTCCTGGCCTCATCCCACAGTTTTATCACTCAAGTGTGATTTCTTAACCCTGCAGTCGGGTTTTGTCCATTTTAATATGCCTCTTAGTCTTTTTTAATATATAGATTCCTCCTTTATTTTTTCTTTCCTATGTAATTTATTTGGTGAAGAAACCAAGTTATTGGACATGGTGTGTTCCCCCGGTTTGGGTTTTCCTGAAGAAATCCCGCCTTCCACAGTGCTCTGTTCTTTCTCTTTCCTGTAAACTAACAGTTGGAGACATAGATTTGATCAGAATCACGTGCAATTCTTTTTTTTTCTCCCCAAGGATACTGCCTCACTGGGTGATGACCCATCAGAAACACAGGGCGTTGCCTGCCTTATCCGTGATATTTACAGACATGACCCTCAATGCCTAGAACCATGAACTCACCAGAAGTAGCACAATGATGACACTATAATTCTACCATTTTTCTTTCTTTCTTAGCTGGAATAATGTCATGAAAAGGCAGCTTTCCCTCATCTGTTGTTTGGTTACCCAGTGGTGCCCATCCTTAGGACAGCTGACACGGGATAATTCTGTCTTACCTCCAATTTTGCAAATTACGAGTCATTCCAACATTCAGCAGCAACCAGTTTTACCTCTGTAGTATTGTCAAGAACTCAAGCATTTAAACGTGCTTGGCATATCTTAATTCACTATAGTTATATCCCTAGTGATCTTCGTGTTCTATCACCTCTGGTTAGTGGTAGCCTTTTTTAAGTTGACTTCTGAGACTTTTTTTTTTTAAAGATTTTATTTATTTATTTGACAGAGAGATCACAAGTAGGCAGAGAGGCAGGCAGAGAGAGAGGAGGAAGCAGGCTCCCTGCTGAGCAGAGAGCCCAATGCGGGGCTCGATCCCAGGACCCTGAGATCATGACCTGAGCCAAAGGGAGAGGCTTAACCCACTGAGCCACCCAGGTGCCCCGACTTCTGAGACTTTTTAACTGGACTCTAGAAGGCTTTGGTAACTCACCACTGTCCGGCACAATAAAACATTCCAGGCTCGTCTGCACTCCCTGTGCCCCAGACCTGGGAAAAGCCATCTGTCATTTCTCCAAAAAAAGAAGTCCTATTTTATTCCTTTGTTTTCCTTGGAAACGGCATTTCAAAACCACAGTCTGTGCTGGGGGCGATCCTTCTTGTTAGTTCTCATTCATTCTAGTCCTTTCAGTGGACAGAGTTGGAAAATACAGGTTTCCATGTGTTTATCTATAAAGAAACATATCTCAGGGGTTCATACTAGTCTTTCCAGATCAAATTCAGGACTATGGGGTTCTTAACGCCACGTTTCCCACTTCATATATGTTACTTGGCTCCCGCCACAGTGACCTGGTTCTCAAGGACATCCATATGATAGGCTCCTGGTTAAAACCGGTGCCACATTTGCTTTACTCCATGTCATTCACATAGGAGTCTCAGAATAACAAAATCAATGCCACCTCCCCCGAAGAGAGCACAAACGATGGCATTTACTCTCCCCTCACTTTCTGCTTATGACTGTTGTCCTCTACTAACATGGTCAGAATGGAGAGCAGTTCCATGCTTCTTCTCCTCCTATCATCCAACCAGTCTTATCAACAAATGAACACATATTCATAGCTCACGCCAGCTCTGTTGACGTCTCTCCACTTGTGTTGGTTGTCAGGCGCTGGATCCTTCCAGATTCTCCAGAAAGACGCACGGGAGTCATCCTGGTTGAGTCCTTACAGCTTCCGTAATCAGTAGGGCTGGGTATAAAATCCTTGGGTTACATTTCCTGTTCTTGAAAAAGAAATGTTGGCATTTACATGTTAGATGACAATTTGATATTTTTCTTTTCATACATATATTCGGTTGTGTTTCCAAAATGTTTGATCCTTTTTCTAAAAACCCAGTACTCTTAATAGGATGTTTCTTATGGTTAGTTGTTCTGGGCCAAAGGTCTCAAATACAGGAGGTACCCTTTGAATATAGAGATCCAATTTTTTTTTAATCTCAGAAAAATTTTTACAGAATTATCATCTCAGTGTTTATTGTCTTCCCTTGCTTAGATTTTCTTCTTTTAAGAAATTTTCTTAAGAGAAATTCTCTTAAATTTTGTGTTTATTGCATCTGTCTCACCTGTTTTCTAAGCTTGTCAATTTCTCTAAAATCAATTTCTTAAATGTATTTTTGTATTTTTCATCTCTTTTTAATTTTCAAAAATGTCTTTTTCCACTTCCCATCTACAAAGGCACTCAGGTGCATCCCTGCATAACTTCATGGACCATTTATGATGCCATGTTTATAATTCCATGTTTATAATTCTTTCCTGAATTCCATGTTCATAATTCTTTCCTGAATTCTATCAACTTGCTTCCGAGTTTTCTGGTTTCGAGTTATAGTGTTCTTTTTTATTTATTTAATCTTGTATCATTTTACTTTAAAAGAGTCACATTCTCTTCTGGCTTGTGTTTGGTCTTTCACTGGTGTCTCCTGGTGTTTCACTGTCTGGGGGCGGGAGTCCCTGATTCTCCCCATTTGCCCCATTTTGATTTTCTCACCAACACCTGTTGTCTTGTTTGCTGGTTTGTTTAACTAGTACCCACCCTAATGAATGTGCAATAATTTGAATTTATCTTGAGCTAGGAGAGTGTGTGGCTTTACCAAAAACAACTGAGTCTTGCTCTGGTTCTCGTGTGGTAGCTGGAGGCCTGAGTCTGGCCTGGGAGGCGGGAGACCAGCTCCAATATGCTATTTGCCCAACTCACCCAAAAGGGGTCGGAAATCATTCTCTGGTTTTGGAAATATGAGATGTACTGATCTTCTTAAGCGATGACCATTTTGGTGAGGCAGCGAACCGGATGGACTGGAGTGGCTGGAGGAGGAAGAAGGAGCAATGAGTAAGCTCAGGGTGCAGGGCTCTGGTTTTCAGGTAACTTGCCTGGGAGGGTCGGAGGGGAGCCCTCCCACGGCACAGCTCTCTACAGACACCCCACACACCATCTCTTGTGCCCACACAAGCACTGGGAGCTCCCTGGGGGACCCAGGAGGGCACAAAGGAAAAGCTGTCAAGACAGATTTCTAAAAATGTCAGACATCGCTTCTCTACACATCCTCCCATCGCTGCTTGGATCAGGAATCAGCATCCCAGTGAGGACTGGCCAGCAGGCAGCATGGGGAAAGAGCCTCACGCAACAGGGATTTTCTCCACTGGGCAGAGTTCAGTGAACAGGGCACTTTCCCTCGTTCAGGGGGTCAGGCTGCAAAGCACGTGGAGCAATCCGTCTCTGGTTGCAGATCAGGGAGGGCTAGCAGATGCGTTTGGTGGCAGAGGTGTGAACTCACAAGCCGCTGGTATGTCCTGAGCCGTCTGCATTCTTACCACAAACTCACCAAACAGAGCTCTGAGTTTTCTCCTCGGACAAAATGACAGTGAGCATCATAACAAAAACTACGAGAGATGACCAATGTCATTGCCACAGTGATGCTTTGTGCCACTTTTCATCAGGATATGCCTGTGAGGACCCTTCTCCAGAAGATGAAAAAATTTTGTTAGGTGTCAAAGCTCGCCTTGTACCATCCTCCAAACCCGTCAATGGAAATCTAAAAGCAGGAAGGTCATGCACCTGTTTATACACCGTCTGATTAACCAGCAAATATTCACCCTGGGACGTGAACTGCTTAGTGCTGACCAGAAACATGTCTCCAAGAGCCCCTCTCTCCATCAGAAACCTTTTCTCATGTTCTTATTGCAGAAACAGGTATCATGCCACAGGAAACAAGAGAATGTCTTCTCAGACGCTGCCCTTAGATATTTTCTGGGAGGTGACAAGTGGGTCGTCTGAGTTGTGGGATCCCGTTTTGCATGACGCGCTGCAGTGTTGATGGTAACCCGCCTGTTGTATTAACATTTTCCCAAAGGATACGTTTGAGTTGAAAGGACCATGGGATCTCGCCCGCCCACCCCCTTCATACCGCACCGCTCACGCTCTGGGCTCCGGCTCCTGTGTCTCTCCTTGCAAGGCCGACTTGGACCATCTCCACATTGTACTTTGCCAAGGAAGGGGTTGTGATGTGGAGTCAGAAGAGAAATCCCATTAAGAGAGGGAAACGGACTTCTCTCCTGGCACAGCCAGCGTTTCAAAGTAAGTGTTGTCTGAAGGTTCAAAGAGCCATAAAATAATCATCAGCGTCATCCAACTTTCAAAAAAAAAAAAAAAGGCTTTATTAGGGCTGGAATTTTGTTACCTTTATTCGAAAACGGTGTGGTGAGCTGTCAAGCCAAGACTCATTCTTTAATTTAATGTATTTCAAGGAGCAAAGAATGGGCTCCCATCCCCTGGCACGATTGTACTTCTGACGTGCCTCTTTCTAAACCTCAGGATTTAGATCTTAATCTTGAAAGCACTCCACACTTCAGCCAGGGCGTCTGCCCTCCATGAAAATACAATGCAGAGTTTCTGAAATAATTGCGTAGCGATGGCCAGTTTTCCTCCATGAAGCATTTTGCACGTGAGGAGCACCCTTTGAAGCAGGAGCCTGGAGATGGCAGGGGGCAGAGGTGAACCAAGCGTTATGAAGTGTACATTCCTGGCAGGGGGAGGGGGATGCAGAACGCAGGAGTGAGTCTATTGATAGTCAACGCTTTGACCTGCTAACAATAACCGGGGGTGCCGGGGTCACAGCGACAGCACGTCCCCGCATTCCCTGGCAGTGCAGAGAGACAGACCTTACCAGTTTTCGTTTGCTTTGGTGGGGCGGCCACAGGACCTTGGTGTCCATGCGCTGGCCCCTTGCTCCCGGGGAGGGCTGGAGCGCGGAGCACGTGGGACGGGGGACGGTCACAGGAGGCATGCCTACCCATCCCATACCTGGCACGGCAAGCGATCTTAAGATAATTTGCCTGGAGATTTGCAGCACGATGGGTATTTTTCAAAACCTCATGCCAGAAGAGAAAAGGAGAAAATTAATAGCGTATCCTGAAGCTGGAATTTTAAAGGGCACAGACAGTATGGCAACACCCTGCTGCTGCTATTTCTTTCTTTGTGTTAAAAAAAAAAAAAAAATTGCCTTTCCTGACTTTGAAAGTAGCTACTGCTTTTTTTTTTTTTTTAAGGAAAAAAAAAAAAATGAAAGCCCTACCAACCATTTCTTTTTGACAATGGGGAGCACTTTTCCCCTGGTACTCAACTCATTTTGAATACGGTTCTCCCAGTCTTCTAGAGTGCATAGCATACACGGACGATTTTATTACAAAACATCTAAGCAGACAGCCCTGCGGAGGGAAGGGGGTGGTGTGGGACTGACGCGGGGGGTGGGGGTGGAGGCGGAGAGGAGGTGGGGGGTGTCAGCTTGTTTACCGCAGGAGGGGGGTCTCCAGCCCACCCAGGCTCCTGCTCGTGGTTCTGGGCTTTGTTGTTCCTCCCAACCTCCCTAGGAGCCCCGCTCGCTCGTGAAATGCCACCTGGTTTTGCCCGGGTGTGGGGATCTTTGCAGTTAGGGTGTCTTCGAGGGCATAAGGCACAACTTAGGGGAGACCAGCGGGCTGACCCGGTTCCCTCCGCAAAGGAGGCAGAGGCCAGAGCACCTGTTGGAGGAATCCTCGCACGTGCGCTCCCACACCCTGGCCCAGCCCTGTCTGCACAGAGCCTGGGCCTCGTCTGTGTGTGTGTGTGCAAAGTGTGAGTGTCAAAAGGACCTTGTTCCCCTTAAGACCTGACCGAGGACCGTACTTGTGTCTTATGTACGATTAAATATCCAAATACTTTATTACTGTGGTCAGGAGAGCAGCATTGTGGAGGCCAGTGCTTAGCTTTGAACGGAGAACCTGGATGGGGTGGTCCCTGCGCTAGGCCCTGGCGGATGGGCGTGCACAGCCTGGGGGCCGGGAGGCATTCATGCAGAATGATGAGGCCCCTTCTGAGCGGGGGATGCATGGAGGTGAGACCATCCCCACGTTAAGCCTGCCAAACTTCCCTTGTCCTGTGAGCAGACGGTTGTTCGACTTTATCTAAAGAACTGCGGCCACGTGCAAATCCAGCAAGTGGGTGTGCTTTCCGCAGGCAGGTGCAACGCCGGTGTGACCGGCTGTGGACACCAGCGCACATGCACGGGGATTGCGTCTGCTTTTGGCTCAGTTCTCCCTGGGACTTTCATCCCACTTACCTGACTGCCATGTCGCCCAGCCCACTAAGCAGATTTTTTGATCTCTGAAAGAGTGGGAGTCCTATAGGCGGACGGGCTCGTTTCCATGAGCTGTTTAAAGTCATTATCCAGACGAGCAAACCGAAGGGAAGGGGGACCCCACAGTCACTCTAGCTGCTCATGACAGGCTTGGGATGGACGAGGTTCATGGCAATGAGGACGCCAGATCCAGTGGCACGGAGCCCATCCCTTCCCAGGGGAGCCGAGGCAGAAACGACCCCGAGCTTATGGGGGTGGGGAGGGAGGCACTGCTCTACTTCCATCTGGACAGACACGGCATGCACTCTCATGCACATGTGCACGCTCACACACACACTTAAATACACATATGCACATGCATACATGTGTGTGCACACATGCACAAACACTCATACACATGCATGTAGATACACATGAGTGCACATGTATTCAATACTCGTACATACATGTGTGTACACACATGCGTAGACATTTGTGCGTGTACTCATACACACATGGGTGCACACTCATACACACACGGCCATGCACACATACTCTATGCATATGCATACATACGTACACACACACACACTTACATACACACATGGAAACACGTGCGCACACATGTATGCACACACTCTTATACACATGCACACACGTGTGTGCATGCATAGCCTTACACACATGCACGTGCACGTGTGCACACATGCGTGCACACTCATACACATACAGTCATGCACAATGCTCTATGCATATGCATGCACACGTATACACACACGCGCACACTTACGTATACACGCATGGGCACACATGCACACTGTGCATACATTGTCTCACACATATGTGCACACTTGTGAATACATGGACAAGGGCATTCACATACCATCAGACATACACACTCACGCCTGCACCCACCCTTGGTCCCCTCCCCCCCCATAACACCTCCTGTCTCTAAGAGTTTGCGCTCACCCCTCCTGCTCCTCTGTGGGGGGCACCTGCTTGGGCAGGATGGGAGGATGTGACAGGCGCATTGCTTTTGTTCACGACTTGGTTTGGGGACTCCACGGCTGATGCCCGAGTCAGACTGCAAGCAAGTTAGATGTGGCTGTGCAGGAGGCTGGAGGGCACACCGGATGACCTCAGCTTCTAGCTCCTGTCTTATGTGAACTTACATATATATTTTGAAATAATAAAGGAGTAGGAGCCGACTTTCCTGTGGAGCAGCCTCGTCAGTACCAAATAACAGGAGGTCCTCCCACCAGCCCAGGTTGCCTCATCAGCCAGCCTTTTTTAATTTATTTGTGTGCTAATTTATTCATTTATTTGGATTTCCGGATGGGAGATAAGGAAAGGTTTTGTTTTCCTTCCTCCTCCACTTTGGTTTTATACAAAAACACCCTTTCAAACCCAAGCTGCTGCTTCGGTCTCAGGGAGAGCCGGCGTGTGAGCTCCAGAGGAGAGACGTCCCGTCCTGCCCGTCTCCCGGGCGCTGGCCTCTCCCCAGAATTTTCTTCTTAATTTTCCTTGTTGAAAGGAATGAGTGGCCCTGGTGCTCAGATGCTGTCACTGGCACCCCCAGCTGAGCGAGAGTAATTATTCCCACTCGCCGTGGCTTTGATACGGTTCTGAGGGCTGCCTTTGGCACAGTCCCACAGCCTTTGTTCCGCTGGAGTTATTTTCCTCCTTAGGAAATGAAAAAAGATGGCAGATGACAACACCATGAAGGGACCGGGGAAACACCTACACGTTATCCCCCTTGAAAACACAGCTAATCCTGCAGCCGGAGGGGAGAGACGGCAGCATGGCAGGGCGAACCCCGGGCTTGGCGTGGCTTCCCAGGGGCCAAGGAGAGCAGGGATGGAAATGCTTGGGATTATTCCACAGGGATCCAATGTACAGGGAGGTTCAGGCCTTTGGGACGGGCTGACGGTAGCCCCTTGGTGGCTTCTAGCTTTTCTGGCGTGGGGGGGCACAGACCCTGCCTTTTCCCTGGAATTCATGAAATTGGGGCTTGAGAATCTGGGGTGCCCCAGGGTTCTCCAGCTGGTGAGACAAGCCGCTGGGTCTTGGTGGTTGTTTGGCTGAGCAGGTGCTGTGGGCTGAATGGGCCCCGAGATGCATTTGTGGGGGTCCCAATCCCCGACACCTCACAGGGTAGCCCTGTTTGGAGATGAGGTTTTTCAAAAGGCGGTTGGGGTAGGCGAAGGCCGTTAGGGTGGGCTCTCATCCAAACGGACTGGGTCTTTGTAAGAAAAGATTAGGACACAGGCTCACACGGAGGGATGACCGCGTGAGGACACTGGGAGAAGGCGGCCGTCTGCGAGACCAGGAGAGAGGCCTCAGAGGGAACCACTGCGGCTAACACCTGGGTCTCGGGCTCCAGCCGCCAGAGCTGTGAAGATAAGCATCTGCTGTTTGAGCCCCCCAGCCCATTCGGCCCGTGAGGCCGGCCTGGGCACACACACACAGCAGGGGACTGGAAGAATTTAAACTCACATCTCTTGCACTTTGAATAAGAGAAAGCATCTTTCGTCCCCCAAAACCTCATTGGAACTTCACCTCTGAGGCTGCGGAGCAATTGCCCGGAACCTTGATCTGAGGTCGGCAGCTCCTGGATTGTAGGGAGAGAAACTTAGGGGCACGTGGCACTCAAGGCCAGAGCTCTGTTCCCTGCGTGAGGGCCCCGGCCAAGTGTGGGCACGAGCGCGTGCAGGCAGACCACAAGCCACGTCCCGACTGCAAGCGTGGGCTTACGACCCACGTGTATGGCGGACCTGCTTCTCAGGGCCACTCCACGCACCTTGATTCTGAAAGTATCTTCAGCGGGATTTTTATTTGTGCTTTTGCTGCACGGAGACCCACTCGTTCCTTCCCTCTGATTTCTGATTCCGCCACGGGCACTGTTCGAGAGAGCTCTGATAAGAGAAAAAAACTGGGCCAGGAATTAAATTAATGCTTTTAGACAAACATCCATTCTATCTCCGATTCTAATGCTAATTACATTTGTGGATCAAAGACCATTCGTTAAAGTTTTGCTTTTGAAAAACAGGGGGAGATTTTACTTTCTTGTTTGATATTTTTATGAGACTTGATGGGGGCCGGTGGGGGGTGGGGTGGGGGACAGGGTCTAGAGGTTGGGGAAGGGGGAGAGGCCCCTCCCATGAGGACCCAGGGGAGCATGGGGGTTCCCCGGAGCAGACTTCTGGGTCAAACTCTTGTCCCGTGTTTCTTTATTCCCTCCGTGACTCTCCCCGCTGGATGCAGCCGGCTGCGTGCGCCTCATCATACAGAAGTTTCTAAAAGCAGAGGCTTCTAGACGCGGTGGGGAGGAGAGACAGAAGACAGAAGGCAGGCCATGAGCAAGGGGGGGGGGGTGTTCACGAAAAGCCGTGGAGAATGTGGCTGTGTGATTCCAGCTCTGTGACGTTCTGGAGAAGGCACAGCTACGAAGACAGAGGAAGAGGTGGGTGGCAGTCAGGGTCCCGTGGGGAGGGACAAGCAGGTGGACCATGATGTTTCAGGGCGGGGGGGGGAGTCGGTATGCAAACACACAGGTGGACACGTGACGGGCATTTGCCCAAACCCACTGAGCATCCAACACCAAGAGCTACCCCTAACGTCCTCCCTGGACTCCGGTGCAGAGGACGCATCAGAGCGGGGTCACCGTGGTAACAAATGTCCCCCTGGCGAGGTGTCGACTGTGGGGAGGTTGTGCACATGTGCGGGATGTGGGGACATGGGGAGTCTCTGTGCCTTCTCCCCAGTGTTGCTGTGAACCTGAAACTGCTCGGAAAAGAGTAAATCCTATTTTTAAAAAAAGCAAGGCATCGCTGTCTGAGGAAGACCCGTGCGTTTCTGCCAATGAGCCCCACAGGAACGGGGTCATGTCTGGTCTTGCCTTCGGGAGCTTGGCGTTTTGGGTGTCAGCACATCTCCCGGACTGAGCCTTGAGTTCACGGACCCTTCCTAGGTGTTGGGGTTGGCACTCTTGTCGCTGCTTTGGGTAAACTGAAAAAGGTAAGGTGGTGACCACAGCCGGTGTAAAACAGGCCAAGCAGGGGTGGCTGGGTGGGGCTGGGTCTAATCTGATTTAATTGAAAGACCATGAAATGTGACCACCACCATTTCACGAATGTGGAAACTGGGCTGGAATCACAGTTCAGCCCCGACTACTTCTGAAGCTCGCGTCCCCACTCCCTCTGAGCTCCCCTGCCCTCGGCGTGGGCTTGGCGTTACCCGGCTTACCGGTGGGAGGTCCCTCCAGCGGGCCGTCTGAAGGACAAGGACGCAGGGTCTGTCTACGGTGTTTGATTTACGCGGCAAGGCCATTGCTTCCGTGAGCCGGAAGCTGGAGATGGTGGGGGGCGGGGGAACGGTGTCAGGGCAGGATCCCGATGCTGGCACCGGAAGGGAGTGCGCGGGAAACCAAGCAAAACCAGGAAATCTGGGGTCGTCACCACCAGGAGCTGTGCGGAGATCATGGGGTTTCACTTCATTACCCTGTTACCCGGTCCTGCGCAGACACGGGAAGCCTCTGAGCCCTCCAAACATCCCCCAACTTAATACATCGTCAGTTAAAAGAATGATCCTAAGAAGTGTTGTCCCTGGGGCTCCATCCTTGATCACGGGCTCATTCTAAAGCTACACCCCAGGATATCCCCACGCGCCAAGAGCTCAGGGACCCTGCATTGCCAGGAGCCCCCAACCCGGAGATCGTGCAGGCACCGGCCTCTGTGAATCTGCATCGGAGGCCGGTTCCTCCTGTGCCTTCGCCTTGGGGCTGATACCTCTGTCCACCCCAGCTCCTGAGAGCAGGCCCTGGACGCTTGACCTCCATCTTTTCCATCTCCCCCCTTCAATCCACCCAATGCACCATGCCACACAAGACTCACGGCTGTGCTTGGTGCAAGCGTGACCACGTGGTATATTTACCTGTTGTGTCCAGCGGCCTGTGAGCAACGTGGGTGCCGAAGACACGACATCAGGCAGCACCTGACCTGTGATCTCCATACACAGTTTTCGGGTTAAAACGGTGGGATGACCTGCAGAAGCAAAGTCCCAGCCAGGTGGGAGCCGCAGCGAGCATGTGATCAGAAGCGGTCGGGGTGGAAACGGTTGTGCAGAGGACATTGGGCTGTGTGCTGGGCTCAGCCGACGGCCCACGGCTCTGAGCGGGGCGGCCCACGGCTCTGAGCGGGGCTCCCCCCTGGCCGCGCTCGGCTTCGGGTGGGCACCTCCCCCTTCGGCGTCCCTCGGCTGTGGAGCGCCTCCCCCGTGTCTGCCCCCGTGTTCCTGTGGCTTATTCCGTGGCATGTCCATGTCCACGCCATCTCTTCCCTCATGGACAGCAGAGAGACTGGACTGCGGCCCAGCTCGTATTGGGGTGGGCACCCGGTGGAATGTGGGGGGATGGGGACACACTTCCACAGAGTCCAGCATGGAGACGTTGAGGCCCTGCCAGCCAGAAGAACCGGGGAGACCTTCAAGAGGGCAGCGCCTTCACTGGCCAGAGCCGGACTGTGTCTGAGCTCTCGGCTGCGGCCGGTGAGCGGTCTGTCGGGAACCCCGTGGGACCTCTGCCCCCCACCACACAGCAAACCTCACCTGTTGGCTGACGCGCGCTCCTCAAAACACAATTCTGAGAACGCCGACAGTCCATAACCGTGCACAGTCAAGGGGAATCTCCTCTTGGTAGAGCTGCTCCACCAAACCCACAAAGGAGAAAGGACCAAAGGGAATGGTGACATCATGCAGCCCCTGCTGCTGGGGTCACGGGCCCAGACCCCGTGTGGCAGCCCCAGGCATCAGCGCCGCGTGTCTCTTGGCGGAACCGCAGCCCCATCCCGCAGCTCTCCACGAACACGCGGACCACGCCTGACCAAGCCTGGAGAACCCGCTTCCGCCTTACCTACCGGACGGGGAGAGCCTTAACACCGCCGTTTGGGACTGTGGGATGGACGAGCCCGCAGCAGGAAGGATTGCCAGACGCAGAAACTGGGTTTTCCCACGTGGGCCGACGAGAAACTCGGGGAGTCTTTGGAGGCTGAAAGAGGTTTAAGGAGATCGATCGCCCCCGGGGCAGGAGTATGGCGCTGTTTTGGCTCCTGATTCAAATCATCACGTCTAAAATTTTAAAAATTGCACCAGATGTGGTTGAACTCTATGGATGTACGTGAGACAACAGAGAATTTGAACACGGATGGGTTTCTGATGCTGTTATTCATCTAATGGGGTCACGGTCCTTATCTTTTACGGATACCCTGAGGTCTCGATGAGTCAAGTAATACCATGTTCAGGATCTGCCGCAGAGCAGCCCAGGGAAGGGGTGGGGGATGGAGGCACGGTGGGTCACACTGGCCATGAGATATGGCGCGGGGACACCCCGGGGGAGCCAGGGCTCTCCCTGCTTGGAGTCGGGAGACTCCCACGGGCGCAGTGCCCTGGGGGACCTCACAGACCCTGGCTCCAGGGTCGGGGGCATGGCCGTGTCCAGGCTGAGTCACCAACAGTTCATTATTCCTCCCGTGACAAGCTCACGGTGAAGGATCGCCCCACGCTGCTTTGTGAGCAAACAAGGAATCAGAAATTTCAGGACACACTGGTTGCTTTCTCCTTGTGCTGGCATCTGTCAAACCGAGCTATTGTTTGCGGACCGTCTGTAGATTTGAGGACTATCTCTCCAGATGCCGTGAACAATGGAAGTCACTGTGGGGAGAGCACTCTCTGTAGAGAAAGAAGGCACAGAAATACCCAGGCCAGGCCTCCCTTCTGCACGCCTGTGTCTGGCTGGGTGGGATGGCGGCCGTGAGGGAGCCGTGTCCTCAGGGGGAGAGGCCCGGGGACAGTGGGGTATCACCGTTTCCCTGGGTCCCCATCGCCCCTTCCGACCGTGCTCTTCTGCTCCCCTGTGAAATTCCATACTCCTTTGATGTGCGGTGACGTGCCCTGGGCAGTCAGCGTGTCTGGAAGCTGCCAGCAGATTCTGGCTGTGGCCTGTTCCGGCAATGAGGGCCCAGGGTCAAGGGCAGGTCAGGAGCATGGATCCTGGCGGAGCAGGCAGAGGGCCCGGGCGGAGGTGGTCACAGAAGACCAGCCAGCCCTGCACCCCACCCCGAGGTCTTATAGCTCCTTGAGTTTCCCAAGGCGATGGGATGAAGGTGTGGGACCATTCCGTAGTTTGGGACAGGCCAGTACGGAGGGAGGATGTGGAGGCCTCCAAGCCCAGGGCCCGCCGTACGCGGTCACACCGCTGCCATCGCCCAGGCTCCTTTCAGTCCCTCCCACTCCCTGACCTTCCTCTCCACACTGGGGTGAGCACCACCCCCCATTCATGTCCAGCCGGAACCTCGGAATGCAATCTCTTTGGGGAATGCTGCTTTGGTAGGTGTGACGAGTTACAATGAGCTCCCACGGCATGAAGGAAGGGGCCCCAGACCCAAGGTGACCCGTGTCCTCCTCAGAAGGAGAGAGAGACAGAGGTACCCCGTGGAGATGGTGCCAGAGATCTCCGGTGCTCACCTGCGCCCAGCGATGTGTCTGAGGGCCGGGCAAAGCCCGGGGGTGCCCGGCATCGCCGGAAGCTGGGCGCAGGGCGTGCAACAGATCCCTTTCTGTGCCGCCAGAGAAAGCAGGGCATTTCCGGCCCGAGCTTGCTGACTTCTGGCCCCCAGCATGGTGCGAGCACGAGTTTCTGTTATTCCCAACCCCCCAGGGTGTGGCTGCTTGTTATGACAGCTGTGGGAGCAGTTCAGTCCACCTACCAGGTCCCCCACAGTCTCGGGGGGCTTCACCAGCCGTGCAGAGGGCCCTCCAACAGTCCCAGCCAGAGCGTCTGTACCCCCTCTAGCTCGGTCCCCCTCACCGGTGGGTGACACCCTTGTGTCTGACACCCCTGTGATCAGCTCAGCTCAGACACTTGCAAGTCTGACCACACCTGTCTCCCCAAGCTGGCTCACACCATGTTTCTGGGGGTGAGGGCTGGGCAGGCTTGCCCGGGCATGTAGGAACAGGTGCCCCCCACTTCTCCTTGGTCTCACGAGAGCACAGCTCCTCTCACCGAGTGACGTCTTTTTCTGGACCTCCGGAGCCCAGGTTGCAGGGACCTGCCAGGACAGCAGGATGGGGTCACACGGGACAGCAAGCTCCTTCCAGCCCATGACAGGCCCGTGCGTCTGCACTTGGTGCCCGGGCGCCGTCAGCATGAGAACACACGCCTGCCAGGGCTGAGCCCCCCGAGAACCACAGCCGGCCGACTCCCTGCATGGAAGCAGGCCCAGCCAGGTCCCCGAGCAAGGCCACTCAGCCCCCGAGGTCTGCAGACTTGCGCTCGGCACCTGGTGGGAGCGGCTGATGGAGACATCTTTCCAGAACAGCTTCTACACTCGCCCGTTTGAGCTCAAGCAGTTCTTCTGAATTCCTTGTCCCCTCGCTGGCCTGGACCCCGTCGCTGGGCACTCGATCCAACCACACGCCATTGGTTCTACGAGGCGTATCTTTTGCATGAACGTCATTGCTGCCAGGATGCGTTTTGCAGTGCTTTGATGCTTTCTGTGTCCAACAGCGACAGCGATGTGTCTGCCGTTCCCGACACGGCCTTGCGAGACCGAGCCCTCGCGGACACGCTTGCAGAACCACAGCCGGCAGCCGGGCAGGACCGCAAGCCAACGGCTGGGAGCTCTTCCCAGAAAGCAGCGCCACTGCCGCCTCGCCCTCTCCTGCCGGGAACCGCTGGGACGCGGAATGCCAGCCGCGCTTCCAGAAGGAACGTTTTAAAAGGAAAACACTAAGAACGGAAGAGAAAATGTTCCGATGTGGATGAAGGGTGAAGACACTATTCTCCCGTTCATGGAACATTCCAGGACAGCCTGGGTGTGAAACTGTATCACTTTGGTCCGTTTCCTCCTCCGAATAAAGGAGGTGAGATATTGAGAGAGAGAGAGAGGCAGGCAGCGTCCCCCACAGCTTGTGGCCCCCTGCTGTCCCCAGGTGTGCGGGGAAAACCTGAAAAGCGACGCTTCTGGCCTCACCATGTTCCAGAGCAGTTGGAGTCTGACGCGGAAGCTTGCAAACACCGTGAGGGGTTCATTCTGTGTACGCTTCGCCTCTCGCACACGCGAGGGCTACTCAGGATGAATCTCGGCGTCTGCATCCGTCTGCAAAAGCTCCTCTCACGGGCACGAAATACGCATGCGAGGCAAATTCCGATCCATGAAACAGCACCAAACCACTATGTCAGCGTCCCCCTGATTTCTTTCTTTTTTTTTTATATAATTTTTTTTAAGATTTTATTTATTTACTTGACAGACAGAGATCACAGTAGGCAGAGAGAGAGAGAGGGTGAAGCAGGCTCCCTGCCGAGCAGAGAGCCTGATGCGGGGCTTGATCCCAGGACCCTGAGATCATGACCTGAGCCAAAGGCAGCGGCTTAACCCACTGAGCCACCCAGGCGCCCCTGATTTCTTTCTTGAAGGCACATGACATAATGGCAGGTCTTAGAGCTGACGGTGCTTCAGAGGGAAGGAGACACAGGATTCCCTCAGCAGCGCCCCGGAGAGCCGGCGCGGCCACCGTCCTCCTGGGTGCATGCGTGCTGCGGGTGGCGTCCCTCTCCGACCTCACCCTGCCCACGCACCCCTCCTTGGGGTTTCCGGGGAGCCGGCAGTCCCGTGCATGGTCTACACACCCTGGCGGCTTTGATTCTTCCCCTCCACTGGTCAGCGAGGACCGAACTCTCATTTTCTCTGCTCCTGCTCTGACCCTCACACCTGCCACTCCTTTGGGGGGCATGGTGGCCCCAGCCTCTGCTGGCTCACCGCAGACGCCCGGACTCATTCTCGATGTCAAAACCCACATCCATGTGCCCCTGACCCCGTGGCTCGTGCCCTGGGTGAGCTGCCCAAAACATCCCTCAAACCTCATGCATCTTCTGCTCCTGAACCCCCAGGCAACCCCCGTCTCACTCGAGGCAAATCTATGAGCGTCCAGTAGCCACCGAGGTGCAGTGCGGTCGGACCCTGTCCCCACCGCGGCTCCATCTCCTGCCCCTCACACTCACATTCATTCTGCTCCAGCCATGCTTGGTGGCTTTGTTGGACCCGCCAGACCGTCCCTGCCCCAGGACCCTTGCACTGTCTAATCTGTCTGCCTGGAGCACTCTTCTCTGTGACACAGCCAGGACTCACATCCCCACTTCCTTTCAGGCTTTACTCCGATCCCACCTTCTCACTGGCCTTCCTTGCAGTCTTATGTGAAAAGGTAACACCCAGCCCCATTTTCCTCTTCCTTTTCCTTGTCACTTAGCTCCCACCGCTAACATCCTACGTGCTTACACCCATCTGGGAATTGGCACTGCCCTTCTGAGAACATGAGCTCTGTTGTAGCAGGTCTGTGGGCCCTTCTCCCCCAGGGACAGAACTGGGTCTGGCTCACGGTGGGCAATCGGTAACTTTCCGGGTGACGTTTATGGAACGAATTTCCTCCTATTGCGACGTGCTCCTCTCCTGTCCCCTCCCGGCTCATGCACGGTTTCCTGGAAACAGCCTCCAGGACCCCAGCCCAGCCTCCCTCAGCCTCCTGCAGTAGCATTTCCCACAGCACTGCCCACATTCCTACTAACCGTGTGCCTCGTTCTATCCCAGTCATCTGCTCCTGTGACCTGAGAGAGTACACACACCCACACACACCCCTGGAGAGGGGGGCGGCCCTCTCCAGGCTCACCTGCCTCTCCGCTCCAGGACGGGCAGCTCCCGGGCACAGGGGCTCAGCAGAGAGCCCTGCACACAGCAGGGACCCCACACATGCCCGGAGCGAGTGGGAGACATACCCATGCTCCTCCCCACTCGGACCCCGGGCTGTCGCGGGCACCTTGGAGCTCCTCCTGCCTCTTCTAGATCTCCGCTCTCCGGACAGCAAATATTAGCCAAACCGAAGTCAGGGCCGGTGTTACAGCTACTAGAGCCCTTTTCCAAGCCGTCCAGTTAGGGCCCTTTCCTGACCACCCTGTGGACACCCTTCCCAGCACCTAAGCGGGTCCCACGTCCTGCGTCGTCTCCGCGGCTTTGAAACCGCCTTCAGGACTATGCATGAGCACTTCAAGAGGGTATTATGAATTCAGACGCGTCTACGGGGCTTTCAAGTGTCGCAGCGGGAACCTCTTCCTCTGGCAGCCCGGGGTGGAAGGCTTCCGCACCTTTCCAAAGTGGCTCCTCCCACGGCATTATCGGGGCCTGAAGTTAAAGACGGGCAAGAAGGAGGGAGGCCGCGTCGTGGAGCCTCCAAAAGCCGCTCCTTTTCTCCGCGAGGCGGTTTTCTGCTGCTCCGGGGTCGCACGGTTTCACACTGCCGCCTGCTCCTCTCACGGGCGCATCAGGCCCCCATCTTTGGTTGCCCCAAACACCGCAAGCTACTTAAGCCCTGATCTTTTCCGCGCCAGGGAAACACGGTAAGGCAGGTGAGCCGGGGAGGGGAAGGGGAAAGGAGCCAGAGCACGAGCCTGGAACCAAGCAGCAAGCATGGGCCAGACGCAGGGTACGCACAAGAGGGTTTGCGGTTGCCCGTGCCCCACGCGCCGGAGAACCTCTCCCGCCGGTCACATGCGTGGCAGGGAGCAGGGCCTGGCCCGGAAATGCCCAGAGGGCAGCCCTGACCTTGTATCCCCGCCCTCAGATGGACGGCCTCTCTCGGGCCACTCGGGCCCCAGCTGCCCTCCAGCCTCACCATCCCCAGGCCCCTCCCTGTGTCTTCAGAACGTTCTCTCCCCTTCTGGAAAGATCCTGCTCGCATCTTTGTTGAGCTGGTTACTCTCTGCAGCCCCAGTAGATTATTATCTCTGTGACCAACGGGGCCTGGCTCGGGCGCAGGAGTGTCTCGGTACCAAGAATGCGGGTGCGATGCGCTCAGGAATGAGACGGCGAGCGGCACCCTCACGGCCCCTCCGTCAGCTCTGGATGCCATACCCGGTGTCACAGCCCTGGTCCCTCTTCCCCCCGCTCACACCCACAGCCCTGGGTGACGAGCTCCCGCCACGTGGGCTCACACGTCACTTCTCCGCCTCCATCCTTCCAGAGCTTTCTGCTCCCAAGTTTATCACGACAAAGATGGTTCAGCTCTGAGATGAGAGAAGAGGAACAGACCGTGTACCAACTCTAGGGACTGTGCTCCCTGCTTATCTTTAAAAAATGTCTTTGAAACGTCCTTCACCCCAGGAGATCATTCCAATACGAGTGACTTGGCTGGACGGGTATCTCCAAGCCAGTAAGAATCCCTTTCTGTTGAACAGAGTATTTGCAGAGGAAGCACACATTTAGAGACAGACGCAGGTGCAAACCAGCCGTGATGCTTGCAAAATGACCTCCCCCCGGCCGCTGGTTACGGGATCACGGCTCTGTTTGCACCACCCGCGTGGCTCTGAGCTCTCTGGGGCTGGCTGGTGGGCTCTCATTCACCTGCGAGCAGGGAAGAACCCCTCCACGGTGACAGGCTGAATTTAGAAATGCTAAATGCGTTCTCCATCACGGCATGCACACCCACACACGCTCATACACACTCACACACACTCACACTCAATTACATTAGCCGTTGATGTTTGAATATTAGGAGCCAGGGCCCAACTAGAGGGGGTGAGCAGAAGCCTGGGGCACATCACCACCATCACCTGATCTGAAGGTCTACAGGGCACGGTTAGCCTTCAGAGTGCACGCTCCCCAAATCCAGCAGCCCGGGGAACCTGCTTGCCAGCCCATGCAGACCGCCTATCTGCACATCCAGTATCTTTCGAGAACTCAGACACTGTGACCACACAGGGCCAGTGCTCCCGATGAACCCCAAGTCTGAATCCAAGGCAGAGATGGCTCTCGGAGATGCAGCAGGGCCCCCCCATGCCCTAGAATCTCACACCTGACGTCCCTTGTTCCTGGTACACTTTGGAATCCCAGGGCCCTCTCCTGAAGAAACCACACAGAATTTTGTTTGCTTACTTGGAACACCTTAAAAAGTATGTATATGATCATTTCAACCTCAGTGTTTTAGATGTATGGGTAGGGACATAGTTCCTGAAGCCCGGGACACCTCATGGAGGACAACTTTCCTTGAAATGCATGACGCTAAGACCACTGAAGCCAGAACCATCATCAGCAATTCGTTAATATGAAAGAACTCCCAGTCTGAGGGCTGTTTCTTCAAGTATTATTTCCGTAAAATATTATAGGTTTCCCCACAATGTATTGATCATAGTTTGGTCTTACCAAAATGATCCGTAAACTAAAGTAACAGGAAACACGGAGATTGAGATGTTCTGTCCCCTCAGGCCTCCTACCCACCCCAGACTCACTTTTACGTCCTGTCCCGCAAACATCATTACGATTTCTCTGTGTCAAGCACACGAACGTACACTGGCCGTCCATGCCCACCCCACCAGGCTCTGCTTGCGGTCGCGCTCCTCACTCTTCCCCAGTCCCCACGTCCCTCCCAGGGACTTCTCCGCCAGAGCGTGAGGAGCATGGCCGCCCCTGCCCCTGGGCCGCTGGCTAGCCTCTCGTGCACGTCTGGTTTCTCTTGAATTCTGTGCTATGCCCCAAAATAATGGCAGAAACATCTTCATGCACAAGTGCAAGTATTTCTGGAGGCCCGTGCTCTGGGGACCACGGCTGAGCGTGCGAAGTAAAGTTTGCGTGGCATGCCACCAAAGGCATGGACCAACAGCAGTGTGAGAGCCCTTCCGGTGGGCCACGACTCAGCCCCACTCATTGTCTTTACTGTGTGATAGCGCCTTTGACCAAATCATGTTTTTAAAATTTCTACTCCTCTGGTATCGGTGTGAATGGTTTACTTGTGAGGTTTCATAAAGTTCTCCTGTATCTCCCGTTCTCCCAGCACCAGTCTTTCCCATTAGTGATTATTTTGTACAGCAGCAGGAGGCGGGGCCAGCGGCCTAGTGATGGGGAAAGCTTGGGACGCACGGGGTCCGGAGGCCTTAGACCTGGCGAACCATAGGCGTAGGAGAGGTGCTCAGGCATCACTGAGAGCAATCGCTGGAATGGGGCAACCTGCGTTCGGAGGCATCAGCAATGGTCTCAAGAAATGGGAATGTTACCCAGGAAAAGTCACGGAGTTCCCGCCTTTTGAGTTTTCGGTGACAGTTGCTGTGTGTCCATGGGGTGCTTGGTTCTCTTCAAAGACAGTGGCGCGGGCCAAACCCCATACGACGGCGTCTCGGGTTTCCTGGGGCTCGACACTTGACCGAATCCCTAAAGCCGGCATTTTCTGAGTTCCCGCTTCGCTGGGGAGCGCGTGGGTTTCGCGCTCTCAGCCCTCCAAGCTTGCCTCCGTTTCTAGCAACAGCGCAGCCCTGTCCTTGAGAATACTGTCTTTCTGTTACTACTCTCCCCTTGCGCCTCTTCCCTGAGACCTTCGCACGCTGCCCCAGATCAGTCTGCACCTTGGTTCCTAACATTAGTCTCTCAGCGGAGGCGTGGCTCAGAGATGGGTCCTCTGGCATCATGGAGATTCCTGTCTGCGGAGGCAGAAGTGGGAACGCGACCTGAGCGGGACGGGCGACCACGCACTCACCGTGTTTCCCGGGCCTCACTTTTAGGAAGGCGGTCCAGTGACCCGAGAGTCAGATGCAAGCCGGGCAGCCTCTCCCTCCCGGACAGTGGGGTGTAGAGGAGAAAGCAAGCCAGACACGAATAGCAAATCCCCCGGGGGGAGCCGCAAGGGCTCTTGCAAAGGGGCTGAGGGAAGTGGGTCAGGAGGAAGGCACTGCTGCGTCCCGCAGAGTCATTGTGGCAAAAATAGCTCTGAGGAGGCTGCTTTCATCCACACACCTGCCTGTTCATTCAGACGCAGGAGGCTGACTCCAAGGAAATGCCTGGAAATGAGACACTGCTAAGCCTACATGTGACATCAGATTGGGAGTCAACTGGGAGCACTCTTGAAGCTCTGGATGGGACTCTGCAGGGCTGTTGTAGCTTTTATCGTTGTTATTGTTATTATTATTGTATTGCTTTGTTTTTCCTTTGCCTTGTTGTGAGACAGTGTGTTGCATCAGATCTCAAGAAGGTGACTGTCCCGTACCCGACATTTCGGGCCGAAAGGCTCAAAGACCAAGTAAGGAAACCCAAAGAAGTCAAGCCAAACCAAATGGGGACTGAAAAAACTTCTAGAAGATTCTTGTTCTGCCAGAAGAGCTGCCTTCCTTTTGGCTACTCTCGATAAAGGACATCTCTTTAGGAGGAGTATCGCCAAGTACAATGGGCTGTGTGTTTGTGTCCTCCCAAAATCCGTGTGTTGAAAGCCTAATTGCGATGTTGGTATTAGGAGGTGGGGCGTCAGGGAGGGGATTAGTCATAGGGTGGGGTCCCCAGGAACGGGATCCCTGCCCTCCTAAGAAGAGCCAGCTTGCTCTTTTTCTGCCCCGTGAGGCCACGGGGAGGAGACGGCCGTCTGCGAACCAGGAAGACGGTCTCACCCAAGACCCAGAGCGTGCCGGCACCCTGACCTCGGGCTTCCAGCCTCCGGAGCTCTGAGAAATAGATGTGTGTGGTTCGAAGCGCTCGGCCTCGGGTTATCTAGTACGGCAGCCTGAGCCGATGGAAGCAGGAGGGAAGTGGGTCGTCGCTCTCCCACGTAAACGTCCGTGTCTGTGAGACCTCGCCCTCCACCAGGGCTTGTGCCCGTGGACCCAGGACAAAAGGCCAAAGCTGAAAGACCAAGACCACGGAGGCCTCTGGACACGTCAGCCTTCCCAGGATGAGTCCTTCCCTCCCGTGTAGAAAGAGATGCTCCTGGGTTGGAGGCGGATGCTCCCCTGCAGCCGCAGGTGCTCCCTCCCTCGGCTGGAGGTGGACGTGGAGTGGACGCGACGTGCCGGTCTCTGGAGCCATCCTGTGCCGAGGAGCTGCTCTGCCCACCGCCCTTATTTCTCTCCCCTCCTGCCGGCTGAGCGCCCGGGGGCTGCCGCTAACACAGCTGCCATGGGGAGATAAGAGGGCAAGTCTCTGGGGCTGGAAGGGCAACAAGACGGAAGGAACCTGGGTGGCCGGACCACATCACGGCACCTGGCCGTGGGCCACGCCCCTCCGTGCTGCTGGAGTCAGACACAGAGGCAGCCAGTCTGGACACCTTGGTCACATGTGGCGACTTCCCCCGCATCTCAGCCAAACTAGAGACAAGTGGGAACCCCCGGAAGAACTCTGCTCACTGCTGGGGGCCGGCAGACAGCGCGCAGACCCGTGTCGGGAGGTGCCTGTAACCGGCGGGCTCTGCGCCTGACTCGCTCTGTCTCTAAAACCGTGTGACGTGCGCAGGGCATGTGTGGGGCAGAGGACAACTGGTATACCTCCCGCTCGTGTTTCCTACAGGAGCCCTTTAGACCGCTGTCTTCCTCTCCCGTAACTATACCAAAGCCCCCAACCCCCGGAGAGTTCTTCGACTAGTTACAGTATAAATAATAAAAGGCTCTCCCACGGAGATCCGGGGACCCCTGGGGGGTCCGACACATGTTCTCACTCTCACTATTTCACAAAAGTAGAGCAGGGTGTTATGCCAGAGGCCACGCGGCAGCAGGTGGAACAGGGCAGAGATGGCAGCCAAGTCACGTTTCATTAGGCTGACAGCGAAGAGATTTGCAAAAACCTAGAAACAACCACTCTTCTCCTATTTTGTTGTTGTTGTTGTTGTTCTGGAAAATATAGTCATTTTCCCATCAAAAATATATTATTTCTGTTACCATGCAACAGCTTTGTTATTGTTATTCTCAAACCAATAAGTAAATGTTTTTTTATGTCCTCCGTTTTAAATTTCCAACAAGGTGTACGATACAACCTCACAAAAGCTCTTTGGGGTCCTCGGTGAGTCTGAAGGGTGTAAAAGGGTCATGAGACCCAGTGTTTGGACCCCCTCTGCTCGTCCTTGCTTGGGCTCATTAGACACCCCCTTCCCTGCACACGCACACGCCAGGCACACGCACGAGAGCAGCCCTTCCTGATATTTTCCTCCACAGAGAGCGGACATCGCCTTGCCCAGAGGGCCCCGCACAGCGCCCCCGTAAATAAAGGCAGCCCCTGCTAGCCTTAGCACACAAGGTCCCCGCGTCAGGCTTGACGGAGCACAGCTGCCTTGGTGAGGACGCTTTGCCAACTTGCTAGGACTTACGCTGCTCATTTTGCTCCTTCTCCCCCAACCTGCTGATTGTGGGGTTCCCCTCCCAGCAGCAAACCCTTCTGCTAACCTCCTTGCACAGAACAGCCCCCGCAGCAGCCCCCACGGACTTCCCGCTTCCCAGTGGAACGGAGGAGACGAGGAAGCGCCCGACGCTTACAGCTAAGAATGACCACAACTCACAGCCACGCTGGGCCCTGCAGAAAGCGGGTCCCTTACTAACGTGCCTACACGCCACGGATGGGGACAGCGGTCCGGGCGCCGAGAAACCTCAGCCCGTTTCGAAAGTGTCAGCGTCGGCCGTGTTTCCTGACCAGAGCGCGAGATTGATTACGAAGGTTTAAATGGGAAACTCGTCTTTCCAACAATAAAAATTGGTCTTCGGAAGCTCTGTGGAGGGAGACAGGAAACAGACTTCTCATACGTAGACTCAGAAAAACAATTACAAACTCACGGACTATTAGGACAGACAGGACGAGTGTCCAAAGCTGCTCCCGTGGGACGTTCCACCACCTTTAGCGAGTTCTTTAAAAAGAACGTTTGAGAGAGAACAGGAAAAGGGGGGACAAAAGACATACACTTAAATCAAGAATCTGATAACTGCAACAAATACTATACCAAAATGATACAGTTACACACACACCTCTCCAAGGAACATGAAATGGGGAATACATGCAAATACAAAATATCATTTAAGTAAAAAGATGAAAGAAATCAAAGTAAAAGAAACAAATTAATGATAAAAGAAAGCGGGGGGGGGGGATACAAATATATTTAACAAAGACACAACTCACACACACCAGCTGTGCATTGTTTTGTCCTCCCAGGATGGTGCGTGGAACCAGGAAGGAAACCAAAACATTTTTCCGAGGCTCAGACAAAAAGGGCCTGGGTAGATTCACCAGCTCTCGCCACCGTCCAAACTAATTAATAAATGAACACATTTTAGTGTACAGTTCCCGTGAGATGATGATGGGCCTCGCTGGGAGGGTCCCAGGGAATGCAGGAGGCGTGCATGCAAAGGAGGCATGTCGTCCTGGCGATGCCCATCCGCCCGGCTTCCCGCTTTGCTCTGAGACGTCAGTGGTCCTGGAACTTTGCCGCACTCACCATCATCTGGCGGGCTCAGCCACCGTGGATCCCAGCGACTCTGATTCAGTGAGTCCGGGGAGAGGAGGCTGGCTCTTTCCTATTCCAACCCCGTTGGCACTAACGTGCCGGCCCCTGCACCCGCTTGGGGAACCCGAGGTCTAAAACAGAGGCGGGTATCAGCTGCAGGAAAACAAAAATCACCGGGGAGATCATTCAGGGAATTGTCACCAGTGGGAAGCAAAGAAGAGAAACAGTCACGTTAAATCCCGCGGCACCAAGGGGAGAGCTGTCGGCATTGAGTGTCGCAGGACTGGGGTCTCTCCCCGGCCTTTCTGTGGCCGCGCCGGGCGGGCGGGCGGCGTGACACACAGTTGACACCGCCGAACGTTGCAAACAGCCTCCCGCCCCTGCAAATAGCTCAAAACAAAAGCAATTCTAAGTATAAAATATGTGTGAGTGAATGTCCAGCATTTCCTGAGCCGGCTTCTCTCTAACGCTTCCTTTGAAATAGTAAACCCCTGAAGATACCGTTTTGGTGCCCGGACTTTTCCGGCGTCTGAGACGCATTCTGTGGGGGGCTATTGGGTAGCGCTGCACGGGTGGGAGAGGAAGTGTCAGTGGGGCCAAAGCCGCCCGGACAGAGCATGTGCAGAGGACTCGGCATTGTTTGCCCCGCCTCTAGCTGGGTCTGGTTTCTCCGGCATCCTGCACTTGGGGAGGCGGCCTCAAGGTCAAAGCCCTCAGCTTAATCCTTTGCCGGGTCTGGGTCCAGGCTGGTACTGGAGGGTCCTGCCACCCCTCCCCCCGCCCCGGGGGTGGGCTTGACCAGCACGGGCTGGGGTCCTGTGGAGACTGTCTCCCCAGATTTGGGCAACAAGGCCAGCCCCCCGCTCCGAGCCCCAGCTTATCCCAGCGGCATGGACTGGGGCTGCTCTCTGTAGAGGCCCCTGGAGGCCGTCCAGGCAGGGAGGCGGGCAGGGGCGGGAAGCATGCAGGAGGTGCAGGGAATATACCAAGGCTTCTCGGAGGGGACCTGGAGTCCCAGCCCAGTGGGTGGGAAAACGGTACCCTGGGCCAAGGTCAGCACCGGCTGCACTGACTTACTACTTACCCGGTGTCACTAGCACCTGGGGTGTTCCTGTCACTCCGCTGATGCTTGTACCTGGTGGGGACGGGGCTAGCCACCACCCAGCCCTATCTTCTCAGGAAGTCTATCGAGCAGGACCAGGCTTCTTAGAAACTCATCTTCCCGACACAGAAGCCCAGAGAGCTCCTGTCTCCGAGCCGGCTGGGCTTGGGCTGGCATCTGGTGTAGGCTGGGCCAGGGGACCAGCTCGGCTAGGACTTCTGAGCAAGGGATGGAAACAAGTGGGGACGGCTGCTGTTGTTCTGTTCACTGCGGCCACGCAGAGCCTGGGGACAGGAGCACACCTGTCCCACGGTTCCTGCTTCCTGGTTCTGGACTTCCCTGCCTCCTATGCACTTGCCTCCCCCCCCGCCATGCCCCGAAGTCCCCTTTTGTTGAAGACGGCTGTAGGGTTAGTTCTGCTGCTTGCTACGCAGATACCTGCCTGACGCACGGAGCCGGGAAGTGGGATTGGGCAGGGGGAAACCTGAGTGGACATGCAGGCTGAGAAATTCACGTGCTGATCATCCCACGGGAAAGGGGTTTTAGCAGATCGTGACACCCTAAGGCCACCGGCCTGGCTTCCGGGACTCGGATGGTCAAATGTCCTCCTCGACTTTGCTCTGTGGCTGGCACTGTCTGGCATGGGCCAGGAGCACAGGCGTTTGGGGCCGGGCGCCCAATCCCAGGAAACAGCTGCTCTGCCTTTTGAAGTCAGTATTTCATTACAAACGAGGTGCAGTTGTTTCTGTCTGTTTTCCCCAAAAGCCTGAGTCAGCGCGAGCTGTGGAAGGGCAGGGAGGGCCCAGTCTCCTCCGCCGTGTGGCTCCTGGGATCCCCAAGCCATGCACTTCAATTACGACCGTCCCTGAGACATAGCTCTGCATCCCACGCCACCCATCTCCCCAGGCAGGCATATTCCCTCCCTCCAGTCCCAGGGGCCAGTGCCAATGCTGGATAGACGGAGGCCTGGCCAGGAGGATTGAGGGACCTGGCAGGTCGCAAGCCACCTCCCGCCCTTGTCCCCGCACAGCACAGGCAAGCCAGGCGGGGCCATGAGGCATGGCCCCCGTGAAGAGCACTTGGGCATGTCCGCCGCCTGAGACAAATACGGACGGACAATATGGGGCCGGGCATGCCCTCCGTTCCTGAGAGCCTAGAGCCTGAGGCCCGGCACTCTGCTGACGCTTTTGTTTCCTATCATGTGGCAAGACTGCGTCCTGAGCACCCAGGACCTGAGGATTTGGGGCGGCAGCCCCGGGAGCATGTGTTCTTCACCCAGTGAGCTCTCGACCCTACCCTGTTCCTACTTGTCCCGCACGTAGACAGCGGCTGGGACCCAGGGACTACAACCAGAGGACACAGCAAAGCCCTCAGCCCCAGAATGACAGCCGCTGGGGGGCGGGAGACCACAGGCAAGGTGTCTCTGTTGCCATCTCCAGGTGCTCGGGGCACCGCAGGTGGGGTGAGGGGGACGTTGTGTGGCCCGCTTTGGGTGTTTCTCCGAGCCACAGCTTCAGTGAGCCCCAGGCCGTGCCTGCCTATTTCTGGAGTCGCATTCCCTCCATAACAGCACCCACAGATTTCTCTCCTCCTAAGCCCACAAAAACATAGTCATCCCCCCAGGGGGAGCAGGACTCCAGAGAAGGCCACACCCACGGGCTTTATGGAAACTCTGTGGCACACTCGGGCGTGGAAGCAGGACAAGGACAGGCCTCCGCGCGGCTCCGGATGAGGGGCTGCAGACCCGGCCCGTGGCCCCGCTCGGGTGCAGAAGAGAGCAGCAGGGTGCTATTAGAGGCAAACGTTGAGCCAACAGTCCCCAGGTACAGGCGCATAGGGCAGGAGGGCTTGGAGATGGGCCGAGGGCCTGAGGGTGGGTCACGCGTGCACCGTTGATGGGCTGAGAAGACAAGGGTGGACACAGTGTGGCAAAGTCGCTGGCGGTGTTCCGAACAGGCACAAACACGGACTCACGTGGCCCTCACTGCCCCAGGAGTGATTTCTTCATGTGCCGCACAGACCCAGGCCCTGCGGCGGCACAGCCGGTGGGTGCCTAGAGGCAGGCTTGGACTGAGCTGAGTGCCTGGCACTCCTGTGTTGCCGACAACCGCTCTACAAACACATTTGCAGGGTGTATTAGTTTCCTGGGGCTGCTGTAACAAATGACTCCAAACTGGGTGGTTCCAAACAACAGAAACGTGTTCTCTCAGAGCTCTGGAGGCCAGAAGTCTGAAAGCAAGGTCTGGGCAGGCCCACACCCCCTCTGCGGTGCAAAGAGCCTCCCTCCTGCCTCTTGGGCTCCCAGGGTCCCCCGGGCTCCCTCACGGGTAGCTGCATCACTCCAGTCTCAAACTCTGTCTTTCCCTCGCCCTCTCCCCGGGGGTCTCTGGGTCTCCACTGGCTTCTCCCTCTTTTTAGGAAGGCGCCCTAGACACAGAGTGTCAAGCCCTCTGACTTGACATCCGAGACGATCCTGTTTCCAAAGAAGGTCACATCCACAGAGGCAGATGTCCAGAGGTGGGCCTATCCTTTGAGGGACATAATCTGGTCCCCTACAGGGGGGTGATTCATTAAGTTTTGGGGGAAATGTAAAGATGAGCCGTGGGAAATCCTGGAGGGTCTGGGAGAGAGAGAATAAGTGTGGTCTCCTTCTTGGAGGAGGACACAGATTTAGGTTCAAGGCAGAAGTGACAGTAAGATGATGAGAGTAAGTGTGCATCCTGAGCCTTGAGCGGTAGGGGAGGCCTGGGTTCTGAGCCCCGAGCCATGGGGGGGTGCCTATGTCCTCTATCCTGAGTCCTGAGCCTTGGAGGGGGGCCCGCGTCCTGAGATCTGAGCGTTGGAGAGGACCTGTCAGATGGCTCCTCTGGGAAGCGTGTGGCTGGTCCTCCTGCGGAGGAGATGGAAAGCTTTTGGAACTCCGCAGAAGTGGCGCTTTGCACAACATTGTGGAAAAACTGAAGGGCCCTGTATTGCTCCCTTCTGAAACTAGATTTTATGCTATGTGACTTTCACCTCAATAAATTATCTAAAGAAGAACCAAGCTGAATGTGGGTGGGGAGGGAAGCAGGCAGGCAGTGGGCCCAACCAGAGAACATCAGGGATCCCACTGGCCGGCGGCACGCATCCTGGAGAACGGCTCTCGAGGTGAGCAACACAGCGGCTGTTCTAGAATGACCCGTGTCCCTGAGCCGTGGAGCTGGGGAGAGCCTGGCCTGCAGGCACGTGCCCGGCGCTGACCTGGGCAGGTGTGGGCAGCTGCAGACACCTCCACTGAGCCAGAAGTCAGGAGAAACAGAAGCTCTGCTGGGAGGAGCAGCACCTCCCCCTCGGTGGGGAGAAGCCTCGGAAGAATCAGGTTGCATCGGTGCATGCCCTGCGCGGCTGGTTTTCGGTGCCCTATTTGGGAGCTCTATTTGCCGATGCATTTACCTGTCTGTGTCTGCGGCTTGCTCTCTGCTGACTTTTGGGGAGTGCGCCGCAGACCTTGCCGCGCACCGTCTTACCGGCGTCTTGCTGTCTGATTAAAACGAAATCTCCGGATTCACTGAGCACGTCGGTCCTTCAGGCTCTGGCTCGGAAGCATGGGGAGCTCAGTAACTGCTCTGTTAGGTGAGCCTCCTCTCCTGTCTCCATCCCCACCATCTCTCCGTGAAAGGGGGACAACACCGCACAGCAGTGGGAATGAAGGTCGTGTTTGGCAAACGCTCTGCAAGGTCCCGTTCACGGGCACCTGCAAAGTTCCTCTGTTTTCGTCCGGCACAGCTCGCCATCGCTGTCCGATAACGTGGAAATGGAGTGAGGAGTCTAACGCAAGGGTCCGTGGGGCAGTCAGGGGTCCTGCAGGTCGCAGATGGCACGGAGTGGGGTTTCTGAGCCGAACGTCTGTGTCTACACCCGCCACCCTGAGAAAGTGCATTTGTTGAGGTCTTAACGCCCAGTGGGATGGTGTGAGGAGGTGGGGCCGCTGGGGGTGACGAGGTTTACAGGATGCCCTAAGCACGGCCCGCGGATGGGGTCAGTGCCTTTCTAGGAAGCGGACGGCAGTGGGCTCTCCACCCACATGGGGAAAGCAGGAGGAGGCAGCAAGTCGGTGGCCGCTGGTGAGCCAGGACGCTACCCTCGCCGGGGATAGACCGGCCAGCGCCCAGATCTGGGCCGCCCAGCGTCCAGAGCCCCGAGAAGTCCGCGTGTGAGCTGTCACGCTCCCAGGCTGTGGTGTCCTGTTCAAGCCACCCGGACTCACTATGGCAGGGTTCACCCGGAGAGCATCTGAAGCACGGACTCCCCATCCCGGGGCCGTGCGGTTGGGGAACCAGCAGCGGATGGAGGGGCTCAGCAGGCAAGCGGGCACCTTGATGACTCAGCCCACAGGGCAGGGAAGAGGTGAGTGAGGGTCATTGCAGAGGGCTGACCCCCAGCGACAGGAGCCACAGGCAGACAGGAGCAGGGCTGTGCGGAGAGGGAAACCATCACTTCGGGTCAGGTGGGCCCGGAGCACCGCAGAGCAAGGACCCGAACTCCCCCACACCCCCTGCACAGTCCCCTGGCAACCAGATCAAGGAGGCTCAGGGAGAGTGAGAAGGGGTCAGCCTCCCGGGGGCGCAGCAGGGATGGCAGCGGACCTGCAGGGGCACATGTGGAAGCAGCAGCCCCACGTGGCTTCCTGGAGGGATCGGACCCACCAGGTACCAGACGTAGAGATGGTGGCGGGTGTGCCCAGGGCATGGAGCAGACACAGACCTCCCACGGATGCTACATAATGGCCTGCCACTTGACTGGCCAGGCTGTCCTTGCGCTGACCTCTCTGTCCCCCTTCTACCGCAGCCACATGGCCCTGGAGCAGGAACTTACAGGTGTCTCCAGGAACAACGAGCGCCTGGCTGGCCTGCGTCTTGGCCTAAGGTGGCTGGGAAGGTCAGGTCATACTGTTTTTTGGGTCCTGGTGACTGATCCTTACACTCTCTGCCATGTTGTGGGGAAGCCGTAGCAGAGCTGGTGGGTGAGACTGCTTAGGGAAACAGCTGATTTCTTATGGCTGGGGGTGGGGGGGACGTCCCCGCCAGGGACGCCTCGGGATTCTGGCTCTGTCCTTGACCTGCTCAGGGTTCGATGTCCTTCTCCAGGGACCCTAGGATTGACATAAGAAGTTGGGCATGCATGAGCTTACAAACCTCATTTTTCACTGGTATTGGAGTGTCCACTCTTAATAACTATGACATTTTTAAGGTTTTGAAAATGCAAAGCTTAGAAGAAGGAAAGTAGCGCACCTCTGTCTTCATCCTCTGCCATCATGAATGTTGCCTTGGGAAGACGGCCCCTGTTTGCTGTTGCTGCTACGCCCGCTGAAGACAGTGGCTCCCACGTCTCTGTCCACACGTAAGCTCTGCCCGTGGCCAGAGGCAAAGGCTGTCGGTGCGTAAATCTCCCGAAAACAGGTGAAAGAAAGGCCACGTAGCCGTTCCCCGGTCGTGCACTGAATTTAATGAGCTTCATCCTTCCTGGAGCCTTAATTAAATAAGAACCATACCAACAGCTATAAAAGCTACGGCCCTTTCTTTGAAATCTCAATTAAAACCAACACAGAACAAGCGTGTTTGGCGTCTCCGTGCAGGACCATCCTGCAGGAAGAAAATTTTTTAAAAATGTGGTCAAACTCCAATTAGAGCGGCTCCTCCCGTCTGCAGTTCTGCCGCTGTGTATTTAAAAATAAATAAACCAAGAGGGGATGCGTGTAGATAGGGGACGGGTACATCCACCGTCTCCAAACCGATTTTCAAACGTTTTCAGGGCTGGCTAGATGCCAGAACATGTTTTGACACGATTCCTCCCCCTTAATTTATAACCTCTGTGTATCTGCAAGGAAATTCAACCCTTATGTTTCTGATTCCTTTATGTTTAACTCATCAGATGCTGCCCTGGACGGACCATTTGATGTTAAGCGGGTTTGAGCACTTTTTTATGAGGCCTTTTAAACCTGTTCCCCCTTAGGAACAGGAAGCCAGGTTTTTCCAGAAGTAAACAGACGCGGCCCACAAAAAGTGTTGGTCGCCGGCCTGGAGACCAGACCTGGGGTCCCCCAGCGGCTCCAAACCCATCACATGTTGGACAAAAACTCCCCACACAGCTGCTTCTGGGCCTGAGCTCCTCCAGGTACACGTCAGCATGACACCGAAGTCAGGGACCGCACGAGTCTAACAAGGACAAGTGATCCCACCGAGAGCCACCAAGATGGGGAACCCATGGCGGAAGATAGAGGGAGGCTGTTCCTGCCCTGCTGCGTGTGAGCTTGGCGCACCCCGTCTCCTGGGTGGGGACCGGCAGAGAAGAAACGATTTCTCTCCCGGAATCTAGGTGGACTCCTAGACTCCCTCGTCGGGACGGGCCCCAGGGCAAGGCACGCCCAGACTCTAAGAACCCAGCCCCCGCACACGGAGGCAGCTGCCCACTGTGGAGACTGCCCGTAGCAAGGCTGGCATCCTGCGAGCGGACCCTGGAGCCTGGGACGTCATGTGGCAGAGAGACGCCAAGGTGTCCAAGACGCCAGGAAAGTGAGAGCAGAAGGCAGTCCCACCACCCCAGCCATTATCAAACCCATCAGAGCCCAAATGACCCAGCAGAGCCCTTCCAGAATCCTGACCCGGCAGATCACGAGCAAGCGGAAGGTTGCTGAGAATCATCCTTTCGAGGTGTGTGCTACTCCACTCACCTCCTTCGGCTCTCCGGTCCTGATTTGGGCTCCTGCATCATCACTGGGTTGCAAGGAGGAGGAAACCCCATCGTACTGTCTAAAAAGTAATTTCTGGACTGGAAAGCCCATGGTAGACCTCATTCAGGCACAGATCGCCTCAGACGTCCATGATGTGAGCACTGCCTTGTTTGCATTCTCTGACAATACCTTCCCCTCCGAGCGGTGGCCCTGTCTTCAGGCTGGGGGCCCTAATTCCAGCAAAAAGCATTGCTGACACTTTCAGGCCCTGTGTTGCCGTGTTACCTGACCCCCCATCCCGCTCTCCCCAGAGAAGGAGGGCCTGTGCCCAACGGATGACAGAGACGCGCTGTGACCCGGCACACGCTGGATGGAGTGAGCCAAGGGAGACCCAGTGGGGCCAGCATCCCTCTAAACACACGGAACCCCACACAGAATTGAAGGGGCAAATGAATCCTGGTGGGGGGTGGGGACAGCCAGCGTACGCCCACCCCGGGGTCGCTTTCCCTGCAATAAGAAATTGTCGCAGTTTCTGCTCCTGTTGTAATCCCTTCAAGAACAGGACGTACGTCGCGCAACTACGAGAATCTGGGGTGTGAGAGATTTGACTTTCACACACATGTTTCTGTTCATGCATTTAGGACGAGGCTGCCTGGGTTTCTATCTGAGAATAAAGACACAGATGGGTCAGGGCGTGTGCTGGAGACGCTTAGCAGGCGGGTCCCCAAAGGGACACACAGCCCTCTCTGGGACACTCGCCGATTTCCACGGCGCCTGTCGGAGTTCAAGCGGCCAACAGCACGCGAAGCTGGGAGGGAGGCTCCCAGGGACGCTCACAAGCCCACTAACTCCCTGCTTCTGCCTTATCCCCCCAAGAACGCCCGCACGGACGCCCCCCGAGCCGTCAGAACCGCAGGCTGGAAAGAAAGCCCAGCGTACGAAAGCCGCCTGCTGTTGGACCGCCGTTACCCAGTCGTTCCCAAACAGCGACCCTGAGGAACTGGGAGACCCCCTCACCCCCCACGAGGAGAGGACACATGAATTGGTGAAGCCAGAAGGCTTCCCAGGGAAAAAACAGGTCAAATCATGGATGACAGAGACTCGGAAAGAACAACACCGGTTGAAGGACAGAAGTCGGCGTCAGAAGGAGCTCGGAACAGAGCACGGCCCAGAAGAGCGAGCAGAAGACAAGTAAAGGCGTGACGGTTGAGGGGGCGAAGGAAACGCAACAGAGTAAATGTAATCCTTGTATTTGGGTCGGGGGACGCGCACTCTCCCGGGAACAAGGTGGGCAGAGCTGTTGAGATACCCCATGCTTGCAGAAGACAGCAGCGAGAGAGCCCGGGTTAAAACACTCGTACCGGGTGCCGTTTGGAAAGCTGGTATAATTGTCACTTACGTTAACAAAAGTCTGGTGTCCGGAGCATGGGGTGCACGTGCTAGGCCAGCAGACATGGTTTGTTTGTCCTGCACAGTGGTTTTTGGGTTTTGTTTGTTTGTTGTTATGATTTTATTTATTTATTTGACAGAGAGAGATCACAAGTAGGCAGAGAGGCAGATGGGGGGGAAGCAGGCTCCCCGCTGAGCAGAGAGCCCGATGCGGGGCTTGATCCCAGGACCCTGAGATCATGACCTGAGCTGAAGGCAGAGGCTTAACCCACTGAGCCACCCAGGCGCCCCATGCACAGTGTTTTTACAAGTTTTGATTCACTGTCCACATTTAAAAATAGGAGACTTGATGCCCCCCACAACACCAAAAAAAAAAAAAATCAAGATTTCTGGTTGATCTTGGAAAATCAGAATTTTTGTCAACACCAAGCTCCGAAATCTACCATGCAGCAATGGTTTGGAAGTCAGTGACAGGAATCCCTTCAGACGGGGCACACAGACCCTACAGACCCTATAAAGCTCATTGTTGATCTCCTCCCACTAACTGCTTCACTCCTTGTTTTCCGAGCCCCTAAGTCATTTGGATTTGCAGCCTCTGATCGACAAGGAAGCAGGCAATTATCCTATTGTCTTTACTACTTTGCAAACTCTCTCTCACCCACCCATCCATCCATCCGTCCATCCATCCGTCCACCCTTCTTTCAGTCCATCTATCCATCCACCCATCTTTCCTCTATCATTCTATCGATGTATCTATCGACATAATACATATTTATCATCAAAAGCTGAAATTGAGAAAGTGTAAAGAAGATGGTAAAGATTACCCAGGAATCCTGCCAAGCATAGGTAACCACTGTAAACATTTCGTGTCTTCCCAGGTACACATGCACATTTTACAAAAAAGGGAAATGGTATGACACAGAATGTATTATACAACTTGCCTTGTTCAATTAAAAGCAGATTAATACTCAAAATGTCTAACAACGGACGTGGCATACGTACAGACCAATCAGAACACGGGCTGATCACAAACAGCCAGAGGGCTGAGCTGGTCCCCCTCGCTGGTGGCTGCCTGCTTAGTAATACGGTTGGCCACTCGCCCACGTTAATAACATGTTTCTACATAATTACTCCAATGACTACATGATATTCTAAGGATTTACCACAGTTGAATCGAACAGTCAGCCTCCTGGTCTAACGTAGGTTGTTCCCGATTTTCGATACATTTAATGTGAGTAGAATTGCTGGCTCACGGGTTATGTATGTTTTGAAAGGTGTTGGGTCCACATTGCATTTGCTCTAGTGAAGGCGATCTACTCTATGGCCCCACCTGTGGGGCATGGGGAGCCCATTTCTCTACACCCAAGCCAAATCTGGGTATTACCTACCTTAAAAAGAAAGGGCCAATCTGTTAGACAAAAATAATGGCTTTTTTTTTTTTTTCCACACACGTACCTTTGATCGCTACTAATGAGTTTAACTATCTTTCCACAAGTTTTTCTTCTCATCTGAATTGTCTATTTATAGACCCGGGCAGGAAACTACAGGTTTTGCATCTTAATTTTGTTTAAGGAGAATTTTTATTTTTGATTAATTTTTTTCACTATACAGAATTTTAATTTTGATGTAGTCAAATCATGACTTTTTTTGGAAATAGCTTGGTTTTGGTGTCATGTTAAGAAGACTCCTGATAAGTGATATACAACATCCACCAACATTTTCTTTCCATGGAATAAAAATTTTAGATAATATTTTCCCCCTGGTGGTAGTATTAATTTTACTTTTCATTTTTTTGACAGTCCCAAATGGATTTTGATAAAAGGTATGAGGTAGAGATTTGATATGAAAATGTCCCCAAATCTAAAACAAGCCTCAGGGGCGCCTGGGTGGCTCAACAGGTTAAGCCTCTGCCTTTGGCTCAGGTCAGGATCTCAGGTCCTGGGATCAAGGCCTTCATCGGGCTCTCTGCTCAGCAGGGAGCCTGCTTCCCACCCACCTCCCCCACCTGCCTCTCTGCCTACTTGTGATCTCTCTCTCTCTCTGTCAAATAAATAAATAAAAATCTAAAACAAGCCTCAAGAGTATTGGTTGAATAAGCCATTCTTTCTTATTAATTTGAAATCAAGTTCCAAAAGCATTTAGGACTCTTTCCGGAGCTTATATTTTGTCCCATCATTTTTCTTTCTTTTTTTTTTTTTTTTAAAGATTTTATTTATTTGACAAACAGATCACAAGTAGGCAGAGAGGCAGACGGGGGAGGTGGGTGGGAAGCAGGCTCCCCGCTGAGCAGAGAGCCCGCTGCAGGGCTCGATCCCAGGACCCTGGGATCATGACCCAAGCCAAAGGCAGAGGCTTTAACCCACTGAGCCACGCAGGCGCCCCTGTCCCATCATTTTTCATATCTTCACGCTGTTTTCCCATGCTGTTTGCATCACTGCAGCTTTAAAGGACATTGGCTTTTGATAGAATTAAGCTCTTTCTGGGACACTTGGGTGGCTCAGTCTGTTAAGCGTCTGCCTTCGGCTCAGGTCATGATCCCAGGATCCTGGGATCGAGTCCCACATGGGGCTCCTTGCTCAGTGGGGAGCCTGCTTCTCCCCTGCCTGCTCTGTCTACCACTTCCCCTGCTTGTGCATGCCATTTTCTCTCTCCAACAAATGAATAAATAAAATCTTTAAAAAAAAAAAAAAAAAAGGCAGAGGGGGGTTGGGGGGGGTTATGGACATTGGGTAGGGTATGTGCTATGGTGAGTGCTGTGAAGTTTGTAAACGTGGAGATTCACAGACCTGTACCCCTGGGGAAAAAAATATATATATATATATGTTTATAAAAAATAAAATTATAAAAAAAAAATGCAACAGAAAAAAAAAAAAAAAAAAAAAGAAGAAGAAGTAAGCTCTTTCTTACCAGGATTTCAGTTTCTCTACCTTGCGTATTGGCTCAAATTTGACGGCTCACTATCATTTTGTCTGGGCAACAATTTTAAGAATCGAAATAGATTCAGGGAGCTCGTAATACTCAACTTTAACGATACCGGGCTTTCAAGGGAAAATGAATTAAATGAAGTACAGCAGACCACCTGGCCAAAATAGAGCCAGGAAGAAACAGTCATAAGGAAGCAGATTTTAACTCAACATAAGACATTTTTAAAGACTGAGCAGTAATCCAAGACGGGACACACAAGTGATGGTGCCCAAGAGAAATCCATACAGCCAGGAATGACGCAGAGGAGCTGTAAACTTCAGGTGGCAGTGGGTTGCCACTCAAACTAAGTCAGGAGAGCCATCAGCACCACCTGCGAGTTTATTACAAATGCAGACACTTGGGTCCCACTCAGACCTACAGAATTAGGGTCTGTGTTTTCTCAAGAACCCCAGGTGATTTGTATGCACATTAAAAGTTCAGAAGCACTGGACTCGTTGACCATATCAAATATATTTTCCTACCCGTCATAGGACACCCAGCGTGCAGACTCTCGGAGAATTCAGGTAGCTAATTATCTCAAGTAAGAAGAAACCTGGAGGTGTCAGTCTTGATGAAGTCATCATGAACTTAGCTCTTTCCATGCTCAGAGGGCCAGCTTGAATACTGAGTTTATGGCCTCATGGTTACAAAAAGGTTGCAACAGCTCCATGTACAACTTTCAGACACTACTTATGAGCAGGAAAAAGGCAGGCGTCCTCACCATCTGCCTTTTCATTATGAAGCAAATTCTTCCCTAGAACCCTCCCTGACTTCCATCTACACACACCGGTTCTTCTGTCCCACCTCACTGAGCAGACCACCTGAAAATGTGCACACCTAACCCAATGGGATCCTCTTACTTGCAAGAATAAAAACTTTAGAAGGCATAGCTGGGCTGGAAATTAAAATACACTTCCAACTTTGCCTGATGCCCTTTCCTCCCTTGTGTTTTGCTCCCTAATGCCCTCTGTTACCCAAGAGATGTGATCCACTCCCCTGAACATCCCTGTAGCATTGGACTTTATTAACTGAAAAAAAAAATGACTACAATCATGACACACTTAGAAGAATGGTACGTTTTATAATGGACCTTTTCCTTTCGTTCTTGTGGTGTTCATTTTTGTCTGTGTAGACCCGTGTCATCCCTCTAGCAAACGAGAATCACGGATTCTTTGTAAACCTGTCATGTCCTCTGTATGTTAGGCCAAGCACGGAAGAAAAAGGTGGCATTTATTCACCCCAGTACTTAAGAAAGTCCCTTTAAGAAGAAAAAAAGTTTCAGCCGGCCCAAACGGTTTCTGAACCTAAGGCTTCTGCTTTGGCCTGACACCCAAGGACACCTCGATGGTATTTTCTCAAGGTTGGTAATCGAGCCACAGACACATGGTAGGAAGGAAAGCCATTTGCAAATGAAAAATCTTGCTCAAAGCCAGCAAAATCCAAGTGTTTTATGAGAGGGCGGGCCTGGGAGGTGAACAGGTGCTGCTCTGCCCCAGGCGCGAGTGAGGGAGGAGAGCGGCAGCAACAGGGCCCTTGTCTCTGCTGATCAAAGTGGGCACCTGTGCCTCGTAATCACCGGCACCGACCTTTCAAAGCGGGCCCTGATTGATCATCTGTCAGGGGTAATGACTTTGTAGTTCTGCCTAAACTACTAAAACGTTGTTAGGATAGGTTTTTAAGCGGGTTTGCTACTTTCCTTCTTCTTCTTCTTCTTCTTCTTTTTTTTTTTTTTGTGTAAATATTCCCCTGAATGCCATAAAGTGCCCCCTCCCTTGGGGGACATCTGTTGGGAGAGACCCCCGGCTGCCTGAGAACGACTAAGAGCCTCTCATCCATCATCACAGTGTCCTTGAAGCCGCCAAGGGCAGAAGTCCCTTCGTGGGAGACAGAACGGAGCGTTTCAACTCCAGACCCTCCGGATGCGAGCTTGGTATCCGCCCTCCGCCCTGCCTAAAATGTCTTCTAATAACAAAGCGAAACTCAGGGGCTTTGGAGAAGTGCGCCTCAGCTGTGGATACGGCGCGGGGTCTGGGAGCATCACCTTCCCAGGGGCGGGACTGTTGGAGTCCCCAATTACCAAGGCTCACCTCGGCAGTGGAAACTTAATCTGCACGGATTTCAAACGCCTCCTTCCCTCCTCCCTCCAGCTTGGCCTTCACACTCTTAATAAAACATTAAAAAACGCTCCCCACCACGTTGCAGGAGCGCGTTCCGCAAGCTTCCCTGAAGTCAGGCCGCGTTTCCTCCACCCGCACATTACAGCGATCCTCCCGCATTTGCGTACAGAGGTGTCCGCGCATGAGGTCCGCTTCCCCGCGAAGTGAGTGTGATGTTATTGTGTTCAAAGAGGAAGACGGAGCGTATTCTCCACCACGGCAGAGACACCGCGCCTGCCTTTTCAACTTGAAAGATCAGTGGGTATTCTGTGTAACCCGACCACGGCATGGGGAAAGTGTTTCTAAAAAAAAAAAAAAAAAATCCCTCATTCTTTTTAAAGATCATTACTCATTAGCGTGCTGGGTTTAACTTTCTGGGGGAGGGAGGGGCAGAAGCAACATACCAGCAGTATGCACGGAGCGTTTGCCCTCTGCCAACTCGCCTTCTGAATGCTGTGCACAGGGAAGCTTATTCCATCCTGGGACGGTTGTGTGGAACGCAGACTGATAAATTGGATTGCTCAGGACATGGAGCACGTATCGAGGGAGGCACCAACAACATCCCCATTTCATAGATGGAGAAATAGAGGCAGGAAAGTCCAGCAGCTCATCCCAGGGCAGAGTCAGACTGGAAACCAGGGCTAGTAGGGGCAAGACAGGGCTCAGTCCCAAACCATATTAGATCCCCAGCCCTGGAAGGGTGAGGAACCCACGGGCGCCCCCTTCTGCTATTCCTCTCTGTCCTCCTCTCTTCCTTTCCAGGAAATAATACGGGAACTAGGAGGGTATCTACAGCTGGGAGAATAATTCGTGACTTGTCTGTTTTCGGTCTGGAAGCAGCGCCCCCCACAGGCTCTGGGTAGAGGACTAAAGACTATCAGCCCCTGGAGATCATTTTAATTTTGCTTGGGTGGCCCAAGAGTTAAAGGAAAGAGAGAGGTGAATGGCCCAGGCGTGGCAGGGTAATCGGGAGGGATGCTTGGGTTTCCAGCCTCCGAGCTCCCTTTGCCTCTATCTGGCTCACAGAGGAGGCCATTACCTACTCTCCAGCAGTCCTCCCTGTGACTGTGAGAAACCCCGCCTTGGGGGTTAGGGACTGCTCTTCCTCCTCCACCTGTGCTCCCCCTCCCTCTCCCCCTCCCTCCCTCTCTTCTTTCCCCGCTCTGCCCTCCCCCTCCTTCCTTCCCTCCCTCCACCCTCTTCCCTCTCCTCTCCCTCCCTTTCTTCCTCCCTCCTGTCTTCCTCCCCATCCTTTCTCCCTCCTCCTTCCTCCCTTCCCTCCTTCTCTCTCCTCCCCCTCCCTCTTTCTTCTTCCCTGTCCTTTTTCATCCCCTTCCCTCTCTCTTGCCTTCCCTCCTCCCACTCCCTCCTTCCCTCCCCCCTTCCCTCTCCTCCTTCCTCCCTCCTCTGCCCTCCTCCTCCTTCTCTCCCTCTTCTGCCTTCCTCCTTCCTACCCCCTCTGTCCTCCTCCTCTTCCCTCCTCTCTCTTCCTCCCTCTTCCCCCCTTTGCCTTCTCCCCCAACACTTTCTACTTCCCACTCCCTCCTCCCTCTACTCTCCTCCCCCTCCTCCTTCTTCTGCCCCCAGCTAACCTTTCCTCTAATCTGACCATCTGCAGACATCCACCTGTTCCTCCAGCCCCCCTTCCCAGCCTGCAGACTGACCTCCACCCGGAGGTATCGGAAGCCCCTCTGACCCAAACCGTCTACCTGCATCCATCTTCCATTCTCCACCAACACATGGCACCCTGCCCGCTTCTGTTTCCTTCCTCCTGTCTTGGTAAATGCCACCTTACCCCCAAGTCAGAATCACGGCCCTCCCTGACCAGGTGTCCCCTCTGGCCTGTCTTGGCATGAACCCAGCCCGGCCCCTGGTTCTGGGTACCCACTCTTAAGCTCACTCTGCCTGGTTCCTGTCCTGACTCTAACGTGTACTTGCTGTGTGACCCTGGGAATTTACTGGCCCTCTCTGGGCCTCAGCTGATACACCTGTAAAGCCCTCAGGGGCTGATACACCTGTAAAGCCCTCAGCAGGCAGGTGGTGCCCCAGGGGCCTGCTGGACCGATTGTCATTGCTAAGTTGTCACTGCCATTCCACCCCGAGGCCTGGGGCTAGGACCTGTCACAGGCCAGGCCCTTTTGGGAGCTTTGATTCCCTGTTCTTAACTTGTGCTCTAGCCGCTCTAGCCGTTAGCACGCCCTTGAACTACCACCCTGCCATGAAATTTTTCGTGTGGGATCTTCTGCCTTCTGTCTATTTTGAACCTCCTCTGGGAGGCCTCCCCCACTCCCCACGAGCCCTTTTCCTGTGGTGCGGGTCTCCTGCACCAGGCGGTGACCTTGAAGCCCCGTTTCCCAGGCCCTGGCGCAGACGAGTGGCTGGGTGGCTGGATCCCAAAGGAAGAACACCCCGGGGATGGCCCGCAGGGCAATTCTGGGCAGTCACCTTCCCTGACCTCCCTGCTCTGCCGGATCTGTCACCAGGCAGGCTTCCGTTTCCCCGGAGCTGAGGCTGGGAGGCAGGGAAATCTCCACATGAAGGCCAGTGACAATTCCTTTACAAGTCCCGAGTCCTGAGTCCTGCAACAGAGGACCCAAGGTCCAACAGCGCTGTTTGCAGATTTCCCCCTTACGAGCCTTGATGCTTCTCCTAAAACTCACGAATTATCTACATGTGACCCCAGGTCAGGTTGAGGCTCCTGGAGAGAAGGCCTCACGGAGTGTTTGCTCAGAAGTCCCTTCTGGGGCTACAGGTGCACATCACTGGCTGAGTTGGTGTCCCAGGGCACCCACCCGGCCATATGTAAAATCCTTTAACATTTGTGAACGGGGTCCCTGTAGTTTGGGGGGGGGTCCACACTGAAACACATTCTAGACAACAGACAGGAGAGAGGCTTCTGTAGGCCGGCCCGCTGTTTTCCCCAGAACTGAGGTCTGCAGCCCACACACGTGCCCATGTGAGGTGGCTGACGACAGTCCAGTAAGTTTACAACTGAGGATCTGGGGACCACGTTCAGCCTGGACGCTCCCAGCTTGGGATACTGTTATCTTCCCAGACTTTTCAGAGCTCTGTTCCAAACATGTCACTTTTATTTTGCCTGAGTCACCCCAAGGGAGCATAGCGTACATAAACACACCCCTACATCAGTATCCCTGCATGGTCTTTTGGGGGACTGGGCAGGATCGATCAACAAATAGGTTTTGTTTGTGGGCATTTTTTAATTTTTTTTTTAATGTACTTTAGGCTATTCTGGATTTTATCTTAAATCACTTGGCCTACCTAGTTGGTGTTTCTTGAACCTGATTCCAAACCACCCAGGGGCCCTGCTCTAGCGGGCCACGGCCACACACGTCCAGGTGAGGCGGCCCCCCCCATAAACTGACCCATACACTTGCCCAGATCTGCTGTGGATGCATCCACGAGAGGGTGGTCTTACGGTCATCAGGGGGCTTAGCTCCTAAACCCCTTCTTTGGAAAACAGGCTGCCCTGACTCCAGACGTTGGTCCATCTTGGGAAGTGCTTAATACACATTCGAGATTCTTAAGGGCTCTTTGTTCACCCGGGAGCTTGACATCCGCACGACCCCAAGGAGAGCTTGGTTGACTCTGCTGATTTCCCACGGCAAGACGCCTGGACCCTGCCCTTGGATCGATCCTTCGTGTTAGAACTGGAGTTTCGCTGTGCCTCTGACCGGGGAACCTGGGCCCACTTTGGGTGTCTGCCGCTCCAGCAGCAAACACAGGAGAAGCAGCAAGTTCACAGACATACAGAGCTGACTGACTTCTCCTTAATGCCCCGCCACCCTGAGCAGATCTTTTATCCTGTCTGGGGCTATAACCTGTTTTGTGAACAAGTCCTAGACTTGCCGCTTGGGACTGGCGGAGAGGACTCTGTCTCGGTACCATTTGATCCCATCAGACCTATGGAACCCGATTTTGATTTAATTCTCTGACTTGGCTGGCCCCGCTCCCCGGAGCTCTCACCCGAGGCTGGGCCAGGCTTGCCAGGATTCAGCCACACTTGGTGCCCAGGTGCTCCCAGAGAAAGTGTGTCTACGACCAAGCCCTCACAGCCGGCCACCGAGAGTCACAGCAGCGATGTCCAGCCCTTCCACATTTCCTGCGTGTCATTCCACTGAAACTTGAAATTAAATTTCTCTGCCAGCCTCGCCAGCCGCCCATCTGCCGTTTCACACGACAACCAGTCATCTCTCTAGCTAGAGACGCATAGTCAGGATCTGCTTGAACAGCGAGCAGAGGCAGAAAGTTTGCTCTGCTCTCTCCACACTTAGGCAAGGGAACCTCATGACGCGCAAGGGACCAGCACCAAACTAAAGAACATATTTTATTTTTAATAAAATAGTGGAGCATGAAAAATATCATATATTACAAATATACACAAGCAGGACCACTCTTTCCTGGGGTGTGGGGAGAATCAACTAGATTTGTGTAGTGCTTCATGAACTATTCATGGAAACCATTTGTCTAACAATAGAAAGAGTCAATAACCCCTTTGGATACTTTTGAATGATCTTTCTCCCCTCCCCCCCCTCCCACAAATCAGTCCAAACGTGTATAACATTGGCTTGGTTTCCATTAAAAAGCCACAAAATGTAACACTAGAGGGTTTCTGAGGGCTGGGCCTCTCTGTGCTTTTGTTGGGATTTCTTTTGTTGTCTTTATGTACAGCAAAATACTTGTTTCTCTTTTCATTTTCACGGAAAGAGGGAAGAAATGTATTGCACATTGTTTGCAGTTGCAAATGTTAGGTTTGGAAGTTTCTGTCTTGGAGAAAGACCCGTTTGTGAAGGCTGGAGTCTATTTTAAGTGACTCCAAATGCACTGGAGTGTGTTAAATCGTCCGGGCTCCCCTTTCTTCCTGTCTGCACAGACGCTGCTGTCCCACACACAGCCTTCCTGGGGGTGGGCCCCCGGGGGGACGGCCCCTCGCCGGAGACCCACTTTGCCTCTTTTGCTCTCTCCCCCTCCTCTGTCCCTCAGTGCTCCCAGCAGAAGTCCTTTACCGTCCAAAGAAGTTACCTCTCCTCTGACTTGTAAATGGGTAGCAAAGCCAGCTCAGAGCATATACACAGCTCTGTTTGTAAGGAAGCTTGGAAACAAAAGTTTTTTCTGGGGCTTGACTTGATTGCAAACCAGTTACCGGAGAGGCTGCTTAACTGGGGAGCTCTCCTTCTGGAAACCAAACCAAACAAAAAACCTGGAAGCACATCTCTAACTTTCAGTGTATCACAGCATCCTGAATTTCAGGGTAAAAACTTTTTTTCTTTCACTTTTATTAAAAAAACAAACAAAACAAAACAAAAAACAAAACCAAAAACAAAACCCCAAAACAAAAAACACCAACCAGGAAAAGCACCACGTTTTGGCATGGCTCTGACCGCCAGGGCATCCTGTCCGGGAAAGTTTTCCACTCCGGCCCCTTCCCTCCCCAGCTCCCTCTCCTCCCCCACACTCCCGCCCCCACCCCCTACAAGCCAGCTCACACACAGGTGGGAGGCTGGGCAGGGATTTCATATTTTGCTAGATGGGTTTTCTGGGGATGCTGGGCTTTTTTGTAAATCCCACCGCTGGTGAGCACACTGGCGGGTTTCCTCCTGCTCTTCTTCTTGAACCTGCGGCTGAAGACGTTCTGCCACGACTGCAGGGTTTTGGACGTCCAGATCCACATCCCGCTGGTGATACCCACCACCAGCAGCATGAAGATCTTCACCATGAAGATCTCCACGGCCGGGATGGAAGCGGCCATCAGACAGTCCGGAGCCCTGGTCACGGTGTTCATCCTGCACGTGTGCTGGGCGGCCAGGATTCTCCAGTACTCCATGTTGAGGCGCTCGTAAAAGTAGCAGGCGATCACACAGGTGGCCGGCACGGTGTAGAGCACGGAGAAGACGCCGATCCTTACCATGAGCTTCTCCAGCTTGTCGGTGTTCTCCCCGCCCGTCTTCATCACCCTGCGGATGTGGAAGAGCGCCACGAAGCCGGACAGGATGAAGGACGTGCCGATGACCAGGTAGCAGGCCAGCGGGACAAGCACGAAGCCGGTGAGAGCATTCACGTCCATGCTGCCCACGTAGCACACGCCGGTGAGCTCGTCGCCCGCCACCCTGCGCATCACCAGGATCAGGATGGTCTTCACGGCGGGGATGGCCCAGGCTGCCAGGTGGAAGTAGCTGCTGTTGGCCTCGATGGCTTCGTGGCCCCACTTCTTGCCCGCGGCCAGGAACCAGGTGAGCGTGAGAATCACCCACCACAGCGAGCTGGCCATCCCGAAGTAGTAGAGGACCAGGAAGACCAGGGTGCAGCCTGTGCTCTCCAGCCCCTCCTGGATGACATAGAGCTGCCCGCTGTCCCGGTCGCAGGCGATGCTCTCCGCACCGGCAAAGAGGCGGATGATGTAGCCCACGGAGTAGACACAGTAGCACATGGACAGGAAGATGATGGGGCGCTCGGGGTACCTGAAGCGCGCGGGGTCGATGAGGAAGGTGAGCACGGTGAAGGCGCTGGAGAAGAAGCACAGCACAGCCCAGACGGCCAGCCACACCACCGCGAAGCGCTTGTCGCCGCGGCTCCAGTACACGTCCACGCCGGGTGTGCACAGCGGCGCGCACGCCGCGCTCTTCTCCACGTGGTGGAACTTGCCCGGGTTGTCGCAGCTGGCGCGCCCCGGGCCCGCGTCCCTGAGCGAGTGCTCCTGCGCGCTGTGCGGCCGCTGCGGCCGGAAGAGGGGCGGGAACAGGCCAGAACCCCGGGAGGGCTCGTCTGAGCCGTTGTTGGGCGCCTCCATGCACAGGTAGTTGGGATCGTTCTTGCTAGGGAGCTTGCTGCAGTCCAGCGAGTCGGGCCACTTGAAGTTGAACTGCTCCATGATCGGGGAGCACTTGAGCCGGGCCTGCTCGCACATGACCCGGCAGGCGGGGATGGGGGTGGAGACTTGCTCGGTGCACATGGGCGCGTACAGAGAGCACAGGAAGAAGCGGAGGTGGCCGTGGCAGCCGTACTCCACCAGCGGCGCGAACTCGTGCAGCTGGATGGCGGCCTCGCGCTGGTTCTCGTGGCCCATCAGGTTGGGCATGCGGGTCATGTTGTAGCCAATGTCCTTGCACATCGGGATCTCGATGGGTTGGCACTTGCCGTCGCCCGGGCGCTCCATGTCCATGGAGCTGATGGCGGCGCACGAACCCATCACCTGCAGGACCAGCCACAGGCGGGGGCCCGGACGCGGCATGCTGGCGTCGGAGGTGCCCCGGGGGGAGGTCCGCCCCCCTCAGCGCCGCCGCTGCCCGGTTCGGGCTTCGGGCCCCGGCTCCCCGTCCCCGCTCCGGCCCCCGCCCATGCCCGCCCGGCCGGCCCGAGCGCTGCGCTCCGTGCCCCCGGCCTCCGCCGAGGTGGGGGCCGCGGGGGAGACGAGCAAAGTTGGCCAACAATACCGGGAAGCGCGACGGGCCCCGGGCTCCCGGCGGGCGGCGACTCCCGGCCGCGGCAAACTTTGGGCTCTTCCGCGAACGCCCAGGTGGCGCGTCAGGGAGGCCGGCGGCGCGGGCGCACGGTGGCCGGCCGGCTGGAGGCGGCGGCGGCTCCTCCCTCCCGCGCCGGCCTCGCCGGGCCGGGCCGCAGCTGCTCGGCGCCGCGCGTCCCAGGCAGAGAAGACGCGCAAAAGGCGCGGGGGGAGCGCAGCCGGGCGGCGACAGGCCCCGCCCACGGGCGTGCGCCCCGCCCCCGCCGCCGCTTTGCATGAGAAAGCCGGCCCGGCGCCCGCTCCCGCCGCCCCGCCGGCCGGACCCCCAGCCGGCCCGCCCGCCGCCCCCGCCGGCGCCCCTGCGCGGGGAAGCCCGGGGTGTCCCCGGCGCCCGGGAGCCGGGATTGCTGAAGTTCGGAGACCGGCCGCGGGAGCGAGCGGGTGGTCCGAGGCGGGGGAAGGGGGGCGCGCGGGGGGGAGTCGGGGGCGCATCTTCCCTCGCCCTGACGGTGGGCCCCGGGCGGGGTGGGGGGGCTTTCAAAGCGGGGTGGGATTGGCGTTTTACAGCCCTGGCCATAAAGTGGCCCCTCGGCTTGTAAACCTGCCCGCATCTTCCCGAGCCCCGGAGTCACCAGGCCTGCGCTCCCGGCTCGGGCTCCGGGGAGGGGCTCTCTTTGAAATTTCAAAGGGAAGAGCTCAGGGCAGGGGGAGGGGCTCGGGGAATCCAGATTTTAGGGCCGCTCCTCCGAGGTCTCCGCGGGGAAGGCGGGGAGGGGGAGGGGACGACAGCTTCCTGGGGCGCTTGGGTTCCCCGCCCCCCCGCCTGGGGAAGTGGGGGCTTGGCTTGTGTAATGACCCCCGCCCCCGACAAAGCCGCGGAGCGTAGGGGCCTCGCGCCAGGCAGGGCTGGTGAATTCTTCTAGGTGGCTGAGTTTATTTATTATAGGAAGTCATTCGCTCGTCGGGGATTTATATTATTTGGCGAGTGATCTGCCCGGCCTGCGCCCTCCTGGGCTGCAGACCCGTAAGACGATGCGTAGCTGGGGTTGGGAGGTCGGGGCGTCAGCTAGCGCGGAGGGTCCCCAGCTCCCGCGGGCGGTGAGGGCACTCACGCCACTCGGTTTCGATGGAAAGTGAAGGAGCGTCCCGGCCGCGTGCCCCTATCCTCCCACCCCTTATACCGGAGCTATTTTGTGGTAAAATCATTTGGGACACAACGCCCCTGCCCGTCTACGGCGTTGGGCGTCCGGTGTGGGCACTCACACCACTCCTTGCTTCCACATGTCACCTAGCATCCCATAGTAACCCTTAAATAAACAGCTCCCCTAAGGAGGTGGCCGGCTCTCTCTCCTCTTAGACGCCCTCGAGGTCAGGATCTTTTTAAAGCTCCTCTAAGATTCCCAGGATCACGAATAGAGGGGCAGGAGGAGGACTGCCGGGCGGGAGCTGGGAGGTCAGAGGAGCGGGCCTTTATTTTACCCCTTCCTTTCTGAAGTCAGCAGTGGGGAGGTGCGCCGCGTGGACAGACATCCCTGGGGGTTGGTGCGGCCCCTCACTCTGGCTGCCCTGCACCCCGCTCTGGAAGAGCTGGATGAATCCCGGCAGGGAGAGACGCTGAGGGTTTTGCCAGCTACCTCTAGGAGCCCTCTGGAAGGAGAGGCAACTGCCAGGCACTCTTCCTCCCGCCCTGGGAAGCTTTTTGTAAGCAGTGGCAGAAGTGGGGCACTTCCTCTGAGAAGGCTTTTTAGAAGATCGGCTTTTATTTAAAACAAGTGGTACGATTTTGCATCTGGAGGAAACTTGGGAGATCTCACATATCCACTTAGCCATCCACCCATCCATCCACCCACCCACCCGTCCGTCCGTCCATCCATCCATCCATCCATCCGTCCATCCATCCAGTAAACACCCAGAAGACTGAGGCTGGGGCTTGCCCAGGATCCCAGAACTAACAGGCAGCTTTGTGAGCCAGGCGGTCCTGAATCATTGTCCCTGACTCTCACTGTGGTGCATTGGAGGAGGGAGCAGGAGTGAGGCGGGTAGTGGAAGAGAAGGTAGACACTAATGCTATCAGAACAACCCCCTTCAACTGTATTATTATTTCCCCAGTTAAAAAAAAAAAATCACGTTTTTCAAAACTGCCATTTCACTGAAGATTTTGTTTTGTTCTGTTTAGTGCCTTATTTTCAAAACCTTCGAGTGAAACAAAGTTCAGTGGACATCACTTGGCTTCTCCAGAATTTTCCTTGCCAAGGTCCTCCGTTGGCACCATTTTGTCTCTTTTCCTTTTTGTGTCTGTCCCTCAGAAACTGTGGACACAAGGGAGAGCGCCAAACGCCCGGCGTGGGCGTGAGCTATTTGGGAAAGTGCGTCCTAATTGATCTTTTATGTGTCATTTTAATTCAGCCTTGTTCAGACCCATTATTTTAACTATAACCACTTCAGGTTGCTTTCTCCCCCCGCTTTTTTTTAAATAAAAAAAGTCTGCAGAAATGCTCTGCGCTGCCCAGCTGAGGCGGAAACCAACAAATAGACGTTATTATAGAAAAACGAGGGCTCTCAGAAATGAGCAAGATAACTCTGTAACTAATAAATGAAAAGGGCCTTTTGATGGCTCCAGCTGAAAAGATATTTTATTTTATTTTTTTTCCTGTGTGTGGGATTTGAGATGTGTGATTGTAAGGAGAAGTGGGGTCCCCTGCTGCTCGGCCCTGGCTGGCAACCGGCCCCCCTCTGGCAAATGTTACGGAGAATTGGGAGGAATTTTATGGCTGTCTTTCCCCTCAGCTCTTTTTTCCTTTGTCTTCTTTGAAGAATGACTTTAGACATTTTATTTACATATTTAACCATGGATGAAAGAGGCAAAAGAAAGCATTTGGGGCTGTCGTGGGAATAGTGATATGTTTAAATTAATGGAAATCTTATTAGGCCTCTAAAATTTTGAGCAAAGGTTTTTAATGAAACTTTATAATTAAACATGATTTCAAATAACATGCAGGGATAAGGAATACTATATATATATTTTTTACCTCAACCACCCCCCCAAAAAATTATATATATATATGTACACACCTCAGAGAACTACTCTTAAACACAAACTACTTCTTCAAGTTCTTGCAAATGTTCAGCCAGCCAGAAAAGTAGAGGGTTTTTAAGAGGGACTCTCCCTGAAGTCAGCCCATATGTTGAAGGACACCTCAATATTTTTGGACGGCGGGGAATTTGAGGAGTGGAAGTGTCCTCCCAGTCTACCAAAGGCCAAAGTATAAAATACTTGGACACAGATATTGCTAAAAATCAAAGTTGTATCTCTCCATATTATGTTATAGTTAGCGGAAATTAGAAAGCACTGCGCTCGGCTCTCTGAAACGAGATTAGAGAAAACCCACATAATCTCTTTAAGATAAAAGTACTGACACTTTGAGCAGGAGAAAGAAATTAAAGCATAGACTTTGCACATTACAGGCTAATTGCAAGAGTGAAGCTGTACAGTATCAGTGAAGCTCACGGAAAGAAAGAGGGTAGTATTAGGGGGCAAATTTCAGATAAAACGGGGCTCAGGCTCTCCCAGTTGCTTGTGGAGGGCTCTGGCTTGGATGATGTGTGACATTCAGGTTTGGTGATCGGGTGAAATGGGTGTGTGTGTCTGTGTCTGTGCTCTTTTATCTTCCAATGTCATTAATATGTGTATTTCATCGGGAACTTTTCCAGTCCTGCTTTCAAGTAAGAGGAAAACGCCATCCATTTGCTGATAATTGCCTGACACGCAGAGGGGTCTCCGATACCAAAAGGCACTATTGCCGTGACCTCAACTTATTATCAGATTTAAAAAAAAAAAAAAAAGGCAGGCAGGGAAAATTCTATTTCTAACCAAGCAGGAGGGCAGTTCTCCTGGCCCCCCGGTTTTTCTCCAAGGAAAACACCTTCCGTCCTCTGAAGGGATTCTCACTAAGGCAAACACGTGGTCTTTGCCACCGGGGGACGAACGCAGCCCATACAACAGGCACAAAAGTTGGAAGGACACCGAAAAACACTCCTCTGTACAAAGGCTGCTGGTTTGGGCGGGAGGGGAGCGCAGCCCAGAAAAGCGCGCATGTCCTCAAATGGGAGACTGGCATGGGGTGTGTTTGCTGCGACCCAACTCAGGCCCCTATATTAAGGCCATGTCCCCTGAAATGTGGCTTGAAATATTACCAGAGGTTCCACGGGGTGCATTAGTGTGAATTGCAAATCAGAGCCTGCCTCTAATCCCCCTTTCAAGGGCCAGCTTTGGATCACTGGCGTCTATGGGGCTCCCCACTGTTTCTGGCTCGGGAGGGACCATTCAAGGAGGCAGCTTCTCTCCGCTATTCCCACACTCCAAAAAACAACACCGCAGACAGACACCCTCCAACTAAATTAGATTAAACTCCTTGTTCTCCACAGCACATTAGCCTTTTTACTGCCCGAAGGTGATTATCCGAAGCCTCCTAATTTAAAGGTACAGTATTTCTTTTTTCCACACGACAGCAACAACAGCAAACGTCCTGAAAAAGGGGGACAACGCTGGCCTTCGTGTAAGTGCTTCCAAATTACAAGGATATTATCTGTTTAAAATATAGGAGAGGCCTAGCATATGCCAGCACTAAAGCACAAACAAATTGACCCGGACCCTCGAAAAAGGACTTAAATCTATTATTCTTGTAGAGGATTTCTTTTCTTTTCTTTTCTTTTCTTTTCTTTTCTTTTCTTTTCTTTTCTTTTCTTTTCTTTTCTTTTCTTTTCTTCTTTTCTTTTCTTTCTTTCTTTCTTTCTTTCTTTCCTTTCTTTTCTTTCTTTCTTTCTTTCTTTCTTTCTTTCTTCTCTTTTGAAGCAGAATTATGTGGAAGAAGAAATCATCAAATTCCAGAAAAATGAAACAAAAGAGATTCTAGTGCGTTCGGGCATGTGTTTTATTTATTTTATTTTTTTCGTCCTGTTGAGGTGGCACGCAGCCTTCAGGGACAGTCTGCTGGAAATGAAGGCCCAACGATGAGTTCAAACTTCATTTTTTGTCCTAATTGTTTGGCTTCCCCCCGCCCCTCCCCCGCTTGTGTTTGGGATATATTGATTTAATTACACACGTTCCCATCTGTTTCCTTTTGGCTTCACCCCCCCAACCCTGCAGCCTTTCATGGCCTGTCCCAGGGAGTGGGCCCACCACATGGAGACCAGGGAAGGGGTCAGCCCCCCGCGGGCTTGCTGCCCCTGCACAGGTGACAGAAGGAGATTAAACAGGGAAACCATCCCTTGAGGGATGGAGTGGGGACACCCTCAAGCCTGGTCCTGCCTCAGAGAACAGCAAGAGGGGACCACACTCCCACTTGGGACTTTGGTTGGCTGAGTCTGGAACCACGTGACCAAACACAGGGGCCACCCTCAGTAGAGGCGGGGGGGAACCGTGTGGGCTCTGGGGCAGGATCCCCTCCACTGGCTTCCACCACGTGACCCAGGGAGTGGTCCTCCCGGTCTTGGGCCTCAGTCTTCTCAGCTGAAAAATGGGCACGACCAGGGGGGCTCCAGCCCTCCAGCGCACGGGGACGATTCCGTCTCTACACACAGGGAGTATTTGCAACAACGTCACAGTGTAGCAAGTGTTCAGTCCTCGGGGGAGCGCTTCCAAGCCGGTAGAAGGTCAGAGCACATCCAGAAACGACCAGCGTGTGACCCCTGTGAGCGGAGGTCTGGGGAGAGGATGGCACTAGGACCGAAATGGTACCAGGTGACGTGGGTCCAGGTGAATAATGCAAATGCCAGCAAGGGTCTGTTGCACCGGCCCGAGCCTCTCCGAGGGGGCGACTCACTTACAGGCACCCCACGAAGCCGGTCCAGCAGAGATGCCCATTTTAGAGATGAGGAACGAGAGAGAGCCTTTGGAGCCCAAGGAACTTGGCCAAGGCCACAGGGCTGCCAAGCGAAGGGTCAGGGTGCGACCGTGGGAGGCAGGCTCCCAGCTCCGCTGTCTTATCATCTTGATGTTCTGCTTTCCTGGGTTCACAGGGGGTCTTGGGAGTCCCAAACGGTGAGGAAAAGGTGGAGGAAGCAGCAGCTGGGACGTACTAACATGCGTCTGGTTATTCCCATCCTCTGCTGTGTGGCTTCGGGCAAGTTACTTAACCTCCCTGAGCTTTGCTGTAGAAGGAGGATAATGCCGGCCCCTCCTTTATCAGGTCTGGGCTAGGAGGAAGGGAGACGAAGCCCTTAGACGTGTGTCTGGCAGCTAAGTGTTAGCCACGTGGGGCTCGTCCTCTTCCAACGCCAGGGCCAGTCCCCTGTCTTCGTTCAGATCTCCAGCTGTCTTCACCCCTAGAAGGCACATCGTTCACTAACAGCATTGCCCACATGTCTTCTCCTTCCTGGTGGAACCCCTGCCCGGTCTTCCCCGAGTGCAAGCAGGATGGACAGTGGGCTTGCGGGGTGGGGGGGGGGGCCTCTCGGCGGAGCCATGGGGGGCCTCCCGGAGCAGCCGCTGTGTCCCCAGTGCAGACTCTCCCCTCTCATGCACGTCTGTGCAGGTGGCACTGTTGCTGACCTCCAGCAGGTGCCCCTGGGCCCTCCGAGGGCCTTTCCCCTCTTCCTCCAGCGAAGACCAGAAACAGACCTATGGCCTTACAGAAGGTTTGGGCCTCCTTGTTCAAGGGAGGAAAGAAAGTCACGTTCGAGTTGCTGTCCGTCTGTCCCGCTCGTTGTAAAAGCCAGTTCACGTGAGAAAGCACATTTTCCTCTGGGGCCAGAAGAAGGGAGGGCAGAGGGTTTTGATGTCCCCGCCTGCATTTTGCTGTCCTACAGTAGGACTCGAGATCTCTGTCCCTGCTCCAGGAGCTGGGACCCATGACTCACCCTCCTGACCACAGTCTCTCTCCCTCCCCTATAGATACATATTATATATAAAATCCAGTCCTACAAGTGCTCCACTTTTGGAGCTGAATTTCCAAGCTGGATCCTCCGTGCCCTCCCAGGATCAAGAACTGCACCCAATGCATGTTTTCTCAATAACTCAACAATGACTTTTTCCTGCGCTGCCATCCTGCGAGAAGGGCCCTTCGGTCTCCATGGCGGCGGCGTGCTGAGAGGACGCGGGAGAAGCGGTAGCAGCACCTGGGGCATGAGGCTGACTCCTGCTTGCGGAACATGTACCACCGACGAGGCACAGTCCTCAGCCGTCTAGGAAACTGTTCAATTTTTTCATCTTTCTACAACCCCATATGGTTAGGAGCAAACCACGTAGCTGAGGACAGCAGGCCCTGCTCCCCACTGCTCTGTGCTCCCTTCTCCCATCCCCCAGCGTCCGACAGAAGCAGCTGGGATGCCACAGCCTGGAGGTGGGGTAGGAAGAGAAGGGCAGGCTGTCTAGACTCTGCAGGGAGAGAGCTGGCAGGACTCACTGTGATCACTGTGCTCCATCGGACTGACCTCGGGAGCTGCTGGGGCAAGGGTGAAACAGACGGGGGGGGGGGGGACGGCTCCAGCCCTGCACCCCGTGTGGGACTCAGTGAGAAGAGGCAGCAGTCGCCGTGACTGTGCCGTGGGCTGCATGTCACTGGGAAGGTGCGTGCACAAGGGACGGACAGCCACGGTCCGGAGGACACCAGCCTCAGCAATGGGGCCGGCCTCGTCTGGGGCGGGGTGGGAGAGGGAAGGATCCCAAGACCTGAGGTTCTAGAGGAGAAGAACATTCAGTTCCCTCAGGGGTTCCCAGCCTGCCGGTGGAATTCAGACTTGCCCAGCGCCCCCGGCCGGTGTGGAAGCCCATTCTTTGCAATACATCTGTTTCTATACTCGCACGTACGTTCCTGTATCTTCTTGTTTCTTGCTTGGCCCCTAATTGATACAGTGGCCATGAGGCCCTGGGCCCTGAAGGATGGGGTTCCAGTCTTGGTTGCACGGGAAGGGTAATCAGGGTCCCCCTCCTGGTGTGCAAACTCGACCTGCAGAGGACGGCCCACGTCCCCATCCCAAAACCATGCATCCTGGCACGGGTCTCTCTGGAGCGAGGGCTCCCTCTTCTGATCCGCACACAGATCCCTAAACCTGGCGCCCCTCGCTTGTGTGCCCCTTTCCCTAGCACACAGTGGCTACCAGTGGGTGGCTATAGATGTCTTACTAAATCTTTCTGAGCCCCTGCCCCTTATCCATAAGAGGAGAGTTGTGTCCTCAAAAGGCTATTGAAAGGATTTCTGTGAAATGATTCATGAAAAATCCTATCGCAGCCTCTGGCGAAGGCCCCCACACAAGGTGGTATCTCTTAGTAGATGTGTTTGCTACTCACTGCGCTCGTCCGGAGTCGTGTTAGTAAGGGACAAAACCCAGCTGCAGCGGGCTTAAGCCGTAAGAGGTTCCTCTGTCTGGGAGAGAAGGGATGGAGCTTCCGACAGAGGCTGGGGAATGAGGCACGACGATTGGTACCTGTCAGCTGGTACTGGAGGTGCCCCTGGAGCCCTGGGGAGAGGGGGCAGATAATCGGGGAAGCTGGGGCTCAGCCAGCAAGAGAGGAAGGAAGGGGGTCCGTAGGGTCCACTTCGACTCCTCAGAGGGCTTCGTCCCCCAGAAATGGCTCACGGCAGTCAACAGGGCGGCAGCATCCATGGATGCATTTTCCTCAGGGACAGCGCCCAGATGCCAGGTTTTGGCCACCGCATGGCTACTTGGTGAGTTCCTGGCTGGGGTCCAGTGAGGACCACAGCTTGCAGAGGTGGGGTTGAAACCCAGGGGATCTGCTTGTCACACTCCAGTGCCCCCGCGAGGACACGCAGGCAGCCCCATCTCCAGCTTAAGCACAGAGCTGCTGGGACAGGAATCCAGGGGAGCACGGGCATCCGGCCACGGGGCTCCCACCGAGGAAGATGCTCACTTCACTGTATCCTGGCAGCTTCATGCACCCCCTGGGCCCGGAGAGTGGCTTGGCTACCAGCATCCCTGCAGGCCCGCTCACGGCTTCAGTTTTCACGGAGCAAAAGGCATCTTCGCACACTGCTTTTGATGTGGTTTACGAAGCTTCGCGGCCACGACGTCTCACAGAGTGTCGGCGCGCGGCACGATGGGTGGGAACAAAGCCACGAGTGGTACTTTGCAGACCAGAGCATCTCAGATCCTAGATCACAGGTTGGGAAGGATGTGGGGGATATTTTCTGCTTCCTCCTCCCGCCTCTGGGGGGCCCGGGCGTGTGCCGTCGGGCATGGAACACATAAACGCACCAACGGTTACCAGAGAGAGAGACTGCGGGACCACGGCCCTGGCAGAGATCTAGCTTCCCCTCATCGGAGAGGGTCAGCTTCCCACAGAAGTCACCAAGGCTGCGCTTGGCGCCATGTCCTTCCTGTCCTGGTCTCAGGAGGCGAAACAAACTCAGTTCACAGCAGCTTGGTGGCCATGAGCTGAGCGGCTCCCACGCGCCCAGCACGCACCCCCTCAACACCGAGGAAGCGGGAAAGGGCGTTTCGGGGGGGCGGACAGCCAGTGGGGAGACGGGTGCCCTGTACATTCACACCTGGACGCAGACGAGGGCGGGGACATATCCAATATTAACGGAGTCTCGGAATAGCCAACGACCACTCATACCCGTTTTAGAATTTAGGGGGAAAAAACAGATATTTTTAAACCTGGCAAAGTTAACAGTAAATTCCATGTACTCTACTATCTCAGGCCAGGGCTGCTTGAGCTAGAAAATCCTTTAAAAAAAAAGTCTTCTTGACACGTACCTCTGCTTGAATTGTGCAGCAGATTTGAAACAGGTAAGATCTTTGCAAACAAACCCATTGCCTAGAATGTCCCTGACCTCTGTTTTGGGGTTGTGTTTGAGCACCGCGCTAGCTGTCCACTCGGCTCTTCTATGTACACGAAGACCATCTCATTAGACGAGACAGCAGTCAGCAGCTGCCGCCTGTGACCTGCCCTGTGCCTGCTTTTGTAAATAAAGTTTTATTGGCACTCATGCACCCATCCGTTTGCATTTTGCAGAGGGCTGCTTTCGTAGGACCACGGTGGGTTTGGGTGTTTGCTGCAGAGACCATCTGGCCTGTGATGTGTCCCGTGTTTGTGATCAGGACCCTCCCGGGAAACCTTTGCGGACTCCTGGAGCATCCTAGTGGTAAGGGATTCCTCTTACCTGTGCCTTCGGGGCCGATTCCCAGTCTCCTGTCACTCGTTGTCATCACACCGCAACACTCTGGTGCCCTCTGGATGCCACCCCACACGTGTCTGACCTGCCTCTGTCCAGGCTGATCGGCAGCGGCCAGGAACCAGTGCAGAAGGCAGCGTCAGGGCGAGAGCTGTAGACTCGGTGCCCCTTCACTGGCCGGTTCAGCGGGTACGCACACTTCTGTGCCGGGCACGGTGTCAGGTGTGTGGACTCAGCTGTGGACAAGAGAGAAAAGGCCCCCAGTCCCCAAGGGACCCATACTGTAGAAGGTTTTTAGATAAGCTCAGAGGCTTCTCTGTGCCATGACGATGGTAAATGGTAAATGAGGGAATTGGGATGGGGAGAGATGGGGGAGGGTCCCTTCCTACTTTGAGAAGTTGCCCGTGATGGCCTCACCTGTGCACCGAGAGCCAGGCGGAGGTCTGGGAGCTGAGGCTCATGGTGCACCTTCCCTCAGTCGTTCTTTGTTGATGTGCTTACTCGAGATAAGCATGTGACCCACTCTGGCTGCCAGTCATGAGCTTGAATACTGCTAAATTATGGCCCCTGTCACCATTCAGCACTGCATAAGTGGCCTACTATCGTTGCTGGACCAGATTTCCAGGTTTGGGTCCTGGTTCTGCCCCTTAAGTGCTGTGTGACCTTTGGCAAGTTGCTTAACCTCTCTGAGTCTGGGATGATCGTAGTAGAGCTCAGCGGGCTGCGGCAAAATGTGACAGCTAATGGTGGCACCTGATACAAAGAGCCCCCCACCCCGTACTTGGCTTGTGCACCTCAGCGCTCACGGCGGACGTACGCCAACACCAACCAGCGTGTGCTCCAATAGGCCTGATGAGCTGTAGCGGAGAGAAGACACACGAGAGTCAGGACCACGTGGCAAGTGTTGGGAGGACTGGAGGTGTAAAGACAGGGGTGGTTTGTTCTGCTCTGTGGGATAGAAGAGAGATGTGTGGGAGGGATTCCCAGAAGAGTCACCATTTAAACAGTCTGAGGAAGGTGGTACGAGTCCCCCAGATGGAGTGAGGAGGAAGGGCAAGGAGGGGACGGAGCAGCACACGCCAAAGCACGGCATCTCGAAATGTCACAGCAGTGCGGGGAGCAGAGTGGGGTCCCTAGGGGCGAGCGTGTGACATAAGGTCAGATGCCAGCTTCCCCAAGAGCCCCTGGTGGCCGTGGGAAGGGACAGGATGTGGGGGCTAGAGACAAAAGTGGGGACATTCAGTAGGTTTAGGTCAGAGGGTGAAGAAGGAAGGAAGGATGGACACATTTTAGGGGCCCTAAATGCTCTCCAGCGGGTACGTGAGGGGGGTTGGTGAGTGCGTTAGGGATGGGACTAGATACTGTGGTCCCATGGGGTCTCTGCTTTTCCAAAGTGGGGCCCCGAGCCCCACGCTGGGCTCGTCCTCCTATCCTGGCCTGACGTGAAGCCAGTCCATGTGGATGCATCTCTGTGTGAAACATCACCCAGGGTCCCAAAGGCCCCCCATCCAGCTAATGACCTCCATGTCGATCACACCCTGAAATGATGCTATCTTGGATTGTGGGTCAAGTAAAATATGTTACCATGATCCACGACACCTGTTTCCCTTTAGGTTTTACACGGGGCTGGTGGGACCCTGCAAACACACGGGTGACACGCGGTAGGTGTCTGCCGGGCTGTGCTGACCTAGATCAGCAGGCTACATCTGTTTGTTACGGGCTCCCTCCACGGCACACCCGCTGTCCGGCCCCTGCTGTGTTCTCAAGGTACTTGAATTGATTAGGGAACCTTAAGCCATTGCAACATTGTTGCCTAAAAACGAGCTTTCAGCTTCTTAAGAAACTCTGGGATGCACTACAGACCGGGCCAGGGAACCGGCCCCTGCTCCCTGAAGCCCCGATCTCGGTGGACACCTGCCTGCCCCCATCGTGTCCCTCTCGTGGGGCCTGGGCTCTGGGCTGTGTCTGACCCAGATCCCAGTGGGGGAGACATCCCACTTCCTGTGCGATGACCCCGCTTCTGGGTTAGACAGTGAGACAAGATCACCTGAGCGACAGGGCATCACATGGCTGGGACCATGACGGGCCGGGCCGGGCCGGTGGAGGGCCCTGTGCGGCCGACCAGACGGTCTCTATCCCTGGCCGCCTCCAGCGTGCTTGGCCGCAGGGCATTTCACCCGAGGTGGCGTAATTAATATCCCGACTCTGAGGGCCGCTGTCCTGCCAGGCTTCCCAGCCTTCCCTCGGGACCAGACAAGGTTACTACCAAGGCCCGGGGTCATCTGATGCCTTCTGGAGGAAATGGAACCCTAACCAGCTGAGCCTCCAGGTGAAGGAGAGGAGGGCAGGTGGAATTTGCCGTCCTGCCCCGGATCCTGCTCCGTTTGAAGGATTTCCGCAAAGCCAACTATTGGCAGGGGTGGGGCTGGGCTGCTGGGGGCCGAGCAGGGAGGGGCCTGGTGAGGAGGGGAGTGGGGATGCCATGGATGGAGGGAGGGAGGCCCGTGGACAAGCCACTGTGGTCCTTCTGCCTCACCGCTAGCCATAGGGACCCCATGGGCAGTGTCTGCTGGTCCCCTGACCCAGGTTGAAATTGTCAGAGCAGCTTGTAAACTAGGTCACTCATTAAGCAGGGAGCCTGATGCGGGACTCGATCCGAGCACCCTGGGATCATGACCTGAGCTAGAGGTAGGTGCTTAACCGACGGAGCCACCCAGGTGCCCCATGGATGTAACTTTTATCTTCATATCATAGTAGTGGAAGGCCTTAAGTGGGGACTGCCCCAACAAGGTGCCGCCTGCTGGGGGCTATGGGGGGTGGGGTGGGGTTGGAACAACAGCCGTATTCTTGAACAACTCGGAGTCCAGGACTCAGCAATCCAGGTGTCTGCCCCACTGAATCCTGGTCGTCCTGGCGCCCTTGGCTTCACACTGTGTCACCCTGTCCTCGCCCTCACGTGCCCCCTCCCCATATGACTCCCACCCCACAGGCTCAGGGGCCCTGCCTACCCCACTCTGACCTCATTGTCACTAATCACACCCACAATATTTCCAAATTAGGGCTTCGACATCGTCTGTTTGGGGGACACAGCTTGACCTACAGCGCTAAGCCGTGCTTAATTTCACGGAACCCAGGATGACCGAGAGTGTGCAGACAGAGGGCGGAGGGTCCCAGCACCCCAGCGTGCATGCCCCAGGCTCCAGCTGAGAGGAAACCCTGAGCCTGCCCCTCCAGCTGTGGTTTCCGCCCCGTGAGAACAGGTGTGTGTGCAAGAGACCCTTGCCTGCCCACCGGTCTCCATGACATGTAAGGGTAAGTGACGGCTGGCCCGGGGCTGAGTGTGAGAGGCGCTGGGGACTCTCCCTGCAGAAGCCGCTCTGGGCAGCCCCGGCCAGTGGTCTGTCTTCCTGTGGTTTCCAGCCCCAGGCACACGGAGTGGAGCGGCCGGGAGTGCCTGGGCCTGGCCTCGGCTTGTCCCTCTCCATCGTTCAAGACCGACTTGAATTCTTACCTTGTTCATCAGGTTTCTTTTCTACCCTTCACTGGATTGTAAAGGGCAATGGTCCCTCTTCCCCGGCCCTGTCCTGGCCCCGGAGGACGGTGACCCCAGAGCCCAGAGGAGGAGCACGGTGGGAGGGAAGGTTTGTGGAACAGAAACTCAGCCTCTCACCAGTCGGGAGGCCGGAAGCCCGAATCAGAGGCATGTGGGGTTGGTTCCTTATGGAGGCACTGAGGGAGTGTCTGTTTCTTGCCTCTCCTGGGTCCTGGGGGGCCAACACTCCCTGGGCTTCCTCGTCACCCAGCCCCTTCCTTGCGTGTGTCTCTCTTCCCTCCTCTTCTTGTAAGGACACCAGGCATTGGGTCCAGGGTCTGCCTTAACCCAGAAGGACTCGTGCGATCCTACCTGGGTGACATGTGTTGATGCGACTTGACCCACTACAAGGACTATCGTGGTTTGTGTGGAGGGGACTCCATGGGTCAGGAATGCTCTGGTCCAAGGTCCAAGGCTGCAGCTTCCCAGGAACATCTGGCTCAGAGTCCAGGGTCCACCCCAGCCCGCGGGATCGCTCAGGAGCCAAGCCAGGTGTCCTGCAGCCACCGACGTTAGCACGGGCAGGGACCACTGCCCCCCTGGGCTACAGGAGATGGTGCAGCCTAACCTGGGACGTCAGCTGGAGTCACACCTGGGGCTGGGGCTTCCAGGATGGGAGCAGGACCCATGAGGTAGGGGCTGGAGCCTCAGAGGAAAGGTTGCCTCTGCCAGAGCAGAGAGAGAGAGAAGGATGCCGGCTTCTCCCTGCTCCGCCCTCCAGGTTTCTGCCCACCAGGGGCCCCTCTGTTAGAACCGTCCCAAAGCCAGATGGCAAGAGAGCCCCGGGAGGGAAGTGCCCTTTGATGCCCGGCCGGGTGGGGAGGGAGAGGAAACACACGGCTTCCCGTTTGCTTGGGAGGGTCCCGCAAAGGCTTTAGAATGAGATGCACAGGCTTGAGCGTGGCACACACGGCAGTCATGGGCTGACAGCAGGGCTTCCTGGGGGAGGTGACACGCATGTCGGGTGCAGGAAGGAAGGACTGCTGAAATTTACAACTCTCGGTCTCCAGGCATCACCTCCCTTTCTTTTACCGACATTATCTAGATTTCTCTCGGGGGAACGCAACACTCTTTGTTTACACCACCCCGTTTCGTCCTCAAAAGGGCCCCACGATGTCGGCATTCTTACGGTGCCCATTCTACAGATGAAGCACCTGAGGCCGGGGTCATCCCGCTGAGATTTAAATGCATGAGGCCCAGCTGAAGAGCCTCACTTTGTGCCTCTCCGTAATTGTCCTCGCCGGCATGGCATGTGTGTGTGACAGCTGGCACACAGCCCACCCTGAGGAGCTCCGAGAGGAGGGCGGGAGGGGCTCCATGGCTGTCAGTCACAGCACCGGGGACACCAGAGGTCAGGCCGCAGGGCTCTAGCCATCAGTGCCCGTGAGAGTCAGCGCCAAGGCTCCTCAGGGGGGCACAGCAAACAGGAGGGGTCCATCCACTCTGGAACTGGCATCGGGGGGAGCAGGTGGGGGAAGACAGGTGAAGGAAAAGGATTTCCAGACCAGCCTACTGGCTGCAAACGATGTTTCTCTGCAAGGCCGAGCTGTGTGGCTTTAGGCAAAGGGTGGCCTTTCTGAGCCTCTGTGGACTAATCTGGCAGGTGAGGACAATCACGATAGTGTCTTCTAAGTTGCTGTGAGTCTTAAATATGAGCATCAAGCCAGAGAGCTTGGCACATGGTGTCTTCCTCCAAATCACAGATTCGTATGTCCTGTTTCCCATGCATGGACTTCTCGGAGACTGGGAAAGGGGCCAGCACACAGGTTGTCAGCCAGGAGGATGTGGAGGGGCCCCCGCGCTTGCAGCCCCTGCCACAGACCAGATATTTCAAACACCTGCTCCCTCTTTGCACCTTGGCTCCCCGTCCTGACATCACAGGATTCTCCTGCAGCAGCATGCCCGGGGCACGACCCACACATTTCCTGTGGGTCCCTGGGGCAAATGGTCCTCCGGTGTGGGGGTCTTCCCAGGGTGGTCTCCAACTTTCTCCTCTGGTTGTCCAGAACGCGAGTCGCGGCGCATGCCTGTGGGCCCCAAGGAAAGGCATTTTGTCCCATCTCGAGAAGGACCACAACGAGCAGGTAATCCTAACCCTTCACAGGCATCGGCTTTGGGTCTGTGCCGTCATTAGCCCCATTTTCAAGGGAGAGGCTGGACCCCGAGAAACGTGTTGGGTCTGCATTTACCCAGCTCATGGTGACAGAATCCAGATTTGAACCCCAGGAGCCTGGCTTCGTGTTCTTTTTCTTTTTTCTTTTCTTTCTTTTTTTTTTTTTTTTTTTTTAACATGGAGCCCAACACGGGGCTTGATCTCGTGACCCTGCGTTCAAGACCTGAGCTGAGACCAAGAGTCGGACGTTTCACCAACGCTTCACTTCTTCCATCTGAAATTTTCATTGAAATAATTAGAGGGTCGTAAAAATAATACCGAGAGAACCCGTTTCTCTTTCCTCGTTTTAGCATCTCGCCAAACTGCAGCACCGTATCCTCTCCAAGATCCGGACACGGATCCGGCTTCAGGGTTCCTCCAGCAGGAGCTCCCACCCCGGCTGATAGGCGGCTTTCTCAGGAAGATGCTTTTGACCCCATGCTGAATTTGAGATCAATCTGTCCACTTCTTAGTGGTGTATGAGGCTACTTTATGTATGATGTTTCGGGCTACTTGGGAAGACCTTGAATGGAGTTGAGCCCATTCCTGCGGAGATGCCTCGGTTTGCTGTCCTATCTGGATTGAACTATTCTCCATCTGAAGCGGATTGCATGTCACTGAGCCAAAATACAACTCGGACCCCAGCCCTCCCATCAGGAGGAGAGGCCTGTGTCCCCTTCCCTTGAAAGTCTGTGAGCTGCGGGCTTTGGAAGCAAGGCTGCGTCACTTCTTAGACTAAGACACCAAGGATGACGTAGCTTCCTCCTGGGTCTTGGAAGACGCTTGTCCTGGGACCCTGGTGTCAGACCGTGAGGAAGCCCGCTCCACCCACTGCGGGGGGAGCACACGGACCAGTCCCGTGTGCAGCCCACAACCAGCCGACATCCCTGCTGACAGCCAGCCAGCACCCAACCCTAGACAGGTGAGCGACAGCACCCCCAGGTGATTCCAGCTTCCAGCTGCTGATTTGCGCCCTCCACCCCCCACACCGCACTCTCTGCTGTTTCAGAGCAAAGCCATCGCTCATGCCCTATCCCCAACCTCAACCCACAGAACCCACAAGTTTCGTGAGATGGTGTTTCATGTCAGTAAGCCTATGGTGGTTTCTCGGCTGGAGAAACGACCACCACCTAGCAAGTCTTTCTTGGGGTCCTACTGTGCGCCAGTCACTGTGATCAGTACGGGGAGGCCGTGGTGAGGAAACCAGACGCAGGTCACGTCCGTCCTAGCAAACGTAGATGATGGAAGCCAATCGCGGTTTTGCTTCTCTTCGTGGCAGGATTTGCTTTTGTTTCTATTTTATTTTATTTTTAAAAGAGGAGAAAATTTGGACTCTGTCCTCTTTGGGCTTTGATGCTCTTGCCAAATGAATTAGCCCAAAGTATTCTAGTCGGGCTGTGCCAACGGAGTGGAGCCTGAACAGAATTCTCGGTGACTCACGCTCTCTTGTGGCACGAAGGGCTGGCATCCCGGGGTGACCGTGTTCTGCCCTTCGGTCTGCTAGTAGCTGACCTTGGGGGTGGATGGCACCACAGAGACCTAAGAGGGAGATGACGGGCTTGTGTCCGGGGCGCTGAGTCCCAGTGGTGTTTCCAGCTTTGGAACCAGTGCTGAGTGTCTGAGCGAGATCCCTGGGCAGCTGGAGAGGGTACATCCTCGTTCACAGGAGGGAAGAGAACAGCCTGGACGGCCATCTGGAGCCCAGTGGGGGTGGGTGGGAGCGAAGGGTGGCCGGCAGGCCGGGCTCAGCCTGAGCACCTCTCCTGCTCGTCGGGAGTCCTGCCCACAGTGTTCCCAGGGCTCTTCTGGGGGCCGGTTGGAGATGGCAGTGGGCGGATGGAAAAAGTCGATCATTTCCCTGGTTTAAGGCCAAGACTCCAGTTTGCACACTCTGTGAAAACAAACCCAGGAGTGAATGTTCCCAGTCCCAGCATGACCGAAAACAATCAGGAGGCACTCCAAGGGGACAGCTGCGGGACGGAGGGCTGTTTGCAGAGGGATAGGGACTAGAAAAGACCCTGGGGGCCAGTGCACATGCCCAGAGCCAGAGGGAGACTTTCACATGGGAATAAAGGGGTGGTGATCACATCCACTTCTCAGGCTGGGATGACCCAAGGGCTCATTGGGAATGTCATTCCTATATCTGCTGCCCCAGTACCCACAGACACCCCCTCCTGGCAGGTCATATGCTGGCCCTGCAGTCATCCAATGACTTCCCCGTATTCTTGGAGCAGACATTTGCTTTGGGGTTCAGCACCTGCCCGTCTTTGAACGGCAGTATCCTGAGCTTTCTGAGCCCCCCTTCTCCCATTCCTCTCATGCTGCATCACTGGCCGTGAATCAGAGCTGGTCCTCTGGTGCACCGGGTCTCTCTGGCCATGAGACCAGTTCAGAGAGAGGCACGTGGGCCAGTTCTGGCCGAGAAGCCTCAGGCAGAGAGCCTCTGCTCACACAGGTGCTGGAGAGAAAGTTCTGCGTCCCCTTGTCCCTGAACACCTGAACAGAAGGGATGTGAGCTGGGGCCCCGCAGGGGGTTGCTGTGGCGGGTCTCATGCGGGAGTGGGGGCCCTTGGAAGAGGGCAGGACCAGGAACTCCATTCTCATGAGGCTTACGTTCTGTTGTGTGTTGGTGCTTAAGCCACGTTGAGCTGGGTCTCGGGGACACGGATGAGAGTCTGCGGCTGTGGCAGCATCAGTTCTCTTAGCCTCCAGAGCTAAGACCCCAACTGACCCCAGGGTGTTTCTGCAGGCTCTCGGGGGAATCTGCTCCCCGACTTCCTAGCTCCTCCGAGCACCCACTCCCCCAGACTCAGGGCCCCTCCCTCCATCTTTGAGGCAGGCCCTCCCTGACCCGTGCCATCCTGTCATCAGGAAAAGCTCCCCGTGACCAGCCTGGGCCCGCCTGTGCCTTCTCCCTCTCAGGGTCCTTATCCTTGGCCACACCTGCGAAGACCCTCTTGCCGAGGCAGGTAACGGAGAGTCACAGACCACTCCTTGCAGGGAAGGGCATCCTTCTGTCTACCACGCTCCCACAAGTAGTGAGCGTTTATTATGCACCTGTTGTATACCGCACTCATTTCGGGGAGGCTAAAGGAGTCATGAACTAATAAAAAATCAAGTCAGGAAAGATGGGTAGGAGGGCAGGTTTAGAGGGTCCATCATTGAAGGTTTGATGTTTCCGGAATTCTGAGGGTAACTGACCACTTCCCTCGTACTGACCGGCCCCCCTGGGGCTCATTCTTCGAAAGACACGTCGGAAAGAGTGCAGAGACACTGATGGGCCCCACTCCAGATTGCGTTTGGGAGGCTTCTCTTGGGGGATGCTTTCTCGTGACTGAAGTAATGCATGACCCCAATCCCATCTGCCCTGACCCGCTGGCCGAGCCGAGGGGTCTCCCGCCTGCGCTGCAAAGTCACGTGGTTTCCTGGCGTGGGTGTGAGATGCCTGACCCATGTGCAGGCGAGAGGGGGAAGCTCCAGGACGGAGACGCCTCAGGCACTGCCCACCCGGGAGGCAAGAGGGCACAGTGGACACCTCCCCTGTGCTGTGGTTGCACGAGGGACAAGAGGGTCCTGCTGAACCTCATCTCCTTGGGGCACACCCAGGTGGTGATGAGCCGTGCATACCTCACTAGGGGCCCCTGCCTCTGGGCAGGCCCTTGGGTCAGTCCCAGTGCCTTTGGGATGAAACCCATGCCATTCAGCACGGCCCCCAACACCTGCTGGTCTGGCCCCCTCTCAAACTCGTGGGCGGCTCACCCTTCTTGCCACAGGCTGACCTCACAGGGCTGTCTTCCATCCCCTCTGCACATGCTGTCCCCTTCACCCCAAATACTCTTCTTCCAGAGAACCCGTTCCTGTTCATCACTCAGACCGATTTCCCCAGAGCATCTCGGAGAGACCTTCGTGACCGTCCTTTCTAGCATTTCCATCTTCCCCAGAGGTCCTGCTTTGCACCGATGACCCCTACTTCAACGATCATGTTGACTTCCCCGCTGGCTGTTTGCCCGCCCCCTCTTCACCCCCTCCCACTGGGTGCGACTGCCGTGAGGACAGGACTGTGTGCCTCAGTTTACTTGTGGCTGAGGACGATGCATGCGAGATGCCGTAGCTGATCATTTCCTGAAGCCGGAACGCACCGTGAAGGAGGCCACGGTCACGGCCGGAGTGGGGGCCGGCCTCCAAAGCGGCGCCCGACCCTGCCTCACGCCCACGCCCTTGTGGGGTCCTAGCCACATGCGGCCTGGGGGGTGATGCCGCGTGCCTCCCGAGGCCAGCCCACTGGAGGCCTCGCAGCTTTGCCTTGGTGTCGTGCAGCACAAGCTTTCCAAGGTTTTATCTACTGTGGCGGAAGCCCTTCTCACAGGGCCCCATGTGGTGCTCATGGCTCCTCCGGGGCCCGGCCTCCCAGGCCGGCCCTGCCCAGGTGTGAGTGAGGGCACGTGGGCCTCAGGAGCAGCCCTGCCCACAGCTGAGTACACGACAAAATAGAGCTGCTAAGTTTTGTGATCTCAGGAATAGATTGTTTCAACACTGGGAGATAGATTTTATATATCTATAGAGACATATATACACACATACATACATACATATGCATACGTGTATGTATATATATTATTTTCTAAAAAATTTTTGGCAGTGACAACAACCAAGCCAATGTCTGCCATAGAAAGAAAACATTAGTTCCAGGACCGTGGGCTCTCACTTCTCACTGAGCTGAAGACACCACAGGCGACGTGATTCCGTGGCATCCGATGGTAAGCTACGAAGGCTCATCCCAGTCCCAAAGATAGCAAAATACGAAAAACCCTGTCTTCACCTTCGTACAACGCAGCGCGTTTGCACAGCAGCGTCCAAGGAATGCCAGGCAGTAACTACCCCAGCCCAACCGTAGCTCTGCTGGGAGCCGTGTCCTGTGAACAGTCACACAGCGTGAGGCCGTCTGTGTCACGTGGCATCCCGCGGCTGGCTTCCTCCCGGCTCATCCACGTGCAGCAGGTGTCAGACCCTCGCTCTCCCCGATGCTAGGGGTGTCCTTCCACTGTCCGCAGAGAACACTAGGGCATCTCCATTTGTGCACAGACAGGCATCTGGGCTGTGGGCGCCGGGATCCTGGCGAACGAGGGACTAGCCAACAGCTCTGGGCTCCCGGAGCACTCATGGACCCTCTTATCACCAGCTCCCACACCCCAGCCTCCCCAAGGGGCGGGGGGCTCCCATAGGTGTTGTACAGAGAACCAGTCCCCACCCGCCCTGAGCTGACCATGGCCTCCGGCGAGGCTCCAGGGAGGGCATCTGCAGGGCACGGAGCCCGGCAGGCTGTCCCCACCCCCGGGAGAGCAGGGCTCTGGGCAGCAGCTGCAGAATGCACCCCGCCCTCCGGGAGGGCCGCTCACCCGGAGGCCCCAGGGTTCACGCCAGGCCAGGCTCCACTGGCTGCCGGCCTGGGCGTCCAGGCTCCCCAGCGGCAGTGGGGGTGGGGGAGGCAGAGCCTGAGCGCGCCCCCTCCCGGCTCAGCCTCGAAACCATCCCGGAGCAGCGGACGGTTGGGGTGGAGAGGAAGACGGGGGGCCCTGCTTGGGGGCATCTGGGAGCATGTGAGGGCGGTTCTCCATAGCATCCACGAAAAGGGCTGCGAATAGGTTTAGACTCTGGGTTGCTGCTTGAACTCCCGCCCACTCTGTGGTCCTTGGGGGACCACAGACACACGACGGTGCTGGGTGTGGAAGGTCCGTGGGCTGCTCCTGGCTTTCCAGACCCAGGTGTCCGACGTCCAGGGGCCAGCTCTGCACAGGGCAGCCGGTGAGTTTGCCGCCCCTGCCCACGAAGGGTGTGTCCCACCGAGTCAGGCGGTCAGTAATGGAGCGGCAAAGGGAGCCCGTCCCAGAGGACTGTGGGGTGTCCCTCCCAGGCCTCTGCCCTAAGGCACACGCCAGAGCGGGGCACGGGCGGCCACCCTCCCCGGCCAGGGCCTGAGCACGTCACTCCTGAGAAGTCTGGCGGAGGTTTGTTTGTGTGTGTGTGTGAGTGTGTATGAGAGTGTGTGCATGCATTTGTGTGAGTGTGTACGTGGGAGTGAGCGTGTGAGGCGCGGGAGCCCCGAGAGGAGACATGGGGAGGCGGCCAGGGCCCCTACGGTGATGGTGACGTGGCACCTCCAGCCTCCATGGGAGACTACCCCTTCGTGCCCACCCTGGCCTCAGACCCCAGCCCCCTGGACGGCCAGTCCCGTCTGCTGACTTCCGTGTGACAAGGAGAACGAGGGTTTGTGGCCGGGCTAGAATCCCGTCCTTCCCGTCGGGCTCGCGAGCTGAGCCGGGGGAGCCTGTGCCTTGTGCACTGTCGGGGAGGACTTCCTCCCCCCAAACAAGAAGTGAGACGTTGGCTTTTGCCAAAACTTGTTGTGTGAGCTGCCAGGGATGATGCGTCCGGAAATCTGCGATGAAGAAATTTCGAGAAAAAAAAAAAATTAGAAATCAAAGGAAAGTTGGGAGAAACGGGGCCAGGGGATTTTACTCGGGTTTCTCCCCCGAGCCCGAGACTCCTCGCCCCCACCCACCCTACAGTCTTCTTGATTAGTTCTGTCAGAGGGCATCGGGTCAACACGGCACCCACTGGAGCGGGGAGCCCTGGCTAAGCGGGAGCTGGGGGCTGCTGGGGGGGTGGCAAGGAGGGGCATGGGGTCCTGCGGGAGGCCACCTCAACCCTGGAGTTTGTTTCCTTGGAGCCCAGACCTGCATGTGGGGTGGCCGCACGGGCGTGGGCACAGACTTCCTGTGTGTGCAGCCACCCCATCCCCAGCGGGGTCCTGGTCCAGTGGAGGGGCTCTGCCTGCAGCAGAGAGCTGGGGCTGTGGGAACACACTCCCCACATGTGGTGGTTTCTGACAATGTGGCCCGATTCTCCTGCAGCTCTGGAGTCCCCAAGTTTGGCATGCGGCTGGCGGGGCTAAGAGCAACGTGCAGCCGGGCTGCATTTCCTCGGAAGCCTGTTAGGAGGCCGAAGGCTTCCCCAGTCTCCTGTCCTGGCGGTCACCAGTGTTCCCCGGCTTCCAGACCCTTCCTCCTGTGTCCCTTGTCCCATCTACTTCCTGTGAGCTTCTTGCTCACCTAAGGCCCCAGCGCCCCATGGTTCGAGCATCCTTGAGTCCCTTCCCTAACCGTGCCAGCAGCATCCCTCTCCCGGACCCACAGGTTCTGGGCATCAGGGTGTGGATCTCAGACTGAAAACCAAAGCCGGTTCCCCTGTTCAGAAGGGGAATTTCCCAGCATCTCTTAGCCTGTGACTTCCATGCCGGTCCATGGCACCCAGGCCCAGGGGCAACAGATGGGAGAGGGTCAGGCCTGACCTTCCCTGCAGAGCCCCCCCCGGGCCCCCACCGGAGCCATGCACTCATTCTTGCAAAGTCTAACTATCTTGGGGAACTTCGTCTGGTCTTAGGGAATAGTACCGAGCAAATGCTTTTCATCAAGGATCCCACAAGAAGCAGCGTCAAGATCAGGCCTTTGAAATGTAAGCAATGTAACGACTAGAGATGAGGGGCCCCAGCTTTAATCGAAGCTTCCTGGAAAAAAGCAGTTTTCTTGAGGATAAAAAAAGAAAAAAATACAAACACACAAACCCCAGTAGCCGAGGGGTCGGTGGGGCCACCTCTGTTGCCCTCCCCAGCCCTGGCCCTCCTTTGGCGTTGGGAGCTCTCAGGGCCCAGAAGGGCTCCCGAGAATTTCCAGTCTTGTCCCTGTTGAACCAGAAACATGAGAGACTCTTTGCCAGACCTTCCGTCCAGAGATGAACATCTCCCTCACCCTTCTAGAACATTCTCTGCAGTCATGGAGATGGTGGCCTGGTGGGTGGGGTCGTGAAGCCTCCCTAACCCTCTCATCCTCCTCTCAGTCTCTTCCTGTTTCCTCTGATGTCCTTGGGTCCAGATAAGACCTGGGGGGTCAGCAAGGCCGGGGTCTCCCCACAAGGCTGCACTGCCCACACGCCTGCTCGCCGCCAGACCCCACCACAGGCCTCCTGGGAGTCAGTGCCCCAAACGTACCTGACGCTTATCTCCGGGGCAGCACAGTCACATCGGGGTGCTGCTTGTGGCTGGGGTAGGGGACACGAGCACAGAAGGAGTCTCCACATTATAGGGACCAAATAGCTACCATTAGGCCCAACACCAGCGTTCCATCTTCTTGAGAAAATGCCATTATTCCTCGGGGAAAAAAAATTCCAGTGTTCTGGATTGGACGAAATTACTTTGATTGTCATGCCCTTTTGAGTCCAGAGAAATGAAAGACACCACGATTTGGAGGCCCTGCTTGGCCCATGCTTCGTTTCTTAATATAAGACTACAGTGAGCTTCAGACAAAGAAAGGCACCTGACCCCTGCAGGGGGGCGGGGGAGGGGACAGACCCCAGCCCTCACCTCCCCCTCCTCCCACGACCCTGAGATCTTGGAGAAGCATGGCCCCCGCCAGGACCCCGGAGCTGCTGCCCCCACAGGCTGGGGTGTGAGGCTAGAAGGTCTGCCCCGGGAAGATGAGGACAGCCCTGCAGGGAGCGGGGGGCTGGGGGGGGGCACTGAAAGGGCAGCCATCCGCCTGTCTGCTCTTTGAAGGCACAGGCTTCTCATCACTGGCTCATCCCTGCTGCTCACAAGAAAGGCGTCAGCGGGATGGTGTGAACAGTATGGGGCTGGCCGCCCCTCCTGTGTGGGAGGCCTCAGCCCAAAGCAGAAGGGGCGGGCGCCCTCCGGGAGGGGCAGGCCGGGGGCCGCGGGGGCTGTGCTGGGTGGTGGTCCTGCGAGGCAGAGCTGCACCCCTGCCCCTGAGGGCCCGTGGCCAGCCACACGGGGACCTGAGCCAGCCCCTGAGAGCTTGGCACTGTCCTCTCCCTATCTGTCTCTGGTTCCCCATTTAGTAATGGCCCGAGGCCAGCTGGTCATTGGCTGAGTCCCTGAGCATCCATGGAGCCTTCCTGTGTGCAGGCCAGGGGCTGGCGAAGCCCCGGAGCCCATCCTTGGGGCCCTCCGGTGGCGGCTCCCACACTGACACGCCACCCACCCCTTCCGAGCCCTCAGCAGGGATCTTCCTCCTTTCTAGCTTCTAGGGTGGGAGACAAGGTGGGAGTATGCTCTCCATGTGCCGGGCATGTGATTGCACCCGCGTTCTCTAGTCGCAGTAGCCGCTGGTCTCACACCAGGACGGTGTTTAGAGGGTGTTTATGCAACAGGAAGACTTTGACATGCTCTGCTGCAGGGAGCTCCAAGGCCTCTTCTCCCTGCAAAGAGGGCATCTGGGGGAAACCAAGGCCTGCAGGGTGGCCTGTTTCCTCAGGGGACTTTAGAAACCTTCATTCACGGACATATCATTTGTAGGCTCCCTACGAGCACACGGAGCCTATGCCTACGAGCACGTGTGAAATACACAAATAACACAAACACAAAAATACAGAACACACGTAAGTCCATACTATTGTGTTCACAGAGAGAGAGGAATCATCCACATCACCACTGTGATGTGTAAAATTCAGTGGTTTCTACTGTATTCACAGAACTGCCCAGCGTCCCCCATGCTCTCACATTAGAACGGGACGTTAGTCCATTTATATGTAACCCTAAGCATAGGCAAATCCCTAGAAACGGAAAAAAATGAGTGGTCACCAGCGGTCAGGGATGAGAGAGCTGAGCAAGGACGGAGTGCTGCTGGCTATAGGGTTTCTTTTTGGGGGTGATGCGCACATTCTAACCTGAGGGTTGGACAACTCTGTGAACATGGGATTCCTTTTTACGGCTGAATATTTTTCCCTTGGATGGGTAGACCTTGTTATGTGTGTCTGGAAACAGGAGAGGGACCCGTGGGTCATCTGCAAATTTTGGCTGCTGTGGGCAGTGCTATGGTGACGTCCAAATACGAGGTGCCTCACAGATGGGCTCTCATTTCCTTTGGGTGGGCACCTGGCTTTGGGATTGCCAGGCCACACGGTGCATCCTGGCCTCCTCAGATCTAGCCACGGCATCAAGCTGGCCTGCAGAGAGCCCGTTCCTAAAACGTTTACTCTCTAGAAACACTCAGGCATCAGACCTGCCACCGAGCATCCCGGAGTCTGCCGAGACCCCACGAGGGGTCCTCAGCCCGGAGCCTGGATATGGCAAGTGTGCAAGAAATAGGCTATTACTATTCTTTCCAAAGCTAGGTCCACCGCTGTGAGTTCATTTTTATTAAGAGCCCTAACCTGATTTTGTGCACCCAACAGAAACGTGTTCCGTGTTCAAGTTTCATCTCAGCTTGCTCGGTCAGCCTCGTCCCCTAAAGAGTGCTAAGTTTGAGGGAACTCCCGGGAGGATGATCCTACACACAGAGTGCCAGGCTGCTGCCCAGTGTGCACTGACGGCCGAATACAGAGTTCAGCCCCACCACCAATATTCAAACGTGCCAGCTCACACCCTCTTCCACCTTCTCCTGGCTCCGCGCTGCCAGGATCCACCGACATATCTGCTCTCTGAAAGTTTACTTGGAAAAATAAAACGTCCAGAGCACGGAGCAGAGACAAAAGCACACGTGATCCCCTGCCCATTAATCTCTGTCAGTCTGGAGATGCAGACTTCAGACATCAGGAATCACGAGACGGTTTTCTCTTACGCACATGCTTCTTATTAAGGGTCTGGTAACTCATAAAAGTGTTCCCTGGAGGGAAAAAGGGATAAGAGCAGAGGCTCGTTGGTAGGTTGTCTGCCTACTTCGGAACTTCTAAAACACAAGTAAGTTTTAGGAGCACCTGGGTGGCTCAGTCGGTTGAGCGCTGGACTCCTGACTTTAGCTCAGGTCATGATCTCGGGGCCATGGGACTGAGCCCTGTGTTGGGTTCATCATGGAGACTGCTTGTCCTGCTCCCTTGTACCTCACCCTTCTCATGCATTCTCTCTCTTTCTCTCTCTCTCTCAAATAAATAAATAAAAATATTAAAAAATAAAATAAGATACAAGTAAGTTTTAAAAACTCAAATTTGCTCCTTAATTCCATGCCCTGGCAGAGAGGCATGCCTGGCTCCTGTCTCCTTTACTACGGTTGTCCACGTGCACAGGCAGAGTTGGTTGGAAGAAATCTCACTGAGAAATGGATTCAGTCTGTGGTCCTACTTGCCCTGAGGATAAACATCCCAGCAGGCTCTAAATTTCTGCCCCAAAATTGGTTTTATCTTCTCCTGTTTGATTACTGATGGCCAAGGGGATGGTGGAGACATGCACGAAACACCTTGGTTACAGAACGCAGTCGGAAAAATGTCTGCACGCTGACCTCTTGTGGGCGGGGCACATGGACTTCCACGGCCACTTGAAAATGTTGTTGTTTTTTTTTTTTTTTAATTTTTAAGTAGGCTCCATACCCAGCATGGGAATTGAACTCATGACCCTAAGACGGAGTGTCATGTGCTCCATTGACTGAGCCAGCAGGTGTCCCTTGATAATGTATTTTAAGAGAAGATGTGCTGGCAGCTGGATAGAGAAATCTGATTCCATTTAATAAATACAAGTGAGTAACTTTATTTTTAACGTAGTAATGAAACTCCACCACAGAGCAAGGACATGAGATACTTTGTTTCCATTTAATAAACACCAGTGAGTAACTGACAGAGAGAAATCTGATACAATCAGAGGAAGTGCATGGTTACAGTGAAAAGTAGCTAGAGGGTCCATGGACATTTGCTGTGTAATTCTTCCAACACCTGCGGATGTTTTAACTTTTGTATAACAAAATGCTAAATAAGGAGGATCTGGGCAGTAACAGCTGGTCATCTTTCTTCCGGTTGCAAACTCCTCCCATTCATACGCTGGAGAGTTCCGCACCCTTCGTGAACTCCCGGCAACAGGGATTCTCATTGTGAGCTTGGAGGTACGATCGGAGGAGATCTGTGAAGGGCAGTGTTTCTGGGGGGAGGATGCTGATGTCTGCAACTTACCTGAAAATGTACCCCGAAATCAGTCAGCAGGGCGGCGGGAGGGCTCCAGTTCTGGTGCCCAAGGTTGTGACTATCGTGGTCTTGCCAATACTTCATGACGTGGCGGGGGCAGGGGGTAGAGGCGGAGAGAGGTCTGCCAGCCCCACAGAGACGGAGGGTTGGAGTGCAGATGGGGCTCCATGCTGCCCCTGCCCTCGCAGGCCGGGGACCCTCAGACCTTGGCCATCTACTTCAGAGAATGCTCACTTTCTTCAGAACCAGGAGAAACCAGCGAGAGCCGGCACATGCAGGGAATGGAAACAGGACTTTGGGGCCCCAAGAGGAAAGCTGTGTCCATGGGTGTGAGGGGCTGGCCCTGTCCAGGGCCGCAGTGGCGACATTGGAACCCTGTCTGAGCCGCACTCCGGGCGTGCACCCCTCGGTGCACATTTCAGCAATGCCGCTCACATCCCTCCTGTCTTCCATCCTCTGTTCCAGTGCTGACTTCCAGGGAAGGGAGCCAGGGGCTCAGCTTGGGTAAAACATCTCTTCTGGGTCCGCTGCTATCCAGACGGTGGTCCTCAGGACCCTGGCCCAGTTATTGGTGTGCACTGCTGCAGCTGGTTCAGGAAAAGGGGAGAGGTGGATAGACGTCCCTGCTGGTCATATTCGATGAATTCATAGTGTCTGTGAAAATCTGTAAAATAGGGTAATTATAGGCTTTCATGAGAGCCCTTGGCGTAGAGACTGGCATACGGTATGTGTTCGGAAATGGCAGCATTACTCATCAGTGAGGACAGAGCGAACATGTGTCCCAAATAGCATGACAGAGCCCTTGCCTGCCATTGCTCCTCCCCCAGAGTATTTGGTTATCCACGACAGCGTGACAAGTGCCCCCTCCCCCCGAGCCTGGTGGTTTGAAGCAGCAGGTGTCATTTGCTCGGCTCACGAATGGGCAGCTTGGGTGGCAGGGGCATGGGGCTGGCTCCCCGGGCTCCTCTCAGAGTGGGTGGGGCAGCCCAGGCGGGGTAGGGTGCAGCTGGTCTTGGCTGTGGATCGGGTGCTCCGTAGGGACTCTGCTCCGTGCCCTGGGCCATCTTTGCAGAGCTCCTTGGGCTTCCTCAGAGCATGGCAGTCTCATAGGGATTGACCATGACAAGGCAGCCGGCTTCTTTCCGCGGAGCTGCGTTAAAGCTGCAAGCCTCCCAGTGCCAGGGTCTCAGAACATTGCCTCCTCTTTGTTCTATTGATCAAGCAAGTGGTCAAGGCAGAGGAAGTGTCACCCCCTCTCGGCGGGAGCAGCCGCAAAGAATCTGTTGGCTCTCCTCTGCCTCTTGTGGTCTAAGAAAGGATTCGAGCATCAGGCCTTGCATGGCTCTATCTTGGGTCCTTATTCAAATCAGCGCATTTCCAAACCTCCCTACCTTCCAAGCACAGATGTAAAAATCAGTGCTTGGCCTCAGAAGTTCAGGTAATTGGGGAGACAAAGCAAAACCACTTGAAAAGATCTTTTGTTGCAGGGGCCATAAGTACGGATTAATCCAGATCAAAAGTACAGAGCCCGAGGGCAGAGATTCTCAGTGCCCGGTGTGCGCCCGGGTAGCCAGAGCAGGTTTGTTAAAAACATCGGTTCTGGGCCCCCAGCATTGAAGAATGTCCCTCAGTAGCTCTGCAGGGGGGTCGAGGTAGCTAAATTGAACAGATAATTTATATTTTTGAAAGGGAATTTATCCAGAAGGGCGAAGATTCGTCAGGACCAAAGACTATATAGTAGGGTTTCCTCTTTCCCACTTCCGACCCCAGCTGCGGAGCCCCCCTCAGAAGGGACTGCATGTCCCTCGTACTTCTTGGGTATTTTCGCAGACGGAGTTCAAGCACTCACGTGCACAGGCTTGAACACAACTGCATGTGTGCAAATGTAAGCATGAGTCTCTACCGTGTATGCAGGCGCATGTGTGCCTGGATGTCCGTGCGTGGACTCGTGTTCAGCGTCCGTGAGAAAGGACACATGAGTGTTTCCGGGTCCTCATCTGTCTACATGGGAGGACTTATGCACACGCCCTCTCTCCCTCCTACAGAGACAGCTCCCGTTTCCACAGTGGGGTGCCTTGCTTCTTCTTCCACAGCCCACACATTTGGAGAGGATTCCTTATCCTTCAAGTGCCTGCAGCACGCCGCATTGCATGCATGGGCCCCCGTTTATGCTGCTCTATCACTGGCCGGTCTTTGGCCTTGATAAATAATGGCACATGGACATCATTCATACATGGGCACGTCTGCCTGACTGTCTTATCTCAGGGCCGAATGATATGTGCACTTTAAGATTGTGAGAGTTTCGGGCGCCTGGGCAGCTCACTCTGTTAAGTGTCTGTCTTCGGCTCAGGTCACGATCCCAGGGTCCCGGGATTGAGCCCCGCATCAGGCTCCTTGCTCAGTGGGAAGTGTGCCTCTCCCTAGCCCTCTGCCCACCCCCATGGTCATGCTGTGCTCTCTCTCTCTCTCTCTCTCTGTCAAATAAATAAAAATTTTAAAAATAATAATAAAATAAAATTATGATAGTTTCTGGCTAATCACACTGCTTAGAGTTGGCACCGGGGCACATTTGCAACAGTAACGCATGAGGGAGGGTGAGACTCAGACTAGAGGCTGGGAGACTGACACTCCCAAGCCAGAGAGCCGGGACCCTGGAGCCGAGTGCGGCTGTGGGCGTCTGCATGCCTTGGCGGAAGACAGCCTTCTGCAGGGAGCTGGAAGGACTTGTTCTACGGTGTCACATACAAGCCACTGAGAGGAATAAGGCTGCTGGCCGCTGGCTTTCCCAGTGTGGGAGTGACATGGGTGCCCAGACACTTGCCGCCAGTCAGGACATCCTCCCTCGAAGGTGAGCTTTCAGGACTCAATGTCCTGGGAGGGTGGACATTCAGTGGCTCCAGCCATAGTGCCACCTTCAGAGCCCCCAGATCAAGAGCTGTGGTTTAAAGCAGCTGTAGCCACCTAGCAGGGACAGAAAGGAACGTTTCCAGTGTCAGAGTGGACACATCCAGGGAAAGAAGCTACAACTCTTTTATCCGGCTGAAAATGTGTTTCTTATTTACAGATGACATGCTATGTGTCTAGAATTGGTTTCAAAGGGACCCAAGGGATTGATGGCGTTAGAAGGTGGGCGGGGAGCACCAGGCTGGTGACAGGTGGCCGCTGGAGATGGACGATGGGTGCACCGTGCAGCCCAGGCTTCTCTGCACGACAAAGATTTTTCAAATGTCCCATAATTAAAGGTTGCAATACTGCATCTGCTTAAGACACAGAGATCAGTAAAAATACCCTGATTCTTTGTCTGTTTCAGAAACACACTGCCACAGCGGCTGGCAATTTTCAGGGACCATGTTAAACAGAACTGAAAGCTACTTTTAGAGGTGCTCCCCTCCACGTGGCAGACCCCCTCCCCCGTTTCATCTCCCAGAGACTGGATTCATCACACATACTCCCGACAGCATCCAGATCCCCTGAATGGGCTATAAAATATTTCAAGGTCTCTGAGTAATTTAATGCCCTATGAAAGTAAAATAAATTGTGTACAAATAATTCAATAAGCTCAGGGAAGTGGGGGAAAAAAAAACATTAAGCCTGTCACAGATGGCACCTCTAGGCAGCGTTATCAAAGGAAGGTTCATAATTTAACAAAACCGTCTTGGCATCACACACAAAAGCCCTCCTGTTTGATCCCTTAATAACACTGCTTAGCACTTTCTGGGGAGCTGGCTTCGAGCGCTGGAGCTGTTTCCAAGCATTAGCTAATCAATCATCAAAAGATATTTTCCACGCAAGCAGGCAGGACTCGGAATGTCACTTGACCCCCACGGAAGCGGTGTTGAAGCTAAGAGGCTTTTCCAAGGTCACGTGGGTGGCAAAGGTCACCTTGGGGGTTGCCGCTAATGAGTTTCTGGCTTCTTCTGGGCTCCGGAGAAGTCCCCTGTCCCCCTGCCCCTCCCGGGTCACTGCGGGGCCCCGCCCATCCGGCCGGATCACTGGTGGTGGCTCCCCTCCCTGCCTGGCCTTCATCGGGGACACTGCCAGCCAAAATAGGCCAGTGGAGTCATTGTCCCCTCCCCTGCTCTGGGTCTGAAAATGGGGGGCACGTAGGCTCTTCTCTGGAGAACAGAAAGCCTTGCTGGGGACAAAAGAGTGCACAACCGACCCCTGGTTTTTGCTCAGCAGCCACGTGGGTTTCGGGAACTGTATTCTTAAATTTCAGAAGAAGGGGTGAACGCCACTGGACAGGGGCTTAGAGGTCAAAGAAGGATGCCCAGCACAGTGCGCCGTCCTTCCCCTCAGGAGGGGCTGCCTGGCCCCCTCCCCACTCTCGGTCCCTTGTAAGGGGAGAGGAGGACAGGAACAGATGGCATCCTGAACCAGGGAGCCTGCAGGCGCTGCCTCAGCCGGGTGATCAAGGTGACCCCTGACAGGATGCAAAGGGAAGGGGACGTCACACCTGTCGTTTTCCCTGCCCCACACCCCTCCCCTCCCCAAGCATGGTCGAGTCATAAGAAAAGCCATCGGACAGGCTGAGAGACACTGGGTAACATCGCCGACCAGCACGGTTGCTCCTGTTCACCGTCAGCAAAAGTCACAGAAGACGGGGATGGTACAGAAGCCCACAGGTGCCAGGAGCCCAAGGAGATGTGGGGGCCATGTGCTGGCAGGGCCCAGATGGGACGCAGGGACGGAAGGGACTTCCGCGGAAGGCTGGTGGTATCTGGAGAGCCCAGAGCCAACAGTGCTGCTGCCCCAGGGCTGCTGTCTCGGCTGTGACAACGGCCCCCTGGTGATGTGGAGTGACAGCATGAGGGGAAGCGGAAATGGAGGAGGGACGTCCGGGAAGGCTCCATGACTTCTTTTTAAATGATGAATGCGCCTTGATTTCTGGAGCAGCTTTGGGTTCGGACTGGACTGCGTTATCCTGGACAATGCTGTCACGTTTTCTGTAAATCAAGATCTTTCCAAATAAAAAGTTCCACTAGAACAACATTAAAGGTAAAAGTCCTCTACCATCCTCCCTCCTGTCTCAGTGGACTGTGGGAAGCATGGCCACCACTTTCTAGAATACTGTTCCAGAATTCTGCGGCGCCTATCAGGTCTGTCTGTCTTTCTTTCTTCCTTTTAAATCAGGTCTGGATCTTACGGTACGTGCTCTTGGTTTCTTGCCTTTTTCACTTAATCCACATCTGGGAGGTATTCAGGGGGAGCAGCAGGGCTGTACCTCACTGTTTTTAACTGTCTGCACGTCGTCTTTCTGCCGCTTCCCATAGTTTATTTGTGGCCCGATCCCAGCAGGTGCACCAGCTGGCTTTGTCGTCGGACTATTGTAACAACACCACTGGTGTGTCACAGAAAAAGTCAGCAAACACAAGAAAGAAAGGCTTCGCTTTACTCATGATTCAAAAGTCGAAATGCAGGTGATGTTGGCACACTACTTTGGGTCCCCTGGACATGCCTGTCTGTAGCCCGTGCCGGTGAAGGTGTGGGACGGGGGATGTGACCTCGGCACATCCGAGCACGGGACTGGAGGGGCGGGCAGTGACTCGGGGACCCTCAAAGAGCTTCTGGAAAGCTGCTAAAATTCTCTTTGTGCATTTGCTGTTGGTTACACAGGTGCATTCACTTGGAGAAAATTCTTTGAGGACCACATCCATGATTTCTACATTTTTCTACAGGTTCCCGTTTAATGAAATGTTGGGGGGAAAGGTGCTTTGATTTGCCTAGACTCCATATCCATCCTTCGGAAGAAACAAGTAGGATGAACACGGGGCAGGGGGTCCTAGCCATCATCTTCTCCCTGGCTGCATGAGACTACAGAGACACAGATAAGCTCTTCAGAAAGCACTCTCCAAATTTAAGAATTCTTCATCAGTATACTACACTTCCTAGATTTAAAAAAGTCGAACAGCATCACGCCTTTATCTTAATTTCTACAAGGGAGCTACCAAACAAACAACACGCTAACTATAATACCCTTTTCTCCCCCATTTGCAAAGACTTAAGAAAAAAGCCTTACAATCTAAGTAACTGGAGGTTACTCTGGGAAAAAGAGGACAGTGGTGTAATTTAATAGAGTTATTGCGGGAATCTCAATGACTTGCCAACCTTAATCAAGGTCAGTAAACTGACCTTTTATTTGGGAAAATCCAAAATGAAGTTAAGCACGCCACATCCTCCAAATCCAAACCAAGGGTTTGGAGAAAGGTGTGGTGGGTGTCCGGAGGACACGTTCCCCGAGCACCTGGAGACCACGTGGGCAATCTGGTGCTTTAATAGTAGGAAGCAAAGGATGGCACTTCCCTGAGGTACAAGTCCGGGTCAGGCTTGGCACGGATGGAGACCTTCGGGTGACCGCTCTGCCCCAGAGGGTAACAGCAGAGCTGGACAACAAACTGATACCCACGAGGGTTTTGGTAAACTCCCCAGAACTCCATTGGTGAACCTCAGTCTCGAAGCCATAAGAGAACCAGCATTCTGGTGGAGAAACAGGCAGTGACCTCCTCCTCTATGCAGAGCACCCCCCCAATTAAGACCAACCTTTATTTTGGCTGCTCTTTGATAAACCAAAGCCTCCTCTGATTTCCCCATATTTTTCTGGCTTCTGTGTGTCACACGAGCCTTGTACATTATTAATACAAGTTTTGAATTGAGTTACTTTGCTCTCGAATATGAAAGGTTCTCTTTCGGGGACTTTGAAACGTGCTCCCTGCAAACTCCCATTAAGGCAGTTAGAAATAAAACGTGATGATCGCCTTCCTTTGAACATCTGGAGTTTCTAAAAATCAAGACTGCCCATGGAACCCAGAATCATATTTGCACTCAAAGAAAGTACCAGATCTGACTCAAAGAGCTTTCTCCATTTGGATGTGGCGTAATTAAAAGCTTGCTCTTCCGGGTTGTTGCTACGGGCACGGTGTTTGGTGGCGTGTCTAAGAATCATGAAGGCTGTATCACGGTGGGCAAGGTGATCTGGGAAGGGGTTTTTGGGGAGGTGAGCTTATGAGAGGGGCGGGTTGGAGGTGGGGACAGAGGGAAAGGATGAATGCATCCCAAACTTCCTTTGACCTGAATTATTTGCCTAGAGGTGACATGGGAAAGATCTCCATCCTGGGTGGGCAAAATCCTAGAGAGGTGGCTATGGAGCCCAGAGCTGCTACACAGAATTATTCTGGTATTAAATATTTCCTCTTGAGGTTGAGTTTTCTTTCCTTGTCTACTGTGACAATGGCGCCCAGACACAAACAGGTTCAGGTTCAGGATGAACGACTTGTTTGTTTCAGGCTGCAGAGACGAGATTCCCCAGGAATAAGGTATAATGAAAAACCCAAACCACACGATCTGGGCTTCTGTATTCCTACAAAACCTTCCCTGGGTGATCTGGCCCACACTGTTGTCTCCCTTCACCGCAGACCTCCCCATAACTTATACAGCAGTGGACATTTCTGGTTTGAATGCTGGTGTCACCAACTAGCCGGACAGCCTCCCACAGGGCACTTGGCCTCTCTGTGGCTCAGCGTCCACACACGGCATAAGATCACCTGCATTCCGGAGGTTCGTGAGGAGGCCTATGTGGGGCACGGTGCCCAGGAATTGGGAATTCTCCTTTTGTCCACAGTTCCCACTGATGGGATGATCACGAGCCTAGTGTCCCACTTAATCCCCACTGCCCTCGGGGAAGCACGTGCTGCCATTATACCCATCTCATGAACTGGGAGACAAAGCCATTCCACATGGGGATGCCGGAGGTGGGGCTGGAGCTGCGGACTTTTGAGGCTGGGTCCTGCAGTCTCCCGTTCCCTGGCGAGCTCCCCACTAACACCACCTGGGGCCAGTCACTGCCAGTCCCTGTCCTGCTTGTCATTGCATGGGATGCTTGTAACACCCTTGTGAGGTAGGAGTCCCCCTGTTTCACACACAGGGTACATGCTCAGCCAACTCCCTCTCCACTTGTCCGAGGCCATCGAGCTGGGAAGAGGAGGGAAGAGGAGGGACTCCCCTCTGAGCGTGCATGAGCTGTTTCCACCTGGGGCCTGAAAAGTCCCTACTTTCTCGGATCCAGGCGACTTGGCAACAACCGTGCAGGAAGCTTGTGGGTGTTTTATGGGGTGCAGGGGGATGGCAGAGGGAGCCAGGGCCCAAATAAAATCCAAGCTGGGCACTGCCAACCTCCTGGGCCAATTAGAGCCAATTACAGACTTTTATGCAATCTGACAGTTTCTTGCAGGTGTCTTTCATTACCTTGTAATCACGAAGTACCCAAGCGTTTGAGTCTGATAGCCTAGGCTTGTCGGGAGCCTTTGTATGTGCCACCGTCCCCGACTTCTCTGCCCCGGTTCAGATACTACCATCGAAACCTGTCTAGTGTGTGTTTATGTGTACGACTTCACTCCTGCCCCATCTCTGAGGCAGGACAGGTGCCCAGGAGACAGCACAGAGGCTCCTGACATGGTGACATCCCAGGGCAGAGGGCAGGTCTGGTTTCTCTTTGCCTCCTGCCTTGACTGTGGCTCCAAAACCTGCCACCATCATCTCCAAACAGAACCCAGTCGTGCCCCCATGGGAAGCTGAATCATAACTCCAGTGAGGCCGTCTTCTTTGGGGGCATTGCTGTCCATTTTATAGGGCCGCCAGCTCACCTTTAAGGTCTGCGGTTGCGAACCCAAATGATTCCAGGCTCTGCCAGGAAGCACGGGTGGGGGGCGGGGCGGAAGGCTGGTCTCGATCCACACGCCTTGTCAGGTCCTCATGGGAGCCACGAACGTGAACGTTCAACTCAAATCTCCAGACCCTGGAAGGACCAGGAATTCTTGTCCCTTGAATCAGTTCTAATGGTTAAAGGAAGGACAAACAGCATTCTGCCCGTCTGCCTGCAAACCGCGGCTAGGCCTTGGCCGTCTCTCCGACATTTGGTCCACTTTTGAGCATCTGCTGTTCTCGGAGCGTAGCATTAGGCACCAGCAGAGGGATGGTGAGCGACACATTGGAGGGCCCGTCCGTTCTTGGCGCTCCTAACTCCTGCTCCGACAGCACCTGCCCCCTGTGACTGGCTCACTGCTCTCGGTGCAACGCCCTTGGGCTTACAAGTGTAGCAGGTGTCGGGATGTCCTTCCATTAGAGCCCAGCCCAGCCCACGGTACGGGTGGACCACATCTTCTGAATCCATCATCCGTCCACGGACACTTGGTTGGCTCTACCTCGCCGCTCTTGGGGACCATGCCGCCGTGAACATGTGTGTGCAGGCATCTCTCTGAGCCCCTGAGCTCAGTTCTGTGGGGGAGCTGCCCAGCAGCGGCCTTGCTGGAGTCTTCGGAAATTCTGTTTATATTTTCCAGAGCAGCCATACTGTTTCCCACAGCGGCCGCACCGTTTTGCCGCTGCCCCCTTCCGAGAAGCCATGACAGGGGCAGCCGGGGAGCAGGGGAAGAGCGTGGTGGTTATCTGAGGGGCGCGGGCCCTGGGGAAGCCGCCTGGGTTCCAACGCCTGCTTGCTGCTCCTGCCTGAGCTGTGAGGAGGTGTGTAAGTCATTTAACCTCTCAGTGTGGCCTCAGCCATGGAACGGGGCTGGTGGGGGAGGTGACGGTTAACAGTCCTTGCTTATAGGGTTGTTAGGGGGGCTGTGAGCTCGTGCTCTGAAAGCTGCGCCTTATGCATGGTTGAGATCCATATACAACTTTGTTCAATAAAATGTGACCTGCTCTTGCCAAATCTTCCTATTTTTAAACAGAAGCTGGAAATCTGGGGTTTTTTTTTTTTTACGTGAAATCCCTGCTTTTAAAATGTTGGCAAGCAGTTCGGATTCAAAATAAAGTCATATGTGAGCCTGAGAGACCTATCTGTGAGTCAGAAATGCCACTGGGCTGCCCGTGTGCCTTCCAGTGACCAGTGACGTGCCCTGCAGACAAGGAGGGCTGCATGGAGGAGGTCACATTTCAGTGGAAATATGATGTGGGCAGCATCGTACCGGCAGAGTGATAGGTAAGAATGGGTCTTTTTAAGAATGTGCCGAAAATGTCTCAGAGTAGTTGTCAGGGGCTGCAGTGGGCCCCCCCTCCCCAGCCATCTGATGTCCCAACCTCCAGGACCTCGGAAGGTGACTGTTGGAGAATAGTGTTTAACAAAGATAATGAGGTGAAATGAGGTCATTAGGGTCCAATATGACTGGTGTCCTTGAACAAGAGGGAATCTAGACACAGATGCATGCAGAGGGAAGACCACGAGAGGACCCAGGGCGACCTCTGCATCTGCAGGCCAAGGAGAGAGGCTCCCACAGGACCCAGCGCCGAGCTCACACTCCTGGCCTCCACTTCGGGGGACACTGGGCTCTGTGGTTGGTGCCCCCTGGTCCGTCTCTGGGCCACAGCTGACCCAGCAACCTGATCTTGTAGCGACAACCTTGAACCCTCTTACTGAGGTCACACGAGACTCCTGGCTCACCTCAGCGCCCAGTTCTCAGCCTCCCATCGTAACCCTCCTACTGCACACAGGGTGGTCTCTGGACATCATCTGTTAGTTTGTAATTGGCTTTGGTCAGGGTGATAGAATTAAATGAACATGATAAAATTAAACACTCAAATGTGCACAACTTGGCGGCTGTGGGGACATCTAGTGCCCAGACACTTGGGCCATCGGGAGGGAAGCCTGTCCTTGCGCAGTAGCTGAGCCCTGTGCCCCTCCCCACCAATCCCCACCGCCCTGGCTTGCGAGCTCCCCGGGTCTGGATTTCCCTCTGCGGCCGCCGCCTGTGCACAAAGTCACCGTGTGCAGCCTTCCGTGTCTGACTCCTCTCCCTCGGCATCATATTCTCGAGGTCCATCCATGTGGCACGACGGAGTAACGTTCCGATGTGCAGATGGACACGGCGGGCTCCACTGTGCGCAGCCCCGGGGGGACGTGCTCCTGTTCTCACCGGGGCAGCAGTGAGGAGTGCTGCCTGAGCATGGTTTCCACTGGCCTTTGGAGACCAGCGGCTCTCCATGGGCCCTGGGCAGCTGCTCGCTGTGCGCCCTGTATGTACCCGGCCTGCCGCCCCCTCCCCGCCGCCTCACTAAGCCTCAAGATTCTCCCCATCTTTACTGTGGGTTCACGACCCCTTCCCTGAGGGTTCCGGGGGCTGCAGACGGGATCTTTTGGTTTGGACATCAAGGGCTTGGTCTGGCACTGAGAAAGCAAGCGGCCTACTATGGTGTCCCAGTGCCCCAAACTCTAAAGCAGAGCGAGGGAAAGCACTCTGCCTTTTTCTTGAATACATGCACACACGGACCCACACGCAAACATGTGCACGCACACACGCATGCACGGACCCACACGCAAACGTGTGCATGCACGCACGCATGCACGGACCCCCACACAAACATGTGCACGCACACATGCATGCACGGACCCACACGCAAACATGTGCACGTACATATGTGCACACATATGCACACCTGCACGCACACATGGGAACATGCGCTTGCACATATGTACACACATTCATGCACCTGGGCACATGCAAGCAAGGAACGTATGTGCAAATAGACATGTACACACGAACATGTTCACAGACACACACAGACACAGACACACACATTCCTTCCTAGGGCCTCTACAACTAATCTTGGAGATGAACCCAACAATCTCTAGAATAACAAAATGTAGTGGTTTTTATTACTGTCCCACGGCCCTGAGGTCATAAACAGTGACTCCTTCCTTTCAGCCTCAACAAAGGGCACGAGGACGGCTTCCGGGGGACCAGAGAGCATCTAAACGCCTTTACATGGGTGTGTTCACTTGTGAAAATTCATCAAGAGGTACAGGTAGGATCTGGTCCTGCTGGCAGTCAGAAGTTATAACCGAAGTCTCAAAATCACCCCCTGCCCAGCTGGTCCCTGCGGGGTTCTGAGCTCTCCCTCCCTCCACGACCGCACTGACCTCAGGGTAACAGGTGTGTTAAGCGCAAGGCCCCGCCTCTTTTGTCGGTTCCCCTTCGACGTCCAGACCTGCAGGCCGTGGGGCTCTTGAGCCCGGCCGCTGCACCCAGAGCAGAGCTGGGACCAGCCCCGAACGTGGAAGCAACTTCCGTGGCATCCTGCCGGCCCCCCCGGCAGTCAAGCGGCCGGATCAGATGTGGGGAAGTTCGCTTCGTCAGAAACAGACCGGCAGGCTCACACAGACCCTTTGATCTCACCTCGGAAGAAAGTTATGATCCGTCCCCGAGAATGTCTGCAGTTCGACATGAAAGACAAAGGGAGGAAGACAGGAGGGCACAGGAAAGCCTCGGAAACAGAGCGCGTGGCCTTTGAACGCTGGCGGTTCCTGGAACGGGCTGCCTCGTGCGGCCAGCAAGCTTCCTCGAGGATTTTCCTTTTTTATCTTTCCTCAGATGGGGATGTGCAAACCCCGGCTTTTGATGGGGTGGCAGCACACGCCCAGCCCCTTCATGGGAGGAAGTGGAGTCACTCTGGTCCTGAGCGGTGGGGGAGGCGGGAGCCATGAGAACAATGGGAATTCAGGGCCAGGCTGGGACAGGAGCCTTCCCTGCATCCCCCTCCCCTGGGGACAGCGATGGAGAAAAATGCCCGACTTTGGCAACCAGACCCTCACTGATTTCCACTCCCAGGGCTCCTGTCCTGTCGTCCGGCGCCAAAGAAGCCCGTGCTCTTTGGGGCCAGTTAGTGGTGCGGGTCAGCCGTGTTGCCCCTGCGGCCTCTGGGTGGTCGCACCAGATTTTTGGGCCTGGGAGCCCTGGGTTTGGACGGGACTGTGACTTGAAAGTGAGCAGTCAGAGGAAGGAGGGCTGGTCAAGGCCGTTTGCCTGTCAGAGGGCAGCAGAGGCAGCAAGCTTCAGGAGGCCCAGATCCCGGCCTCGGTGGGCCTGCAGGAGTCAGCAGGCGCTGAGGGGCATGGAGCGGGGACCCCGGCAGCTCAGCCCTGAGACAGGCCTTCGGACTCCGCAAGCTGCTCAGCCTCATTCCAACAAACACCGCCACTTCATCAGGATGCCGACTGACCACGAACTGGCCGTCACCCTCCAGCACCTTCCTGGGTCTCGCGGTCCCCACCCTGCCCCCCAGGAGCCTCTGAACCACCCCCTCCCCGTGCTCACCTTCTCAAAGGCCCAGGGCTGCTCACGTCCTTCTTTCCCACAGCGGTCTTTCCAACCACGTGTCTGAGTGTGTCCGTCCTCGCGTCTGTCATGTCTGTCCTTCATGCAAGGGCTGTATTGTCCTAATCAGCTCAGCAGAGCTGCGTCTACCGGGCATGGGGTCTACACGGTGCAGAGAGGGGGAAGGTCCGCGTGCGTGGAGTGATCACCCTGGGACGCAGCTCCCACCGCAGGAGGGCGTGGAGGGTCCGGTCTCCATGTCGCCGACGGCGGGGCGCTACGTGCTGTTCCATCATGTGTTCCTTTACTATGACATGAACCGCGCCCCCCCACAATTGCTCACATGTCCACATGACCCGCAGCGGTCACCACGGGAGTTCCCGTCGGGTCTCAGAGCAGCGGGCTTTGGAAGGCACGGATCCCGGGTCTCCCGCGGGCCCTTCTTCCCATCCGAAGTTCCTTTTCGTGTGTAGTCACCGGAGCCAACAGAATTTTACATGCAGTCGCACCAAGTTTTCCACCTTCTGTGTTCCGTTCCTGCACACTCCCTTACGCCAGCTCCGCAGCTCAAGCTGCACTCGCTGAACAGACACACCGTCCCCACCAACCGCCGCTCTCCCCGTGGGCGTGGTGCACGGGTGTGCACACACACGTGTGCGTGAGCACGCAGGCAGCTTGGCACATACACAACACACACGCACACACGGTCCACACGCGCACGCACGCACACACGCACACACACAGCACTGTATTTTGCAGAAGAGGAAGCCGATCCTGTATTAAACAGAACACATCATCATAGATACGAACTATATCATACATGACCAGGTACCCTCTGCTAGGTAAAGAGCAGAGAATGTATCTGTTCCGAGGACTCGTGCAGTCTTTGTGAGAAACACAACAGCATGCGTATGTCTCTCCACAGCACGATTACACAGATGTATAGTCTGAATCCTACCAGACCACAGGCCACAGGGAAGTGTCTTTGAAGGCCAAGGATCTCATGAAGTCCTTATAGGAAAACACCCTCGCTCTTGATAATGGCTAATATTTTATTTTATTTTTGTTTTTTTATTTATTCGAGAGAGAGATGGAGTGAGAGAGCATGAGAGGAGAGGTCAGAGGGAGAAGCAGACTCCCCATGGAGCTGGGAGAATAATGGCTAATATTTAATAAGGCCCACCGCACCCCAGAAACGCTGCAGCCCCTCTCAGCTCGTGTCTTTATCCCACGGACTGCACACCCGAGTCTTCCAGGCGCTGTTCCCAGGAGAAGCCGTGGCGCGCGGGGTGGCCTTGAGCACAACCCCGGGAGGCCCCGTTTCCAATGTGTGGGCTTCGTGCTCCCACCAGCTTTCCTCCCACTCCATAACTAAACTAGGGGCCAGCCTCTTTTCTAAGCTGAGTTTTTAAAGATGATTTTGGATATAATTTTGACTTCATGATCTTTTGGCCGTTCTTTTTTTTTTTTTTCCCCGACTGTTCTTATTTTAAATAAAAAAGAAGGAAACTCAACCACCTCTTGATTCTGAATGACATTATTGGCAAAACTTCATACCACGCTTTCTCCAAACCCCTTGGTTAAAATTCAGAAGCTCCCTTTGACGGCAATCACAGGAAACGCCCGTTGGGTGCTGAGCTACTCTTTTTCAGGCATTTTAAAAAACAGACTCCGGGGGCCCCTGGGTGGCTCAGCGGGTTAAAGCCCTGCTTTCGGCTCAGGTCATGATCCCAGCGTCCTGGGATCGAGCCCCGCATCGGGCTTTCTGCTCAGCAAGGAGCCTGCTTTCCTTCCTCTCTCTCTGCCTGCCTCTCTGCCTACCTGTGATCTCTGTCAAATAAATTAAAAAAAAAAAAAAAAAACAGACTCCGATTTCTGACAACAAGGGCGAGTGGGGGGCTTGCTCCCCTAGATTCTTCTGGTCATTCCTTACAGATGGACAGGGTCAGAAATGAGAAGACTGAAGAAAATACTTATTTAAACTCCAGAGAAGTACGGTAGGATTTGGGTCATCTTCATAATATATTTTCCACCCCCACCCCCATCCCTGTGGTATTTGGGGGGATTGTGTCTCTGGCAGCAGAGATTAAGTGGACTGCCTACCCCCCACAGAGGGTTTAATTGGCAACAGAGTCAGAACCCACTGATGTGTGCAAAATGCATTATTGTATTTAGGGTTGGAATGCTTGCATGGGCCAGCCGTTTCCCTTTCTGATTTTCCCACAAGTGTTCAAAAAGACCTTGTGTCTCCGTGCCAGAGCGTCCGCTCCCCAGTGGGGCCAGGTTCCTGAGTTATGTTTTCCAGGAACCTCCAGGAAGAGAGGAAAGGTGTGTAGGTCCCTTAACTTCTGCTATCCCCTGGTCGGGAAGAGAACATGTGGAAAGGGAAGATGAGAATAAACCCTTAGCAGTGGTAACAGCCAGGCTCATCAGGGTTTATTAGCACGCACAGGCCAGCCGGGCGCGGGGGGAGGACCCAGGGAAATCTGTACTGGGGCCCCTTTTAGGGTCTGCAAGGAAGGTCCAGGTTGCACAGGACTTGGTAGGGAGGACCCTGGAGAACCCGGGAGTTCTCATTCCCCACATTCATCCTAATATGTTGAATCATGAAAAGGAAGGCATTTCCATGTTTAAAGGTTTACTTTCCTTCTGTCTTAGCGAATATCACAGACCTTGGTGGCTTTCTGGACACAGGACAGCCCCTCACCCCTGTTTGGGTAACAGCATTTTTGGTGAGGATAGACCAAGCTCTGAACAATAGACCACAGAGTCCACACCTCTTAAACTTGGTAAAGTTCATGCCTTACTCATGTCATAGTACAAGCACTGGGTGCGGGGGGGGGCACTCTGGTCCATGTGGTCATCCGGAAACACAGGCTAAGCGAGAACCGCCCCCCCCCACCCTGACTGTCTCTAGCTTGCGCACCCACCATTCAGGTGGAGAGAGGTCTGGTGGGTGAGTTCCATTGCTGTGCCATGTTCCAGGGACTGGGCTGAAGAAACGTGGCCACGTCCACCTGCAGAGGAGGCCAGGAAGCAAGGAACAACAATCTTCCAGAAGGAAAGAGGGGAGGATGGGTTTTGGAGCACCATCTCTCAAGGAATCCTCCCCTCCCTCCCCACAGTACGCAGACTCAGTGGATCTTTAAATCGGTTGCCCTGCCCCTTCCCACCAAAGACATGGGCAGCTGATCCAATCTTGGCCAACTACCCTGTTTTTCTCACGACTTTTAAACCTGAATGACGTTTGCTAGGACAGATTTTTTTTTTTTTTTTTTTTTAATGAAATCAAGCAGGTTAATCCCCGTGACAGCTGATGAGACCGTCAAGGTCTTCCTGCTTCTTTTCCCAAGACGGATCCTCCAGCCTTCCCACTGGTTCCGGGAGCTGCTTGTGGAGTCTGTCAGACGACCCTTGGTGTTAATGACACAAAGCTGTTGCTACAGGCAACGAGCAGAGAATGGCCACTGATAGAGGGGGCTGAGCTCTGAGGAACTTGGGCTAACCCAACTTGACAATGTGCCACGTAAGCAGAAAGTGTTCTGGGGAAGTTCTGCTCTACCTGTGGGTTATTCTCAGGGAGCCTCTAGTCTTCTTCTGTTCTGTGTCATGAGAATAAACTTTAGAAATGGGGACTTGGTGTAGCTGAGTGGAAAGGACCGGCATGAGATGAGGTATCTGGAAGCCATTGCATCCTGCTCTCAGGAATACAGAATCCTTGGGATTCGACATAGATCTTGCAATGATCAAGGTGTGTACAAACCCTTAAGCTGTTCATGTTTTATTTGGCAGTAAGATGACCAATCACCTCCAATGTTGTGAAGACCAAATGTGGTAAAAGATATTAAGGCATTTCAAAAAATCACTAATGTGGGCACCTGGGTGGCTCAGTGGGTTAAGCATCTGCCTTCGGCTCATGTTATGATTTCATGGTCCTGGGATCGAGCCCCGCATTGGGCTCTCTGCTCACTGGGGAGCCTGCTTCTCCCTCTCCCTCTGCCCCTCCCCCACTCATGCTCTCTCTCCCTCAGGTAAATTTTTTTTTTCTTTAAAAAAGCACAGATGTTGCACCAATGTAAGATGTTTTTCCTCTAAAGTACAATCAGTCGGGAGCCTGTACAAGTCAATCAGAACCTGAAAGAGTCAAACAAAACTAAACCCAAACAAGAAAACTCACACCTTGAGATAGAAACCAGTCTCAGGGAATGTACCTCCTAAATCAGGCGGGATTTGGTGGGGGGACGCAGCTATCTGCGGGCGGCACGTGGAGCAAATTTGTCCCCAGCTTTACTTGCTTTACTTGCTTTACTTTGCTTTACTTGCAAGGTGTTTAAATTTTTTAAATACCCCTGATTTTAAAAGAAAATAAAATTTCAAGTAAACATTTTGATATCTCGCTTTTCTTGTAAAACCCAAGATTCTGCTACTTTTCACCTTCATCGCATCGTCGGGGGTGACCCCCAGCAGGGGCGGACAGCGCCCTTTTTAGACCGGGCACCCCTTGGCACCCAGCCCAGCCCACGTGTTCATTAACATTACCAGGTCAGCCCCACGAGGCGTTGACCTTTGCGAGCTCTGCTGGGGTTTCTGTGGGGTATACCCTATAAATGATGGCTTAACCCCAGAGGAGTGGGGACCCACTGTGGTCCACCAGATACCAGCTGAACCTTTTGTGGCCATGTCCCTTTGTGACTTGGTCTCCTCGATTGAGCTCTAGACAACCATAAACCTTGTGGTCGGGGTTTCAGCTCCATTTTAGATTTCTGCTATCATTCTCCATCGCCCCAGCCTCTTCCCCCAGACCCCACTCCTGGAGCCACAGATGGAATGTACCCACGGCATCTGGGTGGTTGGGAAGAAAGCCACACAGCTGGGGCGTAATTGTTACCTGGAACCGAATTATTTTTAATGGCTTTTGGAAGCTTCCCAGCCCCCTCCCGTCTCCCACCCACCCATGGAGTTTTACAGCCTCTGGGGCAGGTCGGCGCCCTACCTTGGAAGCACAAGGCTCCCCGGCTGGTGATGACGAAGACCGAAGACAGGGGTGATAAGCCCAAGCAGGATAAGCATCAAGGGGGGACGCTGGCTTTTCATGCCGATCCAAGGAGGTGCTTTTAGAGGCAGGGGATGAAAGGGAAGGAAACTTCAGGCTGATTGTCAGGATAATTTTCCCAAGAGCGAAATCAATTAGCCTCTGAAGACTCGCTTCTCGGCCGCGATAGCCTTCAAAGCCAACTGCGAAGGATGTCGGAAAGCGGGAACAGACAAGCCCCCAGCCCTGGATGGCGTGGGGAGGCTCCTAATTTCCTAAAATGAATTTTTGAAGCAAAACATGTTTCCTTCTCTAGATCTGTTGCAGCACGTTCAACCTGAGCTCACTCCTGACTCCCCATCCCGGGAGCATCAGCTGTACCATCGCTCATCCTTTCTGGGTTGTGTTCCGAGCTGGGAGCTCGAACCCATAGTCGACCTCCCTCCTGGCCTCGTGCCGCTCTCCCTAAGCTTCTGACTGTTGGGTCTGACCACCGAGAGCTTTCTGGCTGCCAACACCCATGGAGCTCTGTGCTGGGCACCGTTCTACTCACGGGGCAGCAGAGCTGGGAGCACGAGACCCCCACCTGCATGGAGAGACTGGATAATTTAGTGGAATAATTGCACGGGACACGTTAACAATGGTGGGTCTCAAAGTCTTCCTCTCTGGCAGGAACATAGTTGGTTTGGGACCAATGTGCCCAAAGCACTCAATTTCCCAGACTCTCTTGCAGCTGACCAGTCCTGACCAATGAGGTGGACGTGGGTGTTAGTGAGGGGAGCCCTGCCTAATGCTGGGGGACCTATCTGCTGTGCCTGTTGACCCTCCCTCACCGTCTGGATCATGGTGGCGCTGCTCAGTCACCTTGCTACCATGAGGACAAGAGTCACATACAAACACCATGAAGCAAGGAGAGAGAGGAGCCTGGTTCCCCGGGCGGCTCAGGCATTCCTGCTTCCAGAATCCTCCTGACACTAGAAGCACAGACTCCCCAGCAAGTTAGCGTGTAACAATTAGTTCTAATACTTCAGTCTCTTTTATTAGTTCAGATAACCCACCTCTGTTTGTAAGAACAAAGAATCCAGAAGTACTGTTTTAAACGGCCACCTTGTTCTTCACATGGTGGTTTTTGGGGTGGAGGTTAACATGTCTCTGACTCCCAAGTCATTCTTCCTCCAAAACCTTCCGCAGAGCTGGGCTTGGCTGGGGCCGCCCGCGAGCGTCCACACGTGTCTCCTCCACTGTGGGGTGGTGTCAGGGCTGGGCCGGGGCTCCAGCCGCCGACGTTCCAGAGAATGAAGCAGGAGCCCAGCAGCCTTTGCAGACACAGCCTCCGGTCACACGTAGCAGCATTTCTGTTGTCCTGCCTGAGTGACGTGGTCCCAAGCCAGCCCAGGTTCAAGGGGAGGGGTCAGGGACGCCACCTCTGTGGGGAAGCCCCTCCATCCTCCCGAGCGTGAGCCCGGACACCTCCTCCAGGAAGCCTCTTCTCTCCAGCCGCCCTCCTGCTCCTTTCTCCTCCCGGGAAATTTGGCCGCACATTCCTTTGGCATTCGAGCCCCCCCTTTGCCCGATTTTGCTGGATTGTGTGTTGGGGGGGGTGTTCCCTGATCATGGATACCGTCATCAGCCTTTGAGCCCAGATGAAATCTCATTGCTTTATGGTCGCGTAGCCCGAGAGCCATCCTCGCCATCCTCGTGACTCTGGGTATTTCTGTGTCTCTATCTCTTCATCTCCTTTCTCCTGACCCCTCCTGAGGCGATATTTATAAGTGATTACAGACTCGGGTTTTAGGAGGCAAGGGCCTGATCTCACCACTGTGTGATCTCAGGCAGGTGATTCAAGCCTGTGGGGGTCTGTGTGAAACACGGGCATCGCGGAGAGGGCTGAGTGCACGGGAGCCCCGGGACACGGCCCCGGACACGCACTCGTGTGTGACATGGTCTCTGCCGTCCCCACTGTCACCAACCTGGGGCTGCCTCGCATGGCCCCAGCTCCCTACGGAACTCCTCCGGAGGCAGGGAGTAGGCCGAGAGCAAGCCCGGCGGGCATCCACGTAATCAAGGGAAGGACTAGTGCGTAACAAGAGTCTGGAAAGCAAACAAGGTGGCGGGAAGTCTGGGGACTTGCAAACATGGTCTGAAACAGCAAAACAAAGACAGTTGGGTGGACCGTGAGATCATCGCTCTGGTCAAAGGAGGAGGAAATTGTCACCGTGCTCCAGGAAGACCCGAGCGATCGGCAGTGGGACCTCCCCCGTGGGGACCCTGACCTGCCTTTCTCAGGGCCCAGTAGGGCCCCGGGGTCCCCTCAAATTTCCTGGGGCAGCGTCCCACTTCTGGACGGCATGCCTCTCCCAACATCAGGCACGCACACACCTGTGCGGGGCAAAGACAAGAGGTCAGGACCCGCAACAGCTTCTTGGGACCACTTCTGGGCTGAACGTGGGCTTTCACAGACGGAGGCAGAGAGCGAGCGAGCACTGGTCTAGCAGGCCAGCTTCGCGGTCATGCTCAGAGAAGTCGGGCGGAGCCTCTGGACGGGTCCTTGTCCCTTTGGTGGCCGGACCGCAGGCGCTCTTCCAAACCGGCCGCCCTCATACCAGGCGGGAGGAGCATTGCTTCCCCTGCGCTGATTTTAAGGCAAGTTTGCTGAGGCACAGAATGAAATGTATCCTTTACACTTCACGAAAATCGTGTGTGTTGTTCCCTAAGAGACCCGTGTGCAGGTAGCAGTCACCTACCCTTTCCACGCCTCAGTGTCCTCCTCTGGAAAATGGGTGCAACAGCAGGGCTGGCTCAGAGGGTCACAGAAGATGTGACCGAGACACCGAATGGTTCAGCTCACGTCCCGTGAGTTGACACGCTTAAGCAGCCTGCCTCCCAGAAGTTTCCTTCCTCATCTGTAGCTCTGGGAAATCCCAGAATCTGTCCCTCTAACTTGGGTCCCAAACCTCCACCCTCCCCCTGCATCTGTTCTGTCCCCCACGCTCTCCCACCACGTTTACGGTCACACCCAGGGCCGCGTCTGTTCCTGCCGCCACCTCCTATGGGAGGATATATGCGCACGGGGCCTTTGGGCAAATGTCGCCTGCCATCCCCTCCCCGGTGGGGCCTCCCTGCCATCCTGCCCAGGGCAGCCCCCCCAGCCCCGACCAGCACCCCCAGCTCCCCCACCACAACGTGACAGGGCACATCGCCATGGCCCCGGCTTCCCTTTGCTCCTGCACCTCCACCTCCTGTGACAGCCTTCCTCCTTCTCATCCCAGGTGCACAGGCGTCTTGGCGGGGGATGGAGGGATGCATGACCGACTTTGACCTAGAAACAGCAGCTCCAGGGGGCTCTGGACGTCTGCTTGTCCACAGACTCCCTGGGGGACAGCAGGCTGTGCACTGGCCCCCTGAGCACCTTCAAGGGGCTCACGAGTGTTGGGGGAGGTGGTCACATGGCTGGGGGAGCTCAAGGCAGGGTTGCCTGTGTTCCTAGGACACCCCCGCCCCACCCAGCGAGTGCTCGACGCCTTTGGGCATTCCTTCGTGTGCCCACTCCCTCCCATCTCTGCCCTTTGAGGGTCCCGTTGGCCCAAGTTGGGGGTAACCTAAGAGCAACACGTGCGGGGTGTTACCAGGAACAGCTATTACACGGCACACCCACCACGCCCGGCACAGAGCAAGCAGCTTGGTGCTGGTCACCTCCCTGACCCTGCTGATGGCGCAGACCCCTGGGGCCGCCCGGTAACAGGCCAAGCTGGAGCTTTGTTCCCGCATCCACGAAGGTGCTGAGCTCGGTGCAGCTGTGGGCCGGGCCATCTCTGCAGGGATCCCTGTGTCCCCTGGGCCCTGCTCGTCCTTCAGCTTCGACCCACAGCTGCCTCTCCAGGGCCGGACACCGGTCCCCGTGGCCGGTCTGAGAAGGACGTCATGCCGCCTCCCATCCTCTCCGAAGTCCTCCCAGGTGCAGCAAGACACGTCCGAGCGCCTGTGTGGGTGCCCGCTGGCCGTGTCCCGGGACATGACGGGGAGATGTGTGTGCTGGGAAGACGGGAAGAGCTCGGGAGGGGGAAGGTCCGTAGCCGAGTGGAGTATCCAGCAGACACGTTCCTTCAGTTACTGTTTAAAAAGCCAAGCCGTCCCTTTCCCTTCTCAGCAACGCTCGCCGTCACGCGGGACACGGACACTCAGTAAATCAGGATTTTCCTTAACAGAGTGCGCAGAGACTGTCTGGCGTTCACGCCTTTCCCAGAGCTGAGCCGAGGTCCCGCCGGGTCACCGCTCCCTCTGTGCTGGCTCCGCTAACAAGCGTGTATCTGGGGCAGAGTCTGAAAGCTCCTGTCTGCAAAGTAGGCCAGCGTTTGTCCCTGCGGTGGCCCTGGAAAGCGGGCGCGAGCTCTGTGGTGGGACTGTGGACAGTGTCACGCCAGATCCTCACGGCCACACTACGAGGCTGGTTGGCACACATAGACGGAGTGGGGGTCCCACGTGCTTTCCTGGGCCACCCTGCCTGTGAGTCGCAGATCTGGGTTGGAACCCAGAGTGTCTGATTCACACGTGGCACGTTTGTGCCTTCTGTGGAATTGTCACTTCTCACGTAAACCAGGCTTCAGACGGATGCCTGCGGGATGTCATCTCTGCAGCATGATGACTCCAGTTGAAAACAGGGCGGCTTGATGAAACCGGGATGAGGTTAGCCCAGCCAGCACGGAAGGACACGTTGTTGGAAGGACCGCCCCAAGTCGGGCCTGCGGCGTTCGGACCCTGGCTCCAGCGAGGATGAACCAGACCTCCCTGGCCGGCTTCCCATGCCCACACTGCCTCAGTGTCCCCATCTGTGAAGTTCTCGGGACAGCAGCACTGGGTGCGGGGGTCCTGCCGTGAGGGTTCGGCCATTTCATTTGCACCATTGCTTACGGTGCTTGGGACAGCAGACACGCTTGGGTCAGTCACGCTGGGAAAGCTCCGACACCAGGCTGTGTTTCTCGGGTGTGCGTTCATCTCCAGTGTGCATAGACACGGATGACTGCCTGCGGGTTAAACCTGCTAGCAGCACGGCCCAGATGGCGAGGACGCTCAGGACACCCTCTTCTGCTTATAGGGAAGCCTACAAGCCTATTTATGTTCAAACTTAGCTTTAAAACGTAATTTACCTACGTATAGAAACTACGTATAAAAGGCCCCTTCCATCACCTTCTAAACTAGCCTCTAGCCATTGGGAGCAACTTGGCCAACCAGACATCAATGGCCTTTCCGAAAAGTCTCCCATTCTCCATGATTACAGTCTCACAGTTCCAGAACATTCCCCCTGTGGCTAGCAGCTGGGGTTTTCATGGTGCTTGCTCTAGGCGTTCCCGCCAACAAGGCTGGAATAATGGGAGGTCACGGGTCGGCCCCTCACTAGGCTGCGACAATCCATAAACCACCTCCCCTCCTGCCTTGCTCTCTTTCCCTTCCGGCAGTTAAAGACGAGAGACAGGGGTCCCCACTCAGGAGCGTCCTGCTTCCTGTGATTTCAGGCCACCGGCCTCCAAGGCCCAAGCAAAGATGGGACTCGGGAACCAAAGAAAGAACATGGAGACAGGCCCTGACCGGGTGCCGTGGCTAGTGACTCGTGTGGTGGTCAAAACCCCAGGGACGTCCTATGTCCTCAAATAGAGCTTATCTTCAGCCTCAGCCACTGCGGCTGACGTGGTCCCTGTGGTTCCTGCTGCACGGTGCAGGCTCTGTGCCCGATTTTGCGGATCTCAGTAATTATCAGAGTGGGGGTGTGGCCCGGAGTCCCATGATGGGGACATCCCATACCTCCCTCCGTGTCGCCAGAAGGTTTGGGGTGTGAGCAGCCTTCCCAACGCCCCGTTCCATGACAGACGTGTGCACACCCCCTTCCCACCCACTCTTGATGACAAGCAAGCTTGACACACAACTATCTTTCCCCATTTTGAAGATGAAAGATAAGGAAACAAGTCGGGAGACTGAGCCGCACCCAGGACCCCATGTCTGAGGAGCCCCGGGGGCCACGCTCCCTCCTGGGCCCTCCAGGCTCCAAACACCGCTGGACTCTGCTCCTGATGCTGGAAACACCTTTGCTCGGCTCACCTTGCTGTCCTCCCGCTCCCTCCCCGACACCTACCACGGGGCCGGCCGGGGGCTTAGGAGCCCACACAGTTCCCAGGGAGCGTCCTGATCTCCAGGAGAGCTGGAGCCAGGTTGTGTCCACGCCACAGAAATCAGGTTTGTTTTGAGAACTGTGCTATTCCAGGTTCTGGGGACTCACTCTCAGACCTCCTGGGACTCCTCCTTCAAAACATCTTCCTCTGCGCTCTTTCTATACGTCTTTTAGATTAAAAAGATTAAAAAGAAAAACCTCCAGGAGCTCCTGGCCAGCTCAGTCAGTGGCACGTGCAACTCTTGCTCTCGGGACTGTGAGTTCCAGCCCCGCTGGAGGTGACGTAAACATCTGCTCTGACTTGCTCCTGACAGTAGTTCTGTGCTACAGGTGCAGCCAATTATTTCTATTCCTATTTACAGACGAATGAATGGGTCTTCCCGGGATGAACGAAGGGCACATGTGAAGTCAGCATCCTATTTTATTTAATGCAAGACTTTTTTGTTCTGGTCAATAATGTGGTGATCGAAATAAAGTTGTGATCTGAACCTATACCTGATAACTTCTTAACGTTTTAACCGGGGAGGATGAAAATAAAAGACAAGAGAATTCAGAGCAAAGGAGATTTTGTCATTCTTTTCTCATGGCTCTCATGTGAAACCTGACCAGATCAGGTGGGGCTAGGCCTCCCATCCTTCTAAGGGGCCTGGGAGGGTGTGGAACATTCAGGGAAGAAGGGACTCTCAGCTGACCCTGGTTTCATAAAACCCTGTAAACTGGGAGAGGGAGCTGAGAATCTCATTACTCCTAATTGCTAGGTACTGTTGAACAGGTTGTACACTGCATCAGGGCACCAGGCAAGGAGGCTGAAGGAAGGAGCACTTCTATCTAATCCATATACAACCACTGTTTGTTGGCCAAACCTTGTATCGGAGTGGTTGAATCAGCCCAGAGGAGGTGTATTTTCCCCATTTAAAAAATACCCCACAGAAATTACCCATAGCCTTTCTCCTTTCTCACTGTGAGGGGGCTGCCAGCTGGTGAATCAGGCTAGGCATACGGGGAATGCATTCTTGCCTAAATACAGCTAACCTTTTCTGGCAGGGCTCCTGGTGCCATGGCACCATCTGAGGAGGCTGGCAGAGATGCACAGGTCTGGGGTACCTGATTTTATGCTCACTTGAAAAATTAGGACCCTGTCTGCTTAGCCAAGCTCCCTTAGGTACCAGGGGCCTCCCTCCATCTGTGACTCCTCGATGTGTCGGTGGTCCCTGTCCTCATGGATGAGGCCAGGTGGCCCATCACCCCTGCCTTCCAGGAGGGGTACCTCAGGTCCAGAGGTCTATTTCAGAAGTCACACGGAGGGCTAGGCAAGGACAGGGTGGGGGGCTGGCATAGGACCTCACATTCGTGAAGAACGCAGGCTCCAAAGGTACACTCCCGACCCCACAACTCTCCAGCCTTGGCCTCTCTGTGTCTCAGTGTGTCATCCAAAGATGGACACACAGTATCTCCCACCCCACAGACTTCTTCTGACGTGTGATTGTTCCCCCTCCCAATGAGCGACAGGCCACGCTCCTCTCCCCTCAAATCTAGGCCAGTCCCAATGATGTGCTCATAACTGGTAGAATACGGCAGAGAGGGGCCCCTGCTCATTCTGAGACCACGGGGCTTCCTCCTGGCCGTCGTTGGGCCTCAGCTGTCCGGACGCTCTCTCCCAGGGGCCTCCTTCTGAGAACGTGCCTACCAGGTTGTGGGAAGCTTAAGCCCCAGGAGGAGGCGCGTGGAGGAGCTGGGACAGGTCCAGCGAGCCAACCTGAGTCACTGCAGCCAGGACTGGATGTGAGAGAGAGAGAAAGCCTCCCAACGTTTCCACTCCTGGCTGTCCAGTCTTCACGCCGTGCTGGCTGGATCCCCAGACATCAGGGGACCCAGAAAAGCCATCCTGTCCTATGTTACTGACTCCCTGATCCCGAAGCTGCTTCACGCCACCGGCCTTGGGGTGGCTTATCACACAGCAAGCTCCCAGCCTCCCCGCCGGCCACCTCTGCTATCCGGCCCTGATGGGAGACCACCGGGTTTGTCCAGGGAGCAGTGGGCGCGGCTCCAGCTGCCGCAGGTGGCCCCGGGGCATTCAGCCCTCCGTGTCCTGGAGGCTTTGGCAGCACTTCTGAGAGTCTCCCGGGCGAGATAACCCCCCCACCCCCCACCCCCAGGAGGCGGCCAGGCTGAATTAACCTCCTAGGCTGGTTTGTTTGCAAACACAGATGCTTATCTGCTCCTGGCTCGGGCTCTGGCTCTGCCGGAAAATCTGGGCAGGTCCCAACCGCCAGGTGGAACCTCCACACCCAGCTGGCAGGGGCCCCTGAGCCCTGGGGGAGAGGCGGGCCTGCTGAGTGGGAGACCTAAAGCGAGCGGGCCTCCCCGCTGGGTCCTGGCGGATTCGAGCCAGAAGCCCCCTCCCCGCTCTGCTCACAGCCATCCTTGGGTGGGAATGAGCCTGCTGCTGTCACCCTTACTCCCCTGGGGCATGAGGAGAGGCAGGGAACAGGAGTGTGTGGCCTGGGGCTGTATGCATGGACAGGAGGGGCCTGGGCACATGTCCCCAGAAATGCCAGTTCCTCAAGGTTCCAGTGTTCCCTCCACCCAGCACCCACTGTCTCGTGAGTGGGACCGTTTGTATTCCCACTTTCTAGGTGAGAAATCAGGTTCAGAGCAAGACCGAGCAGCTCACCAGTGGGCGGTGAGCTCGGGATTTGACCCAGTCTGACCCCAGGGCTCCTGCCCACGGAAGAGAGGGATTGTAGATTTTATCTGCAAGAACAGGCAGGCAGAAGTATGAAGAGAAACAGTAGGAAAAGATAAACAGGAGGTGGCGGGAGTTATCAAACATGCTAGTGGTGGCGATGCTTACGCTGGGGGTTGTATTCGTGCCCCCCCCGGGGGGGGCGCCCATAACAGGCGACAACAACTGGGTGGGGCAGGTGGGAGCTTAAAAAAACAGCTTCTGCAGCCAGAAGCCTGAAACCAGGGTGTGGGCCGGGCCACGGCGGGGCTCAGGGGAGGGCGCTTCCTGCCTCATCCAGGCGTCCCTTGGTCTGTGGCGTGTCCCTCCAGTCTCTGCCTCCGTCCCCGCATGACCCTCTCTCCCTCCAAACCCCTCCCCTTGGCCTCATGAAGACACCAGGCTCTGGCTTTAGTGCCCACCGTAAAGCTGCGGGATTTCACCTAGAAACCCGTAACTAATCACGCCTGCAGAGATGCCACTCCCGGGCGAGGTCACACAGGCAGGCTCTGGGTGGACATGAATTTGAGGGACACTCTTCAGCCTGGCACAGAGGTAATGATTCTCCAGGCCTGTGGCCACGATGAAAGTCTGCCTTTCTGCAAATAGCCAACCAAATAACGGGCCTTTTTCTCCCCTCCACTTGATTTTCAGTACCCCTTTGCCTTGGATGGTCTCAAATCTCATCCCTGCAAAGTCTGGCGTGGAGGGTAATGCACTTTTCATCTGTTAGTTTCTTTAAAGACAGTCGTTCAACGATCTGGGCCTGAGGCGTCGGAGCTACATTCATGTGGCGTTTGTTCAGATAAAAGTCAAGTCACCGAAGCTTTGGTCAGCAGGACAGACGGAAAGGGACCTCTCCCGGCTTTTCCTAGAAAATATTATTGTTTTCTCTGAGCGTCTGAATGCTATTGTCCAAAGTGCCATTGGAGGCCACCGCGAGATTGACGTTTGGGGGATAGAGGTCGACGTGTTGCCCCAGGAGACCTGCGTGAGAGCCATTCCCAGGCTGCTATCCGAAGAAAGTTGTGGATTTTGTTAATGGTCTTGGAGGCCGTGCACCCCAAAGGGTAGCTGAGAAGAACGTCAGCCCACACACCCCTGACTGTGGTTTTAAGGAAGTGACTCACTGAGGGTCACAGAGTATCTCCCTGTCCCCTGACCGTTCGCTCTTCCAACCAGTACGTATTCACCAAACATGCCTGGTGTCCTGACTACAAGCGTGGCAGCTCCCAGGTCTCCGGCGGCTCCCCGTGTGAGCTGGCCCGCTTGGTGAGCCAGGGGCCACCGGGCAGGATGGCAAGGGAAACCCCTTTATGGGGTAAATTCTCCTGGAGGGCGGTTCTCAGGAACCCAGGGAGCCTCCTTTGTGCTCATGTGTAGATTTTATGGATTCCAAAAATAATTGACGTCCACCACGTGAGATCACGTCATCCCAGCCGTGGAAATTCTAGAAAGCGACTATGGACACGAGGAGCCCAGATGCCCAATCATCTGATGCCACGATGAGTTAGGCACAAAGACTGACCTCTTTTAAGTTAAAACTACAGAGACGTGCATTTATCTGCCAACGGCCCGACGTAGGGACAAGCCCTTCTCTTTGAGCGTTTGCCTTCCAATGGTGTTTCACTGTCTTTGTGGCAAAACCACCGCTAAGAGCCCCTGTGTGATGTCGAGTCTGTTTATTTGAAGTGTGGGGAGAACACACAGTCATCTGTGAAACGGCCCAGCCAAGGATGCTTTTATGTGTTTCGTGATTTACCGCTCAAATACTTCAGTTGTCTGTCTACGTTTACTCTGAAGACAGTTTTTTGGCAACCCCCTTTTATTAAATGCCTCCGAGGCATCCCAGGTATTTCTCACAGAAACGATTTTCTGCACTCGTATTTCATTGGTTGAGATTATATTTCACTAAATCATACACTGACAGTAGCAAATGCAGCTAGCATAAACAGGTCTAGGAACGCACACCAGCGGCTTTGGGGCGCCAGCGGGAGGAGAGCCGTGGGTGTGTCCGGCTCCGGCATTCGTCCGCCACGGGCCAGGGGCGGGACACCTCTCTGCGGAGAGCAGCAGCCTTCCCTCCCCACGCGCATCTCCCCGTCTCCCCGTCTCCTCCCTCCCGCTTCCAAGAGGGAGGTGGACATACCTGGGCCAATGAGAATCTAAATCAGCCTCTCCATCTGCAAAAGGAAGCCAAGAGTGACAGTGAGGACCTCGCGGGGTCACTGGGGGGAAGGGATGGGTCAAGACACGTCACGCCTTCCAGGTCCCACCGCATCGTAAGTGCCAGTGATAAGTCAGCCTTTGGCTGTACTCTGAACTTTAAAGTCTGCCCTCCTGAACTTTCCCAGGACGTGTCCCTGTGTGTGCACATGTCAGCTCCATTTCCCATCGCCCCGTGTGCCCGCGAGGTGTAGGCCTGTGCACGCAGACGTCAGGACAATGAAAACCGAAATCCCAAGCCCGCAGCCCCTGGGCCGGGCCTGGCTCACAGGGGTGAGCTCTTTGCCCCTGTAATATCCCACTTCCTTTTGGACATTTAGTTGACAACATTCAGAATTCAGAATTTAGATTTTGAAAAGACCTAGAAAAAGGGAAGGGGAGGTGCCAGCGTCCAGGAATAGAAGGCCTAGCCAGAGGGACGCTGGGACGATCCGGTAACAATGTTGCATGTCGGTTGCTACACTTGCAGCCCAGTGGTAACTCCCAGAGAAGGTGAGTCAGTTGTACACCTGACACTAACAAAACAATGTGTGTCAAGGATACTCAAATAATTTTCTTTTAAGAAATCTAGATTTCCAGCCTCAGTTGAAACATTGGAAGACCTGGCATACTTCCACCAATGGCAAAAACCGGGGGGAGCCGAGTGGGAGCTGAGCTGCCCTTCCAGGTGGGCCAGGCCAGCCCCGGGTGGCCCTGGTCCCCACAGATTCCCATCGTCACACCCCAGGCCCACTAGAGCCATGCACCTGCCTAACTCCAATACACACACGTAATGGTTTTCAAGTTTTTCAAGGTTTGAGCCTCTGTTGCTCTGCATGAATGTTGTCTTGGTCCCAGCAGGGACCTGGGGGCCATGCCTGTCACCAGGGTCTTTCCTGGTTGAGGACAGCTGCCCCCACAGTGGTGGCTCAGGGCTGGCCCAGGCAGCACAATCTTTCTCCAAAGTGTTCATCACTCCTAGTTTGTGCAAAGCTCATTCTTATGATACGGAAAGATGACAGGGGGCCAAAGGGTGGATTCAAGGAGTGCAGTGATAAATTCATTAGCAAACACTCTGCTCCAGGAAGAGGGGACTACAGGCCTTGAAAGGCCAGCAATGAAGGTCGACTCCGCCCAGACCTCCGGGCTGGAGGCCGGTGAACGGGGGGCCTGGCCACAGCTCCTGGTGAGATGGTAGCTCCCCACAGCTTCCCGGACCCCGGCCCTCCTCTGTGGCAGCCCAGGAAGCAGCAGCCAGGGAAACATTCTGCTCTGTCTCCTTAATGAGGCCCTGGGCTGGCCCAGGATGCTGTTCCCTTTATTTTAGAAGCCGCGGCTCCCTGCAGACCGCGGGAGGCCGGGCCCGCCAAGCTCCTCTGCTCTGTTCTGTCGCCTGCTTCTGTGCGGCTCACCAGGCTGCCTCGCGTCCTCCTCCCCGGCCCCAGCAGCTGCACGCCCATGGCCGGGGGCTAACCACGCAGCTGCCCTGGGGAGGGCAGCCACCTGGCTTGAGGATGGGGTGCCCTGAGTCGCTGGGGCCAGGGGCGCTCTCAGGACGGCGCGCCTTCTCGGGCTGCCTCCTGCTTACTGGGCCTCTCCTGGGCCACGTGCTGGGTGTCTGCACTGTCCCCAGCCAGCGTTCGTAGGGGCACGAACGACGGGCTGATGAGCCAGAGCGTCCCATCCTCACACCACTCCGCGTCCACCAGGCTGTGTCCCAGCAACGAAGGGGATTCGCTCCAAGGTCCACACGTGTACAATGGGCAGACGTGTCTTCACTTAGCCCTGACCGTGGGCTCTCCCATTAGACCCTACCTACGCTCTTCTCTCCTGTTTGTCCCGCGGCGCTCTCCCTGTCGACCTGTGCTGGTCCGTGCGACCCCCTCCCAGCCCATTGGACATAATCTATCCAACAAACACCTGTTGTGGATAGTGATCCTTTCTACCCCCTTCCAACCTCATGCCACCCTGCTCTCACCCCTTCCGCTCTGCCCCCATCAACCTGCGCTGTCAGAGGATGAAGCCCCAGCCACCGTGCCGGAGTAGTGAACTCGGACAGACACCAGGACGGGTACTCACTCTGCTCCACGCTGGAGAGACCCCAGAAACGCCCACTCAGGTCCCTTTCCGCGTTCCGGGGTTCAGGTAAGAAACCGCGTTTGGAGTCTAATGTGATTTCATAAGCGCAAATGGGCCACTCTTTGTGGCTGCCCCTGCCTCTTGGAGGTACGGGACAGAGTCCCACCGAGCAGCGCTAATGTTTAAATGTACCCCAGGTTTTTGAATCCCCTTATAGCATTTGTTTGCTTAAAAAAAAAATACGAGGAACTCCCCAAATTGGCCCCAGCCTCTCTCAATCTCTAAGACACCCTGCCCCTCCCTAAAAACTTTCTGTAGCTCCCTGCTTCCTGAGAAGAACGTGCAGTCCTGGGGTTTGCTGTGTAGGATCCTCTGTGCCTGCCCCCTCCTCTCTGTCCCTGGACCACACTGCCCCTGGACCACACTGCCCCTCAGCCCTGGCCCCTCCTGGCTCTGCCCCCCGCTTCATGCAGGGGGACAGACTCCGCCTGGCCTGAAGCCTCCATTAAAGCAAGCCCCAGGGGCCCTGAGTCCCAGACCTGTGCTGGACACGGGGGACACAGTAACGAGGGAGCTCAGAGCCACCCTGAAGAGTTCTCGATCCATAACTCGTCTGCGCATGCTCACTAGGAGTGAGGTGTCGCTCATAACACATTACGTACACCTGTATCCCAAATCCTCAAAACCATCCCACCAGGCAGGTGCTGGCACCGTTCTCACTTTGCAGGTGAGGATGGGGAGGCGCAGAGAAGGTGAGTCATTTGTCCGAGGCCACACAGCTCCTGAGGGCCAGGCTGGAGTTGCATGGTGGCAGTGGAGCACATAGCCCGTGCTCTGACGTGTGTACTCGAAAGCTGGGGTCTGCGCCCCAAGGAAGCACAGAGTGTTCCCCAGCTGTATGCCAGGGCACCTTGACTCAGTCCGTGCAGTCACGGAAGGATTTTCTTTGTCTGCACCGGCACCTGAGGTCAAGTCCGTCTGCACACAGATCCTTCCAGATCTGTTTCTCAGACTTGGATTTCCAGCTGCCTTCCCCATGTCCCCTCTGAGATCCTAATAGGCCTCACAGACCTTACCTGTCCCCAAATGCATTGGCTTCCCATCTCGGTACCAACCCTCAATGGCTCCCCATTGATCTCAGAGGCAAAACCCAAGCCCCATCATGCTCACAGACTCTGACCTGGGTCCTGCTGCCCCTCCCTTTGCAAAGGTCTGTCATCTCCCTAGCAATGCCCCACCTGCCACAGGGGCCTCTGTGCTCCTCAAACAGGCTGGGCCCAGGTGCTCTCTTCTCTGGGCTCCAACTTCCTCTTTCATTGGCTGGAACTCCCCTTCTGAGTGCCTTCTTGGGGCTCCCTCGCCCCTGGGGTGTCTGTACTGACATCTTTCTTCCTTGCCCATGCATTTAAAATAGCAAGGCCCATGGGCGGCATTCCCCACCGGCTCCCCAGGCTCATCGCCCCATAACGCTTCCCATCACGCTGTGACGCCCTTCAATTAGCCGCTGCGTTGGCTGTCTGTCTCCCCCACCGGAAGGTGCGTCCACGGCCAGAGATTTGCATCTGCATTTTATTGTTTGTCCCGATTCCCGGATTCCCAGCATTGAGACCAGGCCTTGGCAAGCGTTCTGTGCGATGGGTAAGATAATAAATATTGCAGGCTTTGCGGGCCACATGGGCTCTGCTGCGACAATTCCATTCTGCTAACTAGAGCTCAGAAGCCCCAGTGATGGTCTGTCCGTGAGGGAGTGTGGCCCTGTGTCCATAAAACTTCATCTGGGGACACTGATATTTGATTTCTTATGATTTCCATGTGTCACGAAATAGTTTTCTTTTTTTTTTTTAATGTAAAAATAATCCTTAGCCGGTGGGTCCTGTGGAAACAGATGGCCGCTGGATGTGACCCGAAGGTCTAGTTTGCTGAGCCCCAATCTGAATCAGTGACTGACACATAGTAGGCACTTAGAAAACTAAGTAGGCACTTAGCCGAAGGAGTGAGTGGATGAACGAGGTGACTCAGGTCTAGGATGTGAGCCACAGGAGGGATCAGCCAGGTAAGGGGGCAGATCCAGTGGTGGGGGCGGGGCAGGAGGGGACTGGTGCTAAGCGGGAAAGCAAGCAGCTCGGACCTGAGGTTGCTGGGGCGGCTGGAGCAGGGAAGTCCAAGCGCTGAGGATGATGGGGGAGAACGAGGAGGGCCTTGGCGTCTTCAGTGTCCGCCACAATGATTCTTGCTGGTCCAGAGTTGGACTCAGACAAGCCTTGTACAAGCCTCGAGGGTCACTTCATCCTCCAACACTCCAGAGGAAGCCTCACTCTTATCCTCAAGGGACAAGAGTAGCAATCTAGGCTCAGAGAGGTTAGGTACTTGCTCAAGGTCACACAGCTTGTAAGAGGCTGAGCTGGGATTGAAACCCAAGCAGCTGCCTCCAGGCCTCTCGCCCAAGCATGGGGCTCTCGAGGTTATGTGGGCTTGTCATAGATAGCAAGTAGAAAAATAGGGTGCGCAGTTATATGCAATTTCAGATTAATAAGGAATACCGTTTTCGTGTGTGTCCTATGCAATATTCAGGACACACTTACACTAAAATTTTTCCCATTGTTTATCTGAAATTCAAACGTAACCAGATGTCCTGTGTTTTATCCGGCAACTCTGGCAGAACACAGCCCTAGGCGAGGGGAGCCCGGTGGACGCGGAGTGGTGTGAGGACGGGACGCTCTGGCTCATCAGCCCGTTGTGCCCCCAAAAATGCTGGCGGGGGACAGTGCAGACACCCAGCACGTGGGGCGGCGGCAGGAGCGTATTTCATGGCCCAGGAGAGGCCCAGTAAGCAGGAGGCAGCCCGAGAATATGTGCCGTCCCGAGAGTGCCCCTGCCCCAGCGACTCAGGGCACCCCATCCGCAGGCCAGACGGCCGCCGTCTCCCAGGCTGCTGCGTGCTTAGCCCCGGCCATGGGCGTGCAGCTGCTGGGGCCGGGGAGGAGGACGCGAGGCAGCCTGGTGAGCCGCACAGAAGCAGGCGACAGAACAGAGCAGAGGAGCTTGGCGGGCCCCGCCTCCCGCGGTCTGCAGGGAGCCGCGGCTTCTAATTCAGAGGGAACAGCATCCTGGGCCAGCCCAGGGCCTCATTAAGGAGACAGAGCAGAATGTTTCCCTGGCTGCTGCTTCCTGGGCTGCCACAGAGGAGGGCCAGGGTCAGGGGAGCTGTGGGGAGCTACTACTGTCTTACTGGGAGCCATGGCGGGTCCCCCATTCCCTGGCCTAGGGGCTGGGGGTCTGGATAGAGCCGACCTTCATCACCGGAATGCCAGGATATGGAGCTGGGGCTTAATTGTGTGGCAGCAGGGAACCACGGAAAGTGTCCCAGCAGGGGTGGCCCCGGCTGTCGTACCATGTATGAGATGGACAGATTTTCTCAGCCCACGGGGACTCTGCCCACCTCAGGCCCAGAGCACGACCTAACAGCTTCATATTTATCATTATTAAGTAGTTCCTAAAGGCTGCAAATGTGTAGTCAGTGCGGTTTTCCTCGAAAACAGAATGTTTGCCTGGTGCTGTGTTGAGCTCGCTGGGGTCCCCAGGCTACCTTGCAAACGCACTCTAGGAACCAGGGCTGTAAGATCTTCCAGGCAGAGCTCAGCACTCACTAGCCCTGTGTTCTGGAGGAAGTCAAATTAACCACGTCACTGCTTTTCTGTCCTCTCCACGGGGGCTGGATGAGTCCCCATGTCATAGTACTCCAACGTGGAACAAGTGCTGTCACACATTTAGAGATGTCACCAGTGGCCCGGCCCCAAGCTTGTGCTCCACGATCATCACCGTCATCACCAGCACCATCTCCGCCTTTGTGCAGTGCACAACCTGCTCAATGGGATAGTGTGACATGCAAGGAGGCTTTGCACTGGTCTGCGGTCAGTGGGGATTTGCACTAAACCAAGGAGCTCTGCAAAGTTCCCTGAACCCAGATAGCACCCGGTACAGCAGCAGCCCCAGGTCATGGAGTGATCACAGGTCTTGGGGTGCCCCTGGGACCCTGCCAGCCAGTGGGGAGAGCCCCAGTCACGGTGATTCCCGCTGAAGTACCACTTGGCTTCCAGCCATGTACAAGCACAGTGTGTGTGTGTCGACCGTGTGTCCCTGTGCGCCCAAACCCATGTCGGGGTCTGTCCTCCTGGATCCAGAGACCACACTGGTGGGCTGGACAGCAGACACACAATGAATTTTAATGGGAACACCAAACTGCTCTCCAGACCTCTGCTCAGTGACACTCCTGCCAACGAGAAATTTCCCCAACACACTTTCCTCCATGTGTGATAACATCAAACTTTGATTTGGGGCCTATTTGAGGAGAAGAGAATATGGTGCCGGTTAATAAAGCAAACCGTAGGGCTTACGTACCAGTTTGGCAAGATCTCAGAGATGTAATTGTTGAGAGAATGAGACAAGTTGCGGGGAACAGAGGAGCACGCCGCCATGGATGGACGGGAGCGGGTTGCGGACGAGGGAAAGTGTGATTCAGCTCTGGGCACCTGCCCGCACGGCAAGGTGGCCAGTGTGTCTCCTTTGGGGAGGGACAGGGGGACCCCAGGGGCATGGGGAACAGCCAGGGATGCTGCCTGTGCCCAGGACGTGTTCACTTCTTACAAGGAGGAGCTGTTCAGTGATGTCATTTGAGATTAACCTTTTAAAAGCTTATGGGAAAGTCACAGAGAAGGACTGTCTGTGTGTGAGTATGTATATACGGAGACATACAGCAAATGTAGTAAGTTGTTAGGACGATACTACTGGGGGTCCCTGAGACTGGGTTTACCCCAGAATTCCTGTCCTACACTCAGTGCTTTCCCACAAGTCTGCAAATATGTCAAAATGACACAAGACAGAAGTCCTGGAAGGGATAAGCCAGGTCTGGTTGCCTTTCCCCTCCCCTCGAGCCGTCTGGGTGGGCTCCTGCCCGGGGTCTGGGAGCCCAGGGAAGCCAAGGCCCTGTGGCCCCGTGGGTGTGGGGCAGAGGTTGGCTGCACGCGGACCTCTCTGTGCACCCGGGCCCTGCCTGCCTGGGGCCTCTGCCCTGTCCCCACCGAGGACAGAGCGACTTCCTCTTCAAAGCCCATCCTGCTTAAACCAAGATGCCCCCCGGGAGTGAAGTTCAAAGCAACGCTGGGAAGGACTGTTTGGTGCCAGTGTTTGGCCTGGGGATTTGAGGGATTACAAAAGCCCGTGTTGCAGGCTCGGAACTGGGGGGCCTCAGGTGCGAAAGGCCTTTGAACACCCCGAGCTCTTTAGAGGCTCGAGCAAACTGAGGACAAACCAGCTGGGCTGCCCAGGAGGGGGCCAGCTGTTGACCCTTTCCTTCCAGTCTTAGGAAAACAAATACTTGATATTCCAAAGGCTGAGCAAACTCATTAAAAGGATCTCCAACTTCCTGCCTTTTCGGGAAGCCCTCAGAAGCCTGGAGCGGGGTTTCCAGGGAGCAAGGGGAGCGGAATGAGACACGGAGCCCGGGATCTTCCCGGAGCAGGGCTGCTCCCGCACCGTGGCCTCAGAGAGCACAGCTCGGCCATCAGTCCCTGCCCACAAGTGACTGGTGGGCTGTGCTTCCCCCTGCCCCTGAGTGGACCTCATCCCGCCTCCAGGTCAGACCTGGGACGGCCCTTCGGGAATTCCCACTTTCTCACATTCCCCTCCTCAGGCCGCTTCAGGGCAAGACGCAGCCCAGCACACCTGCTTCTGTGGACGGCCGTGGTCCTTGGAAATGTGGACATGGCATCTTACTGGCCCGTCCAGCGGACACTTCCTCTTCTCCGGCACCCCCTTCTCTGCCACCACTTACGTCCATAGCCCTTCTGTACACAACACCCACTGTGGACGAGAGCAGAACCCGCCTCCCCCATTCCACGCCTTTCCCATTAGCTGTGCTCTCCGGAGGCTGGTGTCAGCACTCAGGGCCTTTAGGGGTCCAGGGTACAGGGAAGACAGGGTTGGGGGTGCGGGGACCATGTTTGTGGGGAAAATGAGAATCTGGGCTCCAGTCTAGCTCTGAACATGTGTGTTCCCAGCTGTTGGACAAGTCAGTGCTGCGAGTAGGCGCAAGTGTGCAAATGGCCACACATGTGTGTCCAGAGCTCCATCCTGGGAAGCCAATCATAGCAGAATGGCCCGGGGTGGGGTAGGGGGTCTCTCTGAGATGGGTGAGATGGGTCTCTCTCCCATCTCACTTTCTCCAGCATATCCAGTGATGTCCGTGGGCCTTTGCAGATTTTTTTTTTCTTTTAATTACAGGATTAGATGACTTTGTGGATCCTTTCCTGCTACAACACTCTTGGAGCTCCTGAAGGAGGTCTGAGGCACGTGGGTTCACGGTGGACGCGCCTGGGTCCTGGGAGACCCCGAATGGCCATGCTTTTACCAAGTGCAGGCCATGTGCAAGATACTGGTCTGGGGACCCGAGAGAGGCAGCCCCTGCTTAGCCATGGCCCACCATGGTGGCTTAGAGCACGTGGACATCTGTCCAGGCTCCTGATATCTCCAGGGCACGGGGATTTCATGAGTGTGTCTGAAAATGCCCAGTTTTTCAATGCTGGCTGCTCGTGCAATTTTTTTTTTTTAACCCCCAGTGGACCCAGTGAAACAGGACCCAACGCCCGTGTGTGGGCCAGGAGCGGCCTGCAGCCCCAGGTTGCGACAGCTGGTCGAAGCTAATTTAGCCAGGTGAGAAAGCAACAGGCAGAGGGACAGCAGCTTCCTCGGGGAGCCCACGCATATTTTCATTCATTCAACCAATATTTGTGCAGCCCTACTAGGTGCTGACTGGCACGTAGTAGGATCTAGTGTTTACAGGATCTCGTGTGTGTGTGGGCATGGACTCCTTTATGTCTAACAGTTGCCCCCACACATCTGGTTTTCGGGGCCTCGCTGGGCCCCTAGCAGGTGCTTCTGTCCAGAGTCCCTTCCCCTGGATGACAGGACTGGGGTTCCGCGGAGGTGGTCACCGGGTGAGAGAGCTCTGCAGAGATTTGAGTGGGTGGGGACAGAGAGGCCCAGAGGAGCTGGCAGGGGGTGGCGGAGTGGGCACGGAGTACCAGGGTCTCCCCAAGTGCAGGAACAAAGGGAGCGGAGCGGAAAACTTCAGGCCCCAGAGCCCACCTGCTGTAACTGCGCAGATGCCGCCACCTGCTGGCTGCCAGGGACACTGCGGCAGGACGGGGCTGCCTTGCTGCCCTGCGAGTCCAAGGGGAAAGCCCTCTCCCTGCCCGGGCCTTTCCCACTTGCGGGGCACATCCTGCACGCTGAGGAGACACACTGATGTGCACGTGGAGGGCAGGCAGCACAGTCCAGAGGCAGCGAGCGGCCTGCCTCAGAAGAACATGCACGGGCGTGAACTTGGGGTGGCCGCGACCCCGGAGCTCAGGACAGCGGGCACACACATGCGTGGGCGCTGGCCCGGCACCCCATTCTAGAACAGTGACACACCCTGGAGACAGACTGTCCTCTCCTCTGTGCCTCAGTTTCCCTTTTCAAAACAGATGGGCAGCTTGGACAGTGGTGGGGGGGTCTGTGATTCCTGGGGCTCAGACCTCGGTGACGGTGTAGTCAGCAGCCATGCACCTTGGTGGAGGCTCACCACTACTCCCAGGCTCCATTTTACAGATGGGGAAACTGAGTCTCGGTGAGATCAAGGGAACAGCCCCAACCCACAGCGTTGGGTCCCCAGAAGGGTCAGACAAGCCCATGGCTCTGACATCATGCATTTCCCAAAGAGCGAGCTCTCTGACCCCGTCAGGCTCATGCCCAGATATTTTCCCCTAGACATACTTCTTCCCTCCTCCGTGGGCTGTGCCCCTGGAGTTGGACCCCAGAATGAAAACTCCAGGAGTGTAGGGGGTCTGGTCAGGAGATGTGTGGGCAAATGTTCAGCAACGGGCTCTCTGGGGTTGGGTGTAGCTCTGTTACGTCCTTGCACACGATCATATGCATATACACGTGCGCATGCAGACCCCAGATGTGATGAACTCTGTTGATACCAGGGTGTGTAACACCTACGCATCATCAATTCCACTGCAGAAAGTACATTGTCATACAATGCCATTCCTTTTCTCTGAGCTCACGAATCTTAGCCAGTCTCTGGCAGCAACTGGCGAGGACGGCGTTTGCCACATGAACCGTGACCGGTGTTCACATGCATGTTGGTGAGTGAGAGGGGTGTAGACCAGGGGAAAGGGGCCAGGGTTGCTCCCTGAGCTTCAGGACTTGGTGGGACACCTGGTCTGGGCAGAGAGGGCAGCCTTGTGCTCCCCAGGCTCCTGGGGTCTCGCCAGATGGAGATCGGGGACCCGCGCCAGGCTGACACTCCCCCGTTGGCCACCAGACATCCGCTTGGCTCCGCTAATGTGTCCACTCCTTGGGCTCCTTCCACACTCTCTGCTCCCACACTCCTTCCAGGGAAACCCTGCCCACTCTTCCCACAGGGTTAATGAGCCAACACTGGGGACTATTTGGTGGTGGAGGGGGCTTCCCTCTGCTCAAAGTCTGGAGGTATGGATGTGGTTAAGAGACATGGGCACCCTGGAAGGACAGTCGGACACCCTCCTGGCTCCGAGGTGGGAAGGCAGCTGAGAAACATTCTCTGAAGGGAGCTGATCCCCTCTCTGCCCCCAGTTAGAGTTCTGCCATCCCACTGTTGGCTCACCTGGGTCAGAGACCCGGCAGTCCCAGCACCCCAGCTCCCTCCTTGCCCCCTGCAGCCTGGCAATCCTGTGTCCCATTGTCTTTCTTCCCTTCGGTTCCTTGAGTTTACCAAGCTCCTTTCGACCCCAGGACCTTTGTGCCTGCTGTGCCATCTCTCTGTGCACTAGCCCCACCCTCACACTCCAGGGGCATTTCATACATTCACAATGATCTCAGCATCCCTTCCCTCTTGCTCCAGAGTGCTATCATCACCCACAAAGGAGCCCCCAGGCCCCCGAGCTGCCCTTCCCCATTCCCTACCAGCAGCCAGCAGCCTGCACTATCTCTATGTGGTATCCCTCTGCAGAGCTCAAAGAGATGAGGTGGCACGTGGGGGCCACTGTGTCTGGCTCCTTTCACTGAGCTCCATGCTTTCAAGGTCCTCCCAGCACATGGCCCGTCATCGGCCCCTCCTTCCTCCTATGGCTGAAAAGTGTACGCTGTAGGGCCACTTGTGGCTGTCGTCATCCACCCCTCGTCTGACACCCCCCCATGGCTGCCACGAGCGGTGTTGCTGCAAACGCGTGTCTACACCGTGCGTCTGAGGGCGTGCTTCCAGGTGGGGGGGGGGGCGTCGTACCCAGGGCTGGAATTACTGGGTTGCATGACGATGCTGGGTTCCACTTCTCAAGGAAGCACTGAGCTGCTCTCCCCTGTGTCTGCACCGTCTCCCAGGCCCGCTTGGAATGCAGTCGGGTTCCAGGTCCCCACATCGTCCCCCCGACACGGGCTGTTCCGCTGTCGCTGACGGGTGTGGAGTGCTGTCTCACAGGGAGGCTCGATCGTTTCCCTAACGGCTTCATGGTGTGGAGCGTCTTCTCATATGCCTGCTGGGCACCTGTTCATCTTCCAAGAGAAACGTCTGTGCAAGTCGCTTGCCTACTTGTAACTTGGGGGCTCCCGCCAAGGGAGTGGGCTGCCTCAGTGCTCGGGGCACCCCCGGAGAACTCCAGCCTGTGGTGTCCATGTCCCCATTCTCTTCCGTTTGCCCCAGACGCCGGAGTCCCCTCTGGGGATGCCCATGACCCCGCTGGCCTGCAGACATCCCTCGGGGCAGAGAGCAGGTGGTGGTGTTACTAACCTCGTCTGTGTCTCCCTCCCCCAAATCGTTGAACTGTCTAATGATACCCTTCCGGCAAGGCTGTCATCATAATGGGCTGGGTTAAGCCCAATTCCCAGACGGGGAATCCAAGATACGGGCTGCTTTGGAACGCCTTCACGTCCAGCGACTCTCATTAAATCATTAATATTTCTAAGTGCTCCAAGGTGCCCAGATGAAAGGAGCATGTCCTGCAAGCGTGTCATTATCTGGATCATTACTTCTCAAACCAGGACACTTTCTCATGCCTCCCTCTGATGGGGCAGGTGCGGGGACATGCCCAATCTCAAGGCTGCCTTGTCTCTTTGGTTCCCACCTAGAAGGGTTTTTCTCTTGTCTGTCCAAACCATCAATGCTTCCTACAGGACTGGCAAGACCTGAGAAGCTTGCTGGAGGTCACTCACCAGTTTGCATGAAGACAGACAAGAGACCCTCAGTGGCCAGGAGCCCAGGCTCCTGTCTGGGACTCAGGGGCTCCACACCAGCCTGCCTCCTGGGGCCAGTGCCCCAGGTGGACTCCGTGGCACTCCTTGCCAGTGTTCTCCTTGTTTGCTTTCTTACAATCATCTCTCTGTGGACTTTAAAAAATCATGCATTGCAGGCTCTTGATTGATTTGTGGGTGTATATTTGGGTGCGATAAGCAGCCATTGGCTCTCCTTATATGTTTGAGATGGAAATTCGCTTAGGTGCACGTCAGCAAATGTTGAACATCTGCTGTGGGCCAGATGTGGGAGACTGTGGCCGCTGTAGGACAAGTAAAGGTTCTGCTCTCGTGATGTGTGTCATCTGGATGGGAGGCAGATGGTAAAGAGGAAGTCCACAAACACAGGAACGGGCATGAAGGGTGCCTGTAGGACTCGACACAGGGGTGGGAGAGGGCTTAGGGCTGCACGGTCAGCAGAGTTGCTGTGGAAGAGAAGACGTTTGAGACGAGACCCAGATGATCAGAAGGAACAGGCCACAGGGATCCCTGGAGCAAAGCGTTCCAGGAAGAGGGAACAGCCGGTACTCAGATCCTGGGACAGGGTGAGTTCAGGGGACTGAAGGAACAGGCAGAAAACAAAGCAGGACCCAGGACAGCCAGGGAGGTGGACAGTAGGGCAGAAGCCACATCATTCAGGCTGTGCAGTGTTATGATTTGGCCATAAGGGCCACCAGAAGTGTATCAGTCCATTTTTGCTGTGTAACAAGCAAGCACCAAGTCTGTGCTTCACATCCGCACACCTTATCTTCCTTGCTCCTGAGTCTGCAAGGTATTGGGGGTCGACCGCAGTCCGGGAGGGGGCGGCATGGGGGGTCCTGCACCCCAACGGCCCTCCTGCCTTAGCAATTGCCCTTGGATCCAAGCTGCACTGAGACGCAGGCACAGATGCTGGCCACGGGAGAGTGGATGGAAGGAGTCACTAACCGGCCCGTGTGGCAGGCAAGGGAGGAGACCCCTGTGCTCCCCGCTTACAGCATGTGCCCTCTACCTGCTCCTTGAGAAGCTCTAAGATGCCGAGATGATGCTGGAGCACACCATGGCTGCTTTCTCCTCCTCTGACAGCCCACCCTTCGGGAAACGCTTGTCCTCACCTTGAAGCCAGAAGGTCCTGAGTCTATGGGGTGGGAGGAACGTTCTGCTTATGGGTTGGCAGCTTCCCATGGGATGGGCCCCAACCTCAGGGCTGCGTGGCCCATCTGATCTGCACACGGGTCTCAGAGAGAAGTCCCAAGGACTCTAACACTCTCATGGGCAAGGAGTTTCTCTGGATATTAGCAACACTTGGCCTCACACCCTCTGAACGATGGACTGAGATTGTGTTTTTAGTTGTCCAGAGAGGCTAAATCAGAGAACACCAGAAATTCTATAAACAGGAATCAGTTTAGGCAGGATCAAGGACAGGGGATCAGGAGAGGTAAACACAAGGTCAGAGAAGAAGCCTCAGTCCCCATGGGGGCCAGAATGGGACCGTGACAAGGGATGTCCTCCCAAGATCTTTTCAAGATGAATTCTTGGTGCACAGACACATTTTGCATGTTAACATTTAGGATCGTTCCTTGGTTCTGCCAAGAAATAGATTTACATGCTTATTCCATTTGTTTCGGTAAAAGGGTTTATCTTTTGTTAACCATTTTGAGAACTAAAGAGCCAAGGCAAATGCATCTCTTCTACGAGTAAAGCAAAAGTGAGATCACAAACTCAGAACAGTAAAAACACACGCGTACGTGGTGAGAAGGGCAGTCTGTCTCCAGGAGCGGGTGCTCCCAGATGGGAGGCTCTCTCCCCAACGTCACAGACCTCCCAGTCCCATCAGCTGCTGTCTCCCGACCTCCTGCCCCACCCTTGCTCTCGGCCATTGTGCTGGATGTCAAAGTGGGAGCCCTGTGTCGGCAGAAATGCTGATTTTTATTTATTTTTTTAAAGATTTTATTTATTTATTTGACAGAGAGAGATCACAGGTAGGCAGAGAGGCAGGCAGAGAGAGAGGAAGCAGGCTCCCTGCTGAGCAGAGAGCCCAATGCGGGGCTCGATCCCAGGACACTGGGATCATGACCTGAGCCGAAGGCAGAGGCTTTAACCCACTGAGCCACCCAGGCGCCCCAGAAATGCTGCCTTTTAAAGAGAATCTATAAATCCTTATTTTCATAGGAACTCTCCCTGTTTTAAAAAATGGCATTTTAACAAAAAGCACAAGGCAAGAAAGAGTTGTGTGGGAGCTGGTTGCTGCCGGCAGTCTCCGAATTTGAGATGTTCATCTCTGCCACAACACACCTGGGGTTCACAGCAACACGGAGTCTGTGCCCACTTGCACCCGCTCCACAGTCAGAACGGGACGCGGGAGTTCTGCTCAGCCGGGGTCTTCACAGTCCAGTGCTGCCCAGGCATGGCGGGGGCTAGTGGAGCCCCATGGGCACTATCCTCTTGGTCACGCTGCCCCCGCCGAGCCAGGACCCAGTGGACGGACAGCCCCGAGCCTCCAGCCCAGGAATTCTGGCTCCTTCTCTTCCTGTCCCTCGTGACCCCCGATGTCAGAGCCCCCTCCCCACACAACATCAGCGTCCCACACTTCCTAAGCAGCCCCCAACGTTTCATGTCTCTCAACCTAAAAAACAATTCCCGGGAATTCTGAAACACATGGACTGGCTTGCGGCTCCACTCTGGGTGAGACGGTCAAGGCCCCCAGCGCTGGGTGGGACCCAATGGAGGTACCACAGGTGAGTGATTCCCGCGGGAGGGAGGTGTTGCAGCTGCGGTTTGCCGTTATTTCCCCAGAGGGACTGAGAGGTAAGAGGTCCTCCCAGATTTTCCTTTACAATGCAATTGAAAGGGATCAAAGTAGGAAACAAAAGTTATTTTTAAAGTGTCCTGTTGCTAAACATTTTCTATATGTTTCTAAGGGAACTCCTTCCTAAAGGAGCGTTACAGGAACACGAACTGTAACACACAGACGTGTGCAAACAATACACAAGCATGGTGGCAGGTCACCTTCCAAGTGGAAAATATAGAGGGGACGTGACAGCAGAAATTCAAGGCTGTGCGGGAGGCTGGGCCCCAAGGAAGCAGGAGGATGTATGAGCGATCGGTGGCCAGGGATAGTACGGATCCCACAGGACAGATGAGCAGGCGCTGCCTGAGCTCACGTGAAGCTTGGACACCCGAACCCTAACCCCGTGCCCTCAGCCTCAGCATCGGAATGGATGAGGGAGGGAGAATTTGCCAGAATTTAGTCTCTCTGTGAGCAGCAACCCTGATTTTCTTCGGGAAACCCCTTCTCATCCCATTTAAGAGGTTGACCCCCCTTCTCTGAAGCTGTGGCTCTGGCTTGGGACCCAGGCCTGACCAATCAAGTGTTGCAATGGGTACGACACTGACTGATCCCAAAGTAGATTGTTAGTGGAAGCTCAGTGGTCAGGCCAAGGGGTGTCTATAACTTTTTTTTTTTTAATATCTTTTCTCACTGGAATTGCAGCTAAAACAATGAAGCCTAGAGATGCTAGGTGTCATCTTTCTTCCAGATAGGGTGATACTGCCTAGGAAGAAAGCCAACATACATGTGAAAGCAGAAAGGAAAGCTTGAGAGAGACTGGATCCTGGTGACTAGTTCTGAACTCCTTGATCCAGCCATGCCTGAAGCTAGCTGGCACCACACTTGGACTTTTCAATTATGTGATGCTATAACTTCCTTTTCTCTTAAGCCTGTTTTATATGGTTTCTATCCCTTGTAACTGACATACCCTTTTATTAATTACCAAGTTTGCAAGCCCTCAAAAGGAAAATGAGAAAATATTTTATGTTTACTGAGAGCAAGACCAACATTGAAGCCAATTTTACTTCCTTTCTGAGATGAATCTCTTGATCAGAGAATGTCTCGGCTCTAGATATCTGAATTTTAGCAACTGAGAGAATGCATTTAGGACAAGCGAGGGAAATGTATTGAGTCAGGAGAGCTAGAGGAAGATTCTTATCTACTCTATTACTAGATTAAGACTCACCTGCAGGGCAGTCTTTGCTGCAGGGACACCAAGATCCAGTTTTAATCATATTCTGTTCAACCATTTTATCAAAGACTTGGGCATGCTGATCAGATTTAGGGATGACCCAGAAAAATCAGATATTTGGGTAATATACTTACAATAGAGCAGCTCCTGGAGGCGGGAAGCACGAGGTCAGAGCTAGCCAGATAAAAATGTAATAAAAATAACAGAAAGCTTTGACCTCTGCAGATTCAGAAAGTCAACCGTGAGGGAGGGAAGTGAAGGGAGAGCGGTTTGAGGCGGACAGAGTGCATGTCTGCGTTAGGCACGCTCGCCCCGAGCTCAGCACCGCCGCTGGACCAATCCAAGACGCTACTGGGCAGCATGAGGGCATCTGGTGTATTTGCTCAGAAACCCGGCCACTTCTGATGGATGCCAGGTTACAGGAAACATTTTTAGGGGGAAAAAAAATGAAGTTGTCTTTATGTACATAACTGAGGGTCACTTGGAAGTGAATCAACAAGCAAACGTTTCTGTAAACGGACATACTCCGTGGCGTCTGACTTCGTAGGAAATGTCGCATGCTGTAATCCACTAATCAGTCTACTCACCAAGAAAGGATGACACCACCACAGAGCTAAAAGGAAACATGCTGGCTTCAGCGAACGCTGCCAGGGCCAGATTCTGGAAAGATTACGTCGAAGACGTGAATAAAACAATCGAGGGTCCATCTTTGATCTTCTGCGTGCCCCGTTTTGTTTGTTTTATTAGTGTTGTTTATTAGCGACGTTGGAAAATCTCCACGGTTTGTTGTGTTTCCAAGCATCCTGCTAGAGTCTCTTGTTAATTCTCCTTGAGAAGCCGCTCTCTGTTTTCAAGGAAGAATGCTTTAGCCAGGTTCCTAATTATAACCATATCAGCGCGGTTTGGATGTCGGTGGATTTTCATAGTATTAGATCAACGAGGTCATAACTCTCAGGCTAATGACCACAGGTCTGGCAAGAAAATCAGTCTCTTAGGACCAATGCGTCAAGCTTCTCAGGTTAAATGATCAAGTAGTTTCCTGCAACACTCCTGGGCATTGTCTCCTGGAGTAGAGGTTCCCCATTCACAGTCTATAGTGAAGAACGGGAAGCACTTGCCTTGGAGACAAAATTTTAAATAAATGCAAGAAAAAAAAAAAGGAAAAAGAAAAACTACAGTGAACAAAATACCAAATGTTCATCAGGACCAACGTCGTGGTGAGCTATGTTGGAGACTAAGGTGGAAGGAAAATGTGGAAGAAGAATCTTGAGTAATCTTGAATAATGCTCTAAGTTTTAAGGTACATGCTTTCAGTTTTTCAGCATTTTAAAACTTACTGTAATAGTCTGGGGAAAAAACAGCCATTAACAAACACATAAAGTCATTCACATAGGACATACATTTTTCCTTTTGCCTCATGCAAAATCATGGCAATGAGTCTGAAGACATTTGTCAGGGCTTCATGGGACAGTTAAACACGTTCGTAGAGAGAGAAAATTCTCTGTCCCCTAAGTAAGTCAACTTTTGATGACAACATCTCAAGTTAAATTTTAGGTTAGCTGGTTAGTATGCAACTATTTACTAAACTTCCTTCTCTATTTTAAAACAAGGGGCTTTGTATTTTCAAAGTGCTCCTGTGAACGGCTTTTTATACTGTCAAGTGATGAAAAATGTAAAACGTGTGACCACTAATTTTATCTTAATTTTGACGGAGGCCAAACCAAAGATATTTGAGGTATGGGATAATCTATCTTCATGCTCCTGATAAGAAACTCCACTTTGCTCTCAGACTTTACGTCCTGAGGGCTCCCATGGGAGCAGCGACACCTGTTCTCTGACTAGGTGCCTGACCCTCCATCTAGAATAAGATGCTTTGGACTCAGGGACACTGAGGGAAAAAAAAGTTCCCCATTTTCCAGATTGGCGGAGGACTTAAATAGAATCCTATCACCTTGTCCTTTCAAAGGCTAGAACATTGGATCTACCATAACACTTGCTAGAATGGCCCTCACTCTGTTGCTTGTGGGCCGGGCATTATGTTAGTCGTAAATTGAAATAGAAATCATTAGGGTCTCTACTCACCGGCTCTGATGGGTTGTGTCCTCTATCGCGTGTCAGTTTTGTTAGGATAGATGTAGAAGCTGGCATGTTTGCTGGAATATTTTACGTGGCTGACTCCACTTTTGGTAGACATGGGAGGACCTGCTCATTTTCCTTCTGGGCTCTGAGCCTTCTACTGCAACGAGGGCACAGAGCAAGGGTTGGAAACTTCCTTGGGGGGAGACCAGGGGCCGGAAATGCCTCGTAGCAGGTCCCTGTGTTGGTTTTCATTTGGACGTCAGACATCACGATAGGTATTTCGGATGGACAGACAACACCCATTGCAACCACACCACAGGGCTCCCTGGGCAGGGGTCTGGGTGAGCCCTCTGTTCTGCATTTGAGAGAAAAGGTCATCCCCTGAGGCTTCCGCTGTTTCTACATGGTTGGGAGGAGGACAGGATGCTTTTTCCCGTCCATGGCCAGTGCTCGCTCACTGATGTCCTGGGTGTCCCCAGGCAGTCATGGGCAGAAGGACTGGCTTCCTGACCCTTGACTATATAGTCTGTTGTGGCTCCCCGCTCCAGCCAACAGTGCGGAGGGAGGGACCGCCCTCGGGCTCTACGTCTGTGGGGCTGTCCCGGGAGATACTTCTGGAAGTCTGGGCTGCGCCTGCAGTGCTTATATTAAATCCTTTCTGCCTGAGTAGCTGGGGGCGGTTTCTGCTCCCAGCACCTGAGTCCTGACTGAAACAGGTACAGATTGGAGCTCGGCAAACTTTCCATACAAAGCAAGATAGTATGTATTTCAGGCTTTCTGGGACTTACAGTCTCTGTTGCAATGACCCAACGCTGCTGTCACATCACAGAAGTAACCGTGGACCACCTGCTCCCTCAGCAGCCAGGCTCGTGTTCCAATAAAACTTTATTTACAGAAACACGCGTCTGGCCTGTGCACCATCATGCCCGACCCACTGCACAGAATCTGGAGGGCTTACCTCCTAAGGTCAAAGTCTAATATTCCCCTCTTTGAGGAAGAGATGGTTCCTACTTCTCCTTCCAAGGGATCTGACATCAGGAAATTTAGAATCTGCAAACATCTTCGCACAGACTCCATCATTTCTTTATTCATTCATGAATTTGTGTGACCCAGGCAGGTTTTGTAAAGTGCCTTACAATCCACGCTCTGTCCCCATTAAGATCAACGGGTCAGGATGGCTGTAGATCATGGGAAGTCTAGGAAATGGAACAAAAAACGTCTTCCCAACTTCCCATGAAGCTCGGAGTGACCTCAGAGCAACACTGTATCATTTCTTCATCATTCAGTCTCTCATTCGTTCACCTACAAACATTGATGGATAGCTGACCATATGCAAGGCGCGCCCCTGACACCAGAGACAGAGAAGCCACCCAAACGGACGAGGTCTCTGCCCCAAATGGACGAGGTCTCTGCCCCATGGGGCTCCTACTCTTGGCGGGAAGATGGACCGTATCCAGAAGACGCATCCGTGTTTCATCTCAGGTAGTGGTAGGACTTCAAAGAATGACAGAACCTGCTCGGTGACCGTGTAGGGGGGCACGGGCTGTTTCCAGGTGGGTGGTCAAGGAAAGCATCTCCGGAGAGGCAGGTCTGCTGAGAAGACCGTGGGAACAGTTGGGAGGTACTCTTGCAAAGAACTGGGGGGAAGAACATTTCAGACAATCAGGTCAACAGGTCCCAAGGCCCTGAGGTACAAAAGGCCTGGTCTGTTCCAAGAGGAGTCACGGAGGAAAGGGAGGCAGGACCGGGTCATGGTCTGTGGAAAGGGGTTCCAGCTTGGTCCCTGGTGGGTTTGTGAGTTGGGGTGCAGCGGCTTGCCCCCCAGTCCTTGGCATGTGAGGTGACTGAGATAAGCCTTCTAAGTGTGGGGATGGGGGTACTCGGTGCTCCCCCACCAGCTGGGCAGTGTGCTGTCCTTGCCCCTGGAAGAGATCTCAGCGAAATCCGGAAGTCGGTTTCTGACCTTCAAACCCACAGGATACAGGGATGTTAAGAGAAGAGAAGGAGAAGCAATGCTTTTTTTTTTTCCCCCTGTATGAAAATCGAAATTTTACTTATCATTATCTCATACATATAAATGGCCATTTTCAGCTGGTGATAGAGTCACAATCAGATAAGGAAGAATCATCATTGTCATTGCTGAACTAAATCTAAGAAATGGTATCATTTTTTTAAGATACCTGCCAGGAAACATGCCTCTTATGGAGAAGCTGTGTAATAAAATGTATCTGAAGCTTTTGCATCTAATTATTAAATATCACATTTGTTTACTGTTAGATTATATTACAATTCTTGATTTTTGGAAAAATTGAGAGGCAGGTATCAAGAGCTTTTCCACCAAAAATAACCCCTTTTCTGATATATAATTGATATATTATATTATATTAATTTCAGGTGTGTGACAGCATGATTCCACATTTGTATTTCTTGCAAAATAATCCCCACACTAAGCCTGGTCACTATCCAGTATCACATATAGCTACAAAAAGTCTTCTTGTGATGAAGACTGAAGGTTTACTCTCTTAGCAACTTGCAAATCCACATTACCGTATTACTAGCTATCGTCGCGCTGCTGGACCTTATATCCCCATCACTTCTTTACTGTATATCTGGAAGTCTGTGCCTTTGGACCCCTCACCCAACGGAGAAGGACTTTGTGAACCACCAGCCAGTGCTCCCCACTGGCCCCAACAACCTGTGTCCTAACATGCCTCCTTTCTGTGGGGTCGCCTGAAGGTATGACTTTGAGGGCTGTGTGTTAATTTTCATTGCAGACGTGCTATGAGGCAGACCAAGCATCCCTTGGCCAGGCTCGTGGACCGGAAACCCAGGGAGTGTGCAAGATCCACAAAAAGTTCTTGCCTGGGACTGAATGTCCGTGTCCCCGGGTCCATTATTTTGGAAAGTGTGTTCAAGGAGCGGTGAAGCTAGCAGTTACTCTAATTCTTTCCCATTTTATTGCAGGGCTGAACCAACCATAAAACAGATTGACAGATATAGGGAAAACAAAATCCTATATTTTACAAGCTAACGACCTGATTTCCCTTCACGTCAACGTCGGGGGCTGATGAATTGCCCTGACATTTCTGAACTCAGACATTCCCCCCGGTCCCAGAGATGAAGCATTGCAGGAACGATGATAAGTGTCCCCAGTCCTGCCCATTTAATCTCCCTACATTACTCCCTATTCATTTCTCTCTCCGATGGCTTATTTAATGTGGGCTGTATTTCCAGGTCTCTGGCGGCACAATGACACCTAGAGGCCGAGCCACTTGGAATAAGTTATCAAAAGTCTGGAGGAGGCGCAAAGCGGCCGGGCCTCTTTGTAGGATGAGCACAGTCTCCGTCCCCCAGGCCACCCAATGAACTAGCCCCACAAAGAGTTATACAGCCCCAGCTGTAGGTGGGGCACCCGGCTCAGTGGAGAGCTCGAGGACATGCTGCCTTGAAGGTAGGAGAATGTCCTTATTTTCTTGGTCAGGACCCCGTGGTTTGCAGGTGATGTAAGAGTCAAGTCACCTTCTCAAGTCAGTCTATGAATTCAGCGGAATCCCAGTGAAAGTCCCAGTTGGAGGGCACCGAGAGACTTTAAAATTATGTGGAAGTCCACATCCCATTTGTGCCCACAGGTAACGTGGAAAGAACAAACAGGTGGAGAAGGGCCGTGTGCAGAAGACGAACCGAGATGTACAACGCAGGGGGTTGGGGGGGTTATAACATCTTTCTCCAACAGGACGCAAACCCCCTCCTGGTTCCTCCTGCTGACCGGCCCCCACACGCAGTGACCTCGCTGCTCCCAGCAGGTGCTGACCCTGCGAGGGACAAGATGCACGTGGGGACGGAGGGTGCGAAAACAAACCGCAACCCCGAAAATTCCCTGCACTTGCGTCCCTTGATCTTGGGGGAGGCGGCTGGGAAACGTTGAGCTGCACATGTGCCCCATCATGCTTGTGTGGGTCGAGGCTGCTGCAGACTGGAGAGCCGGCTGGACCAGACCCTGCGTGCACGGTGGCGCGCGCGCGTGTGGGCTGGAGCGTGTCGTGCAGCGTCCTTGAGCTTTTCTCTTGTCGTCAGAGCTCAGCCTGGTCGCAGGCGCCTTGCAGGCAGGCCAAGTGCGCTGCTGGGCAATGCCCTTCCTGAGCTGCGGGCACCGGGGAGCTCTGCGCTTCACCGGGGAGTGAAGCTAGCTGATTCCCGGGCGCAGAGCACGGAACGCTAGCACCCCGCGCCGCCGCGGGTTGTTGCGCAGAGCTCACAGGTCTACTCTGTGATGTGTCCTCCCCAGGAGGAGCGCGAGCCGGGTGGAGAGTCTGCACAGATGCGGGACCCCGGGAGAGCGCCAGCGGCAGTACGCGGGAAGGACACTAGGTGGCAGCATCGTGCCGCCGCCGGGCGCTCGGAGCCGCAGCCCCGCGCAGGTGCCCCACCCGCCCGCCGCGCGCCTCTCTCCCCGGCAGGCCCCAGCTCTTGCAGACCCTGTCCTCCCTCTGCTCTCCTCCTCCCCCTGCGACCCTGCTGCTCCCAAGCCCCGGCCCAGAACCCTTTAATTCAGGGCCCGAAGAACCAGACACGAGGACACTTTGTCAATTGAGAACCTTCCGGTGATTTTTTTTTTCTTTAAGGCCCAAAACCCACCCAGCCCCTGATCCCAGGCGGAGGTGTCTGCTGGGGGCTTCTGAGGCCTTAGTCACGCCCCTGGCCCACCCGCGGGCAGAAGCTGTCAGTTTGCTCTGCTCCTGAATCTTCCTGTGGTTCCCGCGGGTGGGGTGGGGGGTGTGGGGCGCGCACAGCGATGGTGACTTGGAGTGTCCGCCTCGCTGAAATTTGCTGCCCAGCCGTTTGGTCGAACGCTAGCCTGGACATGAAGGTATTTTGCAGATGTGATGAATACTTAGCTCTAGGTGAAGGAGGCCACCCTCCCTCCTGTGGGTGGGCTTCCCCTGGTCCGCTGAAGGCCTTGCGAGCAAAAACTGAGGTTTCCCAGAAAAGAGATCCCCCCTGAGGTTCCAGCCTGCTGGCCTGCCCTCCAGATCCCAGACCTGTCAGCCCTGTAATCATGGAACCAACTCCTTTCTCTCCCTCTGTGTATGTGTACTTCTTTGTATCTGATACCTAACGAGCGCATTATACCCGATGTGCCCATAAACTCTGAATTACGGATATGTACCCTATATAGGCCATAGAGACACATGCATGTGTTACATACGTATCCTGTCGGCTCTGCTTCTCTGGAGAACCCTGACAGACGCAGGAAGGTTGTCATCCCCCCACGAGGAGCCCTGAGACTCGAGGACGTTTTGCCACTTTGCATCCTGGTGGCAGAATGCCCTTGTAGTTTCAAAACACAACATACACTTTAAACCTCCACGTCTGAGATTTTTGCAGAAGTTGGCATGGTGCGGGGTGGTTAGAGACGGATGGGAATGTCGCTCGCGCAGGCGCCGTTCACGTGTAGCGGGAGTGAGAGGCGCAGCTGGACGGGTGGTGGACAAAGCAGCGGCTGTAACAAGCGGGTCCTGCGTTTCTAGGGTTCCTCCTGGAGGAGCTGTGCAGCTGGCATCAGCAGAAACAGCACGTGGGTGCACAACAGGCCCTGGAGAGAAGGTGGAGAAGTAAGGATGGTCCCTGGACACCACTGCCTATTTCGGGAAAAGAACCTGACTCCACAGTGGGCTGGGCAGGGCTGTTGCTGGCTGGGTTGGGCTGGAAGATGGGGCTGGGGAGTACTGGCCAGTTATGCCTTCACACCCCCCAGGGCTTTCATATTTCTCTCCATTACTCATTTCCTCTTTCCCCTCAACCACAGAAGGAAGCTCTGCATTGGGATGCGGGCTTTCATCACTGTGTTTCCTGCCTCGGGAGCCGGGCTTCCAAACAGAGCAGCCCTTCAAAATCCAGCCGTTCCCTACAGTGTGTGTGGGAGGTGGGCCGAGGCATCCAAAGGGTGGGGAGCTCCCAACGTTTTCTTTCTGTGCTTCTGTATTGCAGGAAAACTTTGCTGGTATTCCTCCAGGGATGAGAGAGTGGCCAATTCAGACTACTTGAGGAGAAGCGGCTTCCATATCTTGCATCAATGCTTTGTTGACGTATTTTTAGTCCTGCCAAGTGAATTGTCTTACAGAATAAGCAGTAAGACCAAAACAGATGTGTTGCCTATTTAGGGAACTGTGGCTCCAGGGGCGCTCTCTGTGCCCGTGGGAGCTTGCAGAGCAAGTGTAAGAACTTTACAGAGACATCTCACTTCTTTTTAAGGATGTTCAAGATGTCTCTCCCCACCCCGTCCTTTGTGCTCCCACTATCCTTCCTCTTCCACCCATTCCTGTGACCCGGAGCAGGCCAGACCCACTCTGCGGGTCCCAGGCCCCGGGGACCTACAGCCTCTCTCCTCCTCTGCCAGAAGAAACATCCATGGGGTGGTATCCTGGGCTTTGGGGAGAGGAGGGTGGATGCTGGTCTGCAGCCCATTTCTGCAAAGCCCTATTTATCTTACACAGATGCAGGAAGTTAAATTTTGATGATGTGCTTAGCTGGGAAGGAGAGTGTAGGAGATGATCGCCATCCCACAAAAAGGGAGAAAATGAAGCATTATTACCTCAAGAAAGGCATCTGATTGGGCTGTCTTTGGAAATCAAATGCTTACTGCCAAGTTATCTGCAGCCCGGTGTGTGGGAGCTGGGGAGGCGGAGGAGCTCTTCAGACCCCAGCTCTCTGCCAGAGGGCGTCGCCGGCTCCCTCCCGCCCTGGAAACAAACACCCCCGTCCACAGCTGCATGGGCTGGGGCGGGGTGGGGGGGCACTGAATGGACACCAGAGGGGACACCAGAAGGGACCCGCAGGACTTTGGAGCGGTGCCCAGGACCCCACCTGGGTGCTGTGTGCCCTGCTGGTAGAGCCAGCTCACTCTCCTGCCGGGGGTGCACCCTTGGCTCTCTCTGCACCTTGCATCTTACCATTCATGGTCCCTGCAGTTTCAAAGGCAGAAGCCTGATCAGACTGGTGGAGGTGGGAGGCGATAATGGGCACAGCCACCTGGAAAGGTCCTGGGCTGGACGTGAGGCTGGGCTGTGCAGAGCCATCAGAAGTCTCTGTCGACTTCAGACCAGGGCCACGCTCTTCCGAGGCTGCCCCCATGGCCAGGAAGATGGACACACTGAGGGGCAAACCTGCGTCCCGTACTTGCTGCTTGGGGCCTTCTTGGCCCATGTGTGCCGTGAGCTTGGGCATTGCTTCCTGCAGGGAATCCGGGGTGCTCTGTGCTCATACGTTTGGGATGAGATGGGATGATTAGAACAACATAAACCTTATCATCCCAACTGGAACACTTCTGACAGGCAAAGGCGGGGGGGCACTCTTCATAAGGACACTGAGCTGATGGGATAAAGGGGGTCACCCAGGCAAATAGGAGGAATGCACAAAACAACTGCACCAAATTCTCAAGTTTGCTGCCAAGGTGGAGATAATGGTCCTTTGAGAGGGTTTAGCAAGTTGCATAGGATGCAGAAGGTGCTCAGAAATGCTTTGAAAACAGTGTGACCAGGTGCTCTGAAGCCCGGCGAGGTGTGGGTGTGTGTACCAGGGAGATCTGGTCACATGTGACGACCCCTTGGTACAGATTAGGTGGCTGACTGCAAATTCTCCGGGATTCTTATATGCCCGGGAGCGGTTTCAGTCCCAGGGTGGTTGTAGACGTGATGCCCAGTGTTGCTAATGTCTTGGTTTCCAGTTCCTGATTGTCTCTACAAACAGTCCCCTGGTCCAGCACAGTCAGCCTGGGATTTTCACTGCTGCGTTCTTGTTTCTCTCCTTGCATTTGAGTGTAGGGGGCTGAGCAGCCCTGAAGGCGTCACTGGGTCTGAATGGTGCAGGCTGCAACCCTCCCTCCTCCCTCCCGATGGCCCAGCCCCGGAGCACAGCTCAGCAGGCAGGGGTGAGGGTGTGGGGGGGGCTCTCTCCAGGTATGGCTCCGCCACCCCTATCCCTACCTTACCCTCCACAGTGGGAACTGTGTCTGCCATACCCACATGATCGTCACTCTACGGCACGCATTTGTCACATTCTTAGAAATGTACCACTTAAAATGTACCATTTACAATGAATACAATGTAAAATATATACTAAAAATATTTCCCTTTCTGAACTGAGAACACTGTTACAGAGAGAAGCTTACAGAATGTATCTCTGCCTGCTCCACCACGGGCTAACCAGACTTTCCCACCGACTACATGAAAGGAGTGCATGTTTGAGGCACGTCATCACCACGAGGCCAAGACTCCAATGGAACCATCACCGAGGACCCGCGGTGACCTGCATCTACCAGCCGTTTTGTGATCACTGATGGGAAGGCATGGTCGGTCACACACGCACTGTCAGCCAGCAACGATGGAGAGGTATTTAGTCTATAAAATGCTGATGCTCCCCCTCCCCTCCAATCCCTTGTTGCTACCTATGGGATGTCTTGATTGGAAAGACAGCCAGCCGGCAGAGGGGGGAACTAGACACCCCCAGTGTGGAAATGGAGCCAGCTGGGTCTCCGAGAACCCGGAATCAAGGACTTGTATCCCATAGGGCAGATTTATTTTTCGGTTGCTTTTCCTTGTCTTTGCTTCGTGAGCTATGTGTCAGCTGTATTAGTCATCCTTTCTGCATTCCCAATTTCTTAACACGGTTCCAACTGTTTCTATGACTAACAGCTGAAAACTTTAGTCATGCTAAGACAAATACACTGGATTTTCTTCCCTTTGAGTATAAAAGTTTGTGGGAGATGGCTTGTTGGCATACTTATGCCCAGGTGCCCATGCATGTTCACGTACGAACACATCAGCCCGCATGAAAGCCAAACTCAATGGCAAGGAGGGGACAGGAAGCTTCCAGAAGGGGGGTTACCTTCCAAAAGGGGTCCCTGTTCTTAGACAAAGGGGAATGTTAAGTAGACAGAAATATATCCACACAGTCCATTCTGTAGGTGGAGTGTCTGTGGAGAACTAATTAATAGTTTTGGTTTCCCAGCATCCACTTCGTCATCTCCAGGTGGGAGGGATTAGAACCCACCTCATCCCCCAACCCCACCCCACCCTCAGTTTGTGCATCAGGGAGAGGAGACCCCTATCCCTGGTCTAGAGGTGGTCACTTGACTCAAGTCCCTCAATCAGAACATCACATTCCCTTCCCCTAAGTGTAGCGATCGGTTGGGGATAAACATGTAATCATCTAGAACCAAGGGCATCGAATGAAATTTTGTTTTCACATTGGGGTTTTTCTGGTACTGTTGACAAAGAAGTACACTCATACTCATCAGCACGCCACACACAGCTCCCTCCAGGCTTGCCCGGTATGGCTTTGGGCTGGAGCTGCTGCCCATCCTCCTCCTACCACATGTAGTCTTAGGATAATGCCCACAAGGGCACAGGAGGACTATAAGATGTGCAGAGATGGACTGTCCAGGTGACCTGGTGGGAGCTCCCAGATCAAGCAGCTCCTGATGCCCACGAATCTGCTGAGTTTTCAATCAACTGACCTCTAAAGAAATTTGAGCTGTCTTTTAGTCATTGTAACTACAATAATTCTAGAAGTGGTTCCATTTTTTTAAAAAAAGAGATTTATAACTGGACTTACATATTGAGCACCTGCTGTATGCCTGGCTCTGTGTGTGTGTGACCACATTGGAGCCACACATCGTGTGTTGTTTAATTTTCCCTCTTAGTCCATGAGAGGGAATGGGGTTCAGAGAAATCAAATCCTACTAGGTCCCCAGTCTCCAATTTTTTCGCTGTCCAAATGGCTTGACCATGAATACCTGCTTCTTCCTATCCATGTACATCCCAATTTTTCTTCATTCCGAGCTATCTGTCAGGAAATGTTTCTTGTTTACTACACAGACCGGACCTGGCATAGGAGAGGGCAGGTGGTACAGACCAGACTTACTCCAGTCATCGGTCTGAGTACGTCCCCAAAGGCCTTGAGCGTGGTTTCAGTGATTTAATACAGTGGCTTTTAAAGGGGGTGTGTGGGCAATGCCCATCGGTTCCTCTCAAGGTCCCATCCATCCAAGAAATGTTCTCTGGACCACGTTGTAGCTGCTACTGACACGATTCCACTATCGTATGATCGCAGGATGCAGCCAGGAAAGAAGCAGGGGGAGAATCGTTGTGCTCCTCTTCCTCCCAGGTGGTCTGCCTCCCGGACAGAACCTAACGGGAGGGTCTGGTATGGAAGCCTGGAAACACAGTGCTTGGACTCTGAGCCCTGATTGTAGGTCTCGGAGCACAGAAGGGTGGGAACAGGGCTCACACCAAACAGGTGTGACTTGCCTCCTCTTCCACCTGCACCTCTTTTTTTCTCCTTACTAACTTCTCCTTTCTTTTCCAGATCAGATTTTCCAGAGAGAACCAGCTAGAACCCAGAGACCAGGCAAGTGCTTTTATTACACTCTTAAGTCAGCCTGTGCTTCCCCAGCCTCACTCGGCAATCCTGATGGTTTTCATTTGGGTCATCTATTTATCCCCTGTAGTTTAATTTAATAATAATCTTTTTTTTTCAGTTGACAAGAACAGGCCAATCTCTTTAAGAAAAGGAAGAAAATTTCAGGTCAGTAAAAAAAAAAAAAAAATCACAATTTTCTTCTGACTCAGCACAGCTGCCTTGATCATTTTATGCCAGTTATCTATCCATTCAAGCAGGGCTCTATGAACCTTGACGTCATATGAAGGTACTCTTGGTGTTTTACCAAACAAAGTATTATTGCATTGCAATGTTTTAGGTATTGAGGAATAAATGCATATTGATAATCGTGGGACCATTCCAAGGGAATGATGATGATAATGTTGGTGGTGGAGATGGTGATGGTGATGATGATGACGGTGATGGTGGTGATGATGACGGTCATGGTGGTGATGATGATGGTGATGGTGGTGACGATGATGGTGGTGATGGTGATAATGATGGTGGTGATTATGGTGGTGATGATGTTGATGGTGGTGATGGTGGTGACGATGGTGGTGATGATGGTGATAATGATGGCGGTGATCGTGGTGATGATGACGGTGATGGTGATGACGGTGATGATGGTGGTGGTGATGGTGATGATGATGGTGATAATGGTGATGATGGTGGTGATGATGGTGGTGGTGTTGGTGATGATGCTGGTGGTGACGATGGTGATAATGATGGTGGTGATGATGGTAATGGTGCTGATGATGGTAATGGTGGTGCTGATGATGGTGGTGATGGTGATGGTGGTGGTGATGGTGGTTGTGGTGATGGTCATGATGGTGGTAGAGATGATGATGGAGATGGTGATGAGTGTCAGCAAGCAACCTTCTGCTAGTGCTGCACTGACCACCACTAAGTGCTCTAGACACTTATCCTTTCCCCTCCACACACACCCCTTTGATTCTATGGGTCAATAAGGGTAATTCTAATCCCATAGACTCATCTGTTCCATTGCAAAATTTTGAGCCCTTTCATATCCCCTGCCTCCACGATGAGGAAAGAGAGACACAGTGAAGTTCTCAGGGTTGCAGAAACAGAAAATGGGAATGATTCTGGAGCCCAGTTCTCCAGAATCCCAGTCCAAGTCCTTTTTTGTCATACCATGCTGCTCTCTCATCATGCTTGTACCTATTCTCCAAAACTGTTTTCTGAGTGTCTGTGTGGATATACTAGGACTCCATTCCAGCCCCAGATCCCAATATGGAGGTCTTTTCTGGACTCATTGCTGGCTGTAGCCTAAGATTGACCTGCCCAAAAATGAGCCACGAACTCACCAGGAACACTGTTTGCGATTGGCTTCAGGGTTCAAACTCCAAACTGGGACCATCCCCCATGCAGGAAGACACATGTTGGTTCTATAACTTTTTGAAAAAGTAGAAAACATACAATTCTATGGGTACCTGCACTTCTTTTAACAAAGCACTTTCCATTTTATTGTTTCTAATCAGAAGCAAAATGTTGAGGTCCAACACAACTCCCAGACTCTGACAATCTAAATGCCAGCAGTGACAAACAGCTCTTGGGTTCCGTGGTGTTTCCAGTGCATCTGTCAAATGCCATTATGCTTTTATAATGGCCGGGAATATTCATCTTTGGAGGAATAGTGCAATCATTCCAGCCTCTGAATTATGAAAAGTGACAATTTTTCTCTCATGAATTGTCATCTTTCAGTGTGATATACACAGGCACATGGTTGACTAGTTTTACAAAATAGGAAGAAATCACCCAAAAAGCTGCATTGCTATCTTCCAGGCTGCCTTCCTCTGAGGACCTCCTGCTCATCACAGTGAGATTAACTCAAGAGGCCAGGCTGGGTCTAATCCCAGCTAAGAGGATGGAGGACAGCTTGTAACTGGACCACACATAGAAAGCCTGAGGTTCCCACCTCCTAACCAGGATGCAGACCCAAGTCTTTCAAGTTGCCAACCTTTCCACTCTGTCATCCTGATGACCTTGCCCAGCTTTGCATTAGCGATGGAAATTAATGGTTTACATTTTGACCCCCTGGAGACTTTGAGTGCATGAATGAAATTGAGATCCAATATGGAAATTTGTGGACGATAATTGGTATTTTAAAAGACAATAATATAATTCTTTTTCTGCCTACATGTTCTCTCTCCTCCATTGTGGAAGATCTTCTACCCCTATACCACCAATAGCAGGCATAGTCATATAGCTTTCTCCAACCAGTGAAATCTGAGTACAATGACGCCACATGCAGGGAGAAATCCTGAGAGCTGTACTGTGGCTCTGCCATGCTCTCTTGGCCCCTAGAAGCTTCTACTTCTAAGTCCTAGAGCAAGGAGCACTGGAATAGACTGCAGCTGACGCTTAAGGAACATGTACTATGAAGACAGAATTAATATTTGTTAATCGTGTTCAGTGTTATCTGTTAGTACAGCATGATTTAGATTAAACTGACTGTTTCTAACTCAGATAGCTGTCATTTCCAGCCATGTTTTCCAACAACAATACGAAAATAACCAGGTGTGCTGTAGGGTGACTCAGTTTATGAGACTGACATACCCTTTATCTCCAGTTGTTGGATCTGTCTCTTCAGTTCATGGGAACTCAACATAGTTTGGGAGGTAGAAGAAGGGAGATGAACTCCCTAGTATTCTTTGGTCCAGCAAGCAAACTGACTTCAGTTTGAAACTCAAAACAGATAAATTTGTATGTACCTTTCTCAGAATGAGTGTGTGTGTTTTTGCAATTATTTTCTGGATTAGATCTTATTTTTGTGTTATAAGACAAAAATAAATTCTAGCAGGTAGCTAAGGAAACATATTTGTTTAAATATGGATTCTTTGTCTTAACATTAATAAATAGCTCAAATTTGGATCATTTCAGTTTTCTGCTGGAAGGTGTGTGGTCTCTGTTAATAATTCAGCTCTAACCGATGGAAATTGATATACTTTATGTTGTCATCACTCATGAGTCTCACAGACAAGCCTGTCTTCATCCCCATCCCCTCCTCACCTGCCCAGGCTTCAGAGGAAACTCCCTGAACTCATCTTGCTCCAGGAAACACAGGTCTCCTGGCAGATTTTTCCCTCATACCTTCACCCTGCTCCCAAAACCTGCCCTGACCGGATGAAGAAGAAGAACCACTGCTGTTGCTGTATCTGAGAACATCAATTTTATCATTTAAAAAAATTCCAAAATTTAAACTTTAAAAGATAAAAGAATCCTATGAATGTGTCTATTATTCATTCTGCTTTAATAACCCCACTTCACCAAAGGTGATGGGTGATTTATTCTCACCCTCTGAAAAGGTGAAAGTCTCAGGAAAAACAAGAAAAAAAATCAAAATATTGTCCTGCAACATTAACATCTCTCAGCTATGTTGTCTAAGGGGGACGTAGCTAAGGGGACTTCATGCAACACAGCTCAGCTGGGTGATACCTGAAAATACATATTTTGCCTCCTTAAAATATCTTGAAATTAGTGGTGTCCCAGGACAGGAATCAATAATCTGTGAGACCGGATCTGGCCCCCTCCCTGTTTTTTGTTTCTTGGTGGGTTTTTTTTTGTTTTTGTTTTTGGTATGGTGAAATACACATTTAATAAAAAATGTATTCTGGTATTTTGTTTACATAAAAATAGTAACTCGTTGGGCGCCTGGGTGGCTCAGTTGGTTAAGCAACTGCCTTCAGCTCAGGTCATGATCCTGGAGTCCTGGGATCGAGTCCCGCTTCAGGCTCCCAGCTCCACGGGAAGTCTGCTTCTCCCTCTGACCTTCTCCTCGCTCATGCTCTCTCTCACTGTCTCTCTCTCTCTCGAATAAATAAATAAAATATTTTAAAAAAATAGTAACTCATTTTGTGAATAATTTTAATATTTCTTGCCCAATTTCTGTTAAAATTCCTTTAATTCTATCCTAGTTCCTCTGACAAATTTTTTTTTAATTTATTTATTTGATACAGAGAGAGAGATCACAATTAGGTAGAGAGGCAGGCAGAGAGAAGAGGGGGAAGCAGGCTCTCCGCCGAGCAGAAAGCCCGATGCGGGGCTCGATCCCAGGACCCTGGGATCATGACCCAAGCTGAAGGCAGAGGCTCAACCCACTGAGCCACCCAGGCGCCCCTCTGACAAATTTTTTAAGTAAAATAATGTTACTTCTGTTCACTTCTACAATAGAGATTTTTGTTCATTTTTAAACTATCTTTTACACCATGAGATGTGACCCTTTGAGTATGATATTGTGTCCTTCCTCATCTTTTATTACAGTCTTTGGCTTAAAATCTAATTTATCTGATATAAGGATTGCCACCCCTGCTTTCTTTTGATGTCCATTAGCACAGTAAATTGTTTTCCACCCCCTCACATTAAATCTGGAGATGTCTTTGGGTCTAAAATGAGTTTCTTGTAGACAGCATATTGGTGGGTCTTGTTTTTTTATCCAAAAGACACCCTGTGTCTTTTGATTGGGGCATTTAGCCCATTTACATTCAGGGTAACTATTGAGAGATATGAATTTAGTGCCATTGTATTGCCTGTAAGGTGACTGTTACTGAATATTGTCTCTGTTCCTCTCTGATGTACTACTTTCAAGCTCTCTCTTTGCTTAGAGGACCCCTTTCAATATTTCCTGCAGGGGTGGTTTGGTGTTTGCAAATTCTTTTAGTTTTTGTTTGTCCTGGAAGATTTTATCTCCCCTTCTATTTTCAGTGAGAGTCTAGCTGGATATAATATTCTTGGCTGCATATTTTTCTCACTTAGTGTGCTGAATATATCATGCCAGCTCTTTCTGGTCTGCCAGGTCTCTGTGGATAGATCTGATGCCCATCTAATATTTCTACCATTGTATGTTACAGACTTCTTGTCCGAGCTGCTTTCAGGATTTTCTCTTTGTCACTGAGACTTGTAAGTTTTACTATTAGATGACGGGGTGTTGACCTCTTTTAATTGACTTTGAGGGGGGTTCTCTGTGCTTCCTGAATTTTGGTGCTTGTTCCCTTTGCCATATTAGGGAAAGTCCATACTGTAATTTGCTCCAATATACCTTCTGCTCCCCTCTCTCTTTCTTCTTCTTCTTCTGGAATCCCAATTATTCTAATGTTGTTTCATCTTATGTATCACTTATCTCTCAAATTCTCCCCTTGTGGTCCAGTAGTTGTTTGTGTCTCTTTCATTCAGCTTCTTCAATCTCCATCATTTGGTCTTCTATATCACTAATTCTCTCTTCTGCCTCATTTACCCTAGAATAAGAGCCTCCATTCTTGATTGCACCTCATTAATTCCTTTTTTGATTTCAGCTTGGTTAGATTTTAATTCTTTTATTTCTCCAGAAAGGGATTTTATTTCTCCAAACAGCATTTCTCTAATATCCTCCATGCCTTTTTTGAGCCCAGCTAGCACTTTGATAGTCATCATTCTGAACTCTAGATCTGACATATTACCAACATCCATATTGATTAGGTCCCTAGCTGTTGGTACTACCTCTTGTTGTACTGCCTTTTTTTGTGGTGACTTTTTCTGCCTTGTTATTTTATCCAGATAAGAATATATGAATGACAGAAGAAATAACTAAAAAGGTGGCAAAGACCTCAGAAAAATGTATGCTAACCAAATCAGAGGAGAGCCCAAACTGGGAGAGAAGAAAGGGGGTAAAAAGAAATAAAAAAAAAAAAAATATATATATATATACACACACACACATATATGTATCTATAATATATATTTATATATGTATATATTTTATTATATGTATGTGTATTTATATATGTATATATTTATATATGTATACATAATATATTCTCATATATGTATATATAATATATATTTATATGTACATATAAATATATGTGTGTGTGTGTATATATATATATATATATATATATTAGACTGGTGAATAGAACAGAGCCACCCACCTGATTTTGAGTGTATTCTGGTCTCTTAGAAGAAACCACCTCCCAAAATTTTAAAGAAAGAAAAACTTAGGGGTGCCTGGGTGGCTCAGTGGGTTAAGCCGCTGCCTTCGGCTCAGGTCATGATCTCAGAATCCTGGGATCGAGCCCCGCATCGGGCTCTCTGCTCAGCAGGGAGCCTGCTTCCTCCTCTCTCTCTGCCTGCCTCTCTGCCTACTTGTGATCTCTCTGTCAAATAAATAAATAAAAACTTTAAAAAAAAAAAAAAAAAAAGAAAGAAAAACTTATATATATACAAAAATAAGGGTAAACATGATGAAGGGATCTATTAGAAGAAATTGTATCCCAAAATTTTTTAGAAAAAAAAGAAAACCGTATATGTATACAAAAAATAAGGTTAAATACAGTGAAGGATAAAATATGACTATAATTATGAAGGTTTAAAAAGATTTTTTAAGAAAGATATTGTTAAGATAAACTAGTTAAAAAGTGTTGAAAGAGGAAAAGCTAAAAAATTAGAATAAGAAAAAAATAAAATTAAAAAAATTTAATTTCACTTTGCAAACTAAAGAATCATGGGGAAAAAGCCATGAATTCTATGCATTGGTTCCCCTATCTTTGGAGCCCGGCTGTTCTCCTTGATCAGCGAACTTGGTCTTGGCCGGATTTGTTGCTGATCTTCGGGGGGAGGGGCCTGTTGCCGGGATTGTCAAGTGTCGTTGCCGGAGGCGGAACTGCCCTTGCCAGGGGCCGGGCTAAGTCTTCCGCTCCCGTTGGCGCTGGAGCTTTTGTTCCCTGAGCGCTTTCCGTAGAGCCCCGGAGGACGGGAACGAAGATGGCGGCCGCCGGTCTCCCGCCCGGAGGAGCCCACAGCTCGGGACCCGCTCCTCCGTGCGCCCTCGGAGAAAAGCCGTGGGGCCCTCCCGGCTCCCTGGTCTCCGGCCGCGCTCGAGCTCACCCGGCCTGGGACCGAGCGTCTCTGTCTCTGGCGCACGCCCGCGTGGAGTCTGCAAACCCAGCGGATTCCTGCCTCAGAAGGAAGGTGAGTGTCCCCGATCTGCCGCTTGCCGGGTCCCTGCTGGAAGAGCCGTGTCCCGACCGTGCCGCGGATCACGGTTGAAGGTGACCCGGAGCTGAGAGCTCACTCCGCTGCGTCTGTCACCCGCTTCCCCGCTTGGTACCTGGCAGCTCTGCCACTCAGACACCTCTGGTCTTTCTGTGACCCCACGGGACCTGAGACCACACTGTTCCCGTGAGGGCTCCACACCCCTGCCACCCCCCACCCCCGCTCAGCCCCTGGAGCGACGTCCCTCCGTGGAGCCACTTCTAAAGTTCGGATTTTGTGCTCTGCTGCTCCGCCGCTTGCCGGGAGCCGGCCCCAACCCCCCACGGTCTTCCCGTTGCTTGGGATTCACGTCTCCGCACGTCCCGCCTTCCAGAAAGTGGTCGCTTTTCTGTTCCTAGAACTGCTGCTCTTCTCTTCCTTCTCCTGTTGCATTTGTAGCTGTTCGGGATGGTTTGGTAACCGTCTAGCTGAACCGTGACCTGATTTCATTTCAGTCCACGGCTCCTCCGCCATCTTGCCTCCTCCCCAACACCCCCTTTTTTTTTTTTTAAGATTTTATTTTGTCAGAGAGAGATAGAGAGAGTACACACAAGCAGGCAGAGAGGCAGGCAGAGGCAGAGAGAGAAGGAGGCTCCCTGCTGAGCAAGGATCCCGATGTGGGACTCAGTCCGAGGACCATGGGATCATGACCTGAGCCAAAGGCGGTGGCTTAACCAACTGAACCACCCAGGCGTCCCTCCCACTCCCTGTTTTTGTAAAGGTTACTGGAAACCAGCCATGGGCAGTGATTTCTCCTATGTTATGTAGTCAAGCTGGGTACTTATGGCAGGGACCACATGGCTTTTAAAGTCATGATCCTTTACAGAGAAAGTTGGCCGACTTCTGTCTCAGAAGCAACATCGCTTGCTGGTTTCTCTGCTTGAGGCAGAGGACAGCCACTAAGTATCACAGACCAGGACACCCTGCACAGCCTCTGCCCCAGAATTCAGCCAGCCTCCATTAGGTTGTGGTTTTCTCCCTGTCATTGTAAATATCAAAATTTCTCCATCATCTGTGCAACAAATGAGCTGGAGGGATGAGGCCAGGCCAGTCATTTATTGGCTTATTAGACTCCTCAGGGAGAAAGCGTCCGTTTGGTACTTTCTGTTCTCTCCAGAGCTTTATGATGTCTGTAGAGCTTTTTATCATCATCAGATGACCTTCACTGTGGCACCGGAGAGGCCCCTCCTATTACTCTTTTCTCAAAAAGGTGGCTAAAGCAAGATGTTGTGGTTGTGAGAAGAAACTACATCAGCAACTTTGTCTTTAGTCAAAAAATGGGAAAGGGGGCGGGTAGATGGGAGGATGTGAGCCCAATACGGTTAGGACATTGTAACACTTAACCAGAATTGTCTTCTTAATCAACATAGCCATCCATACCCTCCCACTATCCCAGCATGACTGTCCATACCCTCTCTCTCACCAGCATGGCCACCCATACCCCCCAACCCAGTATGGCCACGCATAGCCTCGCCTTCACCAACATGGACACCTATACATTCCCCTTTACCAACATGGCCAACCATACCACCCCCCTTCATCAATATGAATGCCCAAAGCCTTCCCTTCACCCAACATTGTCACCCATACCCTCCTCTTCATCACTATGGCCACCCATACCTTCCCCTTTACCAACATGGTCAGCCATAGCCTTCCACTCCCCCGCCATGACTGCCCATACCCTCTCTCTCACCAGCATGGCCACCCATACCCCCCCCAACCCAAAGTGACCACTCATAGCCTCTTTACCCAACATGACCATCCATACCTCCCCTTCACAACCATGGCACAGGAAAAGGAGTGCTGACATCACAGAGAACTTGCCACACCCACATCTAAACAAACAGTGCCAGTCCTATATTTTGATCAGATTTGCCAAAATGGCATGAATCATGTTTGCTGCTCAGCATGTTCTCTCAGTGGGCAAAGCCAACAAATACCACTCACATAGCTGATTAGTAAGCCTAGGTTTGAACTGGTTGGGTCACTGATGATAGAGACATCCCACCCTCCTCACACACATAATGGCCTCGTAACCTTTCTCACCTCATCCCCACCTTCACTTGATGGCACTGGGGACCAAGACATCCTTGTCTCTGGCTTGGTAACTCAATAGGTTACAACCACGGTCCGATCCTGCTTATCTAAAGTTTAACTGGGCAAACCTGCTTGCCACTGGACCTATATTTGGAAGAGATAGTGGCATTTGAAATGGAGTCTGAATTCCTGGTTCACACAGATTCCAGGAATCCTAGAGGTGACTAGGTGGCCCACTCCAGGGAAACCGAAGTGACTCTTTCTATGAACTAGTCTCTGGATTCATTCTATTTTCCTCCTTTGGATTTTTTTCTAATTCCCTCCTTCCCTTCATGCCCGTGTTTGCGCAAATATATAGGATTATGTCTCCTATACCGATCTTTTTCTTCTTCGTGGTGTTTTCTTCCTTTTTGCTCTTTTGTCTTTGTCTCCATCGTGTGGAGGGGCTGTGCATTTGACTTTGACTCAGAGAAGACGCTGCGGCCGAACAGCCCATCTGAGCCTTAGAACCTGGGCTCTGAGGGGATTCGGTGTATAAAATAAAGACCATGAACTACATTCAGAGTTCCTTTTAGAATATTAGAATAGAAAATGTTTCCCCGGGATAGAGCAGAGGGACTGAGAAGGGAGAAAGGGAGGTGACAAGGGGGACGGAGCTGGGAGAGGCTTAGCCAAGGGCACCTTGCAGGCAGAGCTGGAAACAGCATCCTCAGGCCACCTGCTCTCGACCAGGGGGTACAACAAAGCCGTCCGTCCTCCAGACCCTCACTCATCGGCTATTCAACAACAATGACAACTGTCTGTCTTCAAGATGGCTCAATTTCGGGCATAGGCGACTCCCAGGATGCAGATATACCCTCAGAGAAGCAGGAGAGGGGCACAGCCTGCCTTTATTCCCGGACATTTGGCGAGAAGGCGTTATGGAAGGACCTGTACTGGGGATGCTGACCTGGTAGCAAGTGTACCCATGACTGTTCGCACCCTCAGCGGGGAAGGTATTATAGGGAAGGGAGGGCTGAACGTCACTCCAGTACGTGCCTTCAGCCCAGCCTCGTCCAGAACTACCCTGAGGTGCCGCGGTCCAATCAGCCAAGTCCATTCAGCAGAAGTCTCAGACCCGTAGTTTCTGGGCTGAATGAGACATGGAGAGCTATTTCATTTGGCCTGCACTGTATTTTCACGTTTGTAATTCATGGTTAGTGTTTGAAAAATTGTAAGGTATCGCGTAACCATCCCAATTTCTGACTTCTAAAAAACATAGGCCCATCAGACAGCACTCGGCTCGTGTCCCCGCAGGGCAGTGGCCGCCTGGACCTGTGGATACCCTGCCCCCTGCAGACAGGGCACTGGGATCATGCATTAATATTTTAAACCTTTGGGTTTAAGATATTACGGTGTTCCCTTGTGTCTGGAGACGTCTGGGTTTGCGGTTGGGAAACTGTCCGAGGATGGATGAAGTCCTGCCCTTGTCATTCCTGGTGCCACCCATATAGCTAAGTGCCTGTCATGTCGGCTTAAATTAACTGATCAGCAGATTGGACCAGGACTAAGGGATGCCACAGGCTTCAGTCTCCCCTTCCACTCCACACCTTCCCATTCTTCTACTTCTTGAGGTTCTCAAGGGTCCATTGAAGAGTCTCCTCTCCCACCTGTTTTCTCTTCTGCTTTTAATTTCATCTGTTTTTAAATTCATTTTTATTTCATCCCAAGTAATCTCCACCTAGATGTAATCACATTTTTGCCCTATTTACTTTCCTCCTTTCTCACTCCCACTCTGTTGACCTTGGACCCCGCCTATGAAGGTCAACTGTGACATGGGACACGGGATACTTTGAATCTTAATCCTTAAGCAGGCAGCCCCTAAGATGAGTGATGGGTATCTCCAAATCAATTCCAGCCCTTCCCTCCTGGCAAGCCTTGACATCCCCATGTTCAAGCTAGTCTTTCCAAGTAGCAAAGGGCTGCAAAAGTTGGCAGCTTGAAACAAGACTATTTTATTTCACTCATGGATTCTGTGGACCAGGAATTTAGACGGGGTGCCATGGAGATCGCTTTTCTCTGCTCCACGATGTCTGGGCCTCACCTGAGAAGACCCTCAGTCTGGCTGCTAGGGTCACGTGAAGGCTTGTTCACTCTCATGCCTGGTGCCCTGAAGACGGACGTGCCCACACAGGGCTGCCCCACAACATGGCGGCCTGGAGTCCATGGATTTCCCAGATGGAGGTTCAGGGCCCCAAGCATGAGTATTTCAATGAGTTGCCTTTGGTGATGCTGCGTGCAAAATCAGTGTTACCTCCACAGCACAATGGGAAGTCCCACTCTGTCCTCAGAGACGGAAATAGCCTTCGCCTCGTGCTGGAGTGGCAAGGACATTTCGTAGAAGACCGTGTGGGAGGGTGATGTGGCAAGGCCATCTTTGGGAAGGACAGTCTGCCATGTCTCATCCTTGGGACTGGACGATGCCATGGAGATCTGCTTATCAGATTGTCATACTTCATATGTTCCTGTCTCTTCTTAGCTTTTTGGGGAGGACCATTTTCCTTCGTCCTCAAGAAGTAAAATCCTTCTCCCACAACAAGCTCCCCCTTTCCCCTCTCCCCTTCTTTCTCACACACCTCCTTGTCACATCCCTTTCTCCCTTCTCAGTCCCTTGTGTTCCAAACAGGGAAGCCCTCACTGATGCATTTCACCTCCATCTTCTTCTATCAGCTGAGGACGTTAGAGTCTGCTGTGTCCCAACGGGACCCTCTCCCCTAAGCGACTGGCAATGTCCCAACACTCCACCGTGGTGAGATGCTTGCGAAATAAACACAGTCTGCCCCCAGTGGGCACACCAGGTCTTGCAAGATCCTCCCTCGGTAATTCTCCCTGGGAAACGACCCGCTGCTGTTAAGAGTCGATTTGGTGCTGGCCGTCAGTGAGATTTCCTAATAGGATTCAAGACTTTGGAAGTAAACACATTTACAAACTACAACCACTGTATGGGCGGGTGGATCTCCCACTGGTGATTAATAAAGAATTTCCACGCGCTGCGTTTCTAAAGAGTTAGCGTTCTGGAATAGACAGCAGCAGCATAATTAAAGGTACAGAATCGCAGCCTCTAATAACGTCGAGCGGACGCTGCTGCTCTGTTATCCATAATTGAGTGAGTACTTAATGTTTGTGCGCCATTTGTCTGACAGCGATTCAGCTCATTGACTCCGTGGGGTCCCCTGGCCCCACCGTTCACTTGCACTTGCTGTAGATTTTTCAAAAACACCCACAAAATTCCACTGCGATCATGTACGCAGTGGTGGGGGCAGGGATTGTGGGGCCGTTGGCATTTCTTCGTCCAGACGAGTGTATCTTCAAGGCAACCCTATTGAAAATAGGCAAGGAAACACTCAAGTGAGACCATGACCATGAACCTGAAATGCCGTATGTAACCAGGGAACACTCCGGAAGGTGGGGTCCTGGCGGGAGAAGCGGAATCATCATTTCAGGAGCTCTTGCAAAACAGACAGAGATTTGGCAAAATGCGGTGAGGGAAATGTCTGCCTTCTATGGCCAAATGTGACAAAGCAAGGGGATAGTCGGAGACGGTGGTGCTAATGGCATGAAGGGGAGACCAGCTTGACCTAAAACAAGGTCATTCATTCATTCATCTGCATCTCCGATGGGAGGAGACCTCCAGCCAGAGCTGCGTCTCCAGGAACTAGAGGCTGCGGTCATTGGACAGGAGGTGGGTCAGGCACGCGGCTGCCATCTCCTTCAGGAGGTCTTGGGCCAGGCTTGGACCACCACCTCCTCCCCACAAAGGAAAGAAATGAAAGCTGAGTTTTTATCTCTGCAGCTACCTTCCTCTTCAGTGTATGGTTTCTGGGAAAGCGTAGGGAAACAGAAAGAGGAAAAGAAACAAGAGTTGTTGGCGTCTTTTCTCTTTGTCCCGCCAAATCCCTGTGGGGCCTCTCCCTGGCATCCCCAACTCCACAGGGCAATTCCTGGGACCTCCTTAGGGGCTGGAAGCCTTCCTTCTGCCTTCTGGGGACTCCGTTGAACAACATCCTGGCTTCCTTGTCTCAGCAGCAGTTCTGACCCTAACTCCAATGTGGGGGGGTGTCCTACACCACCTTGCGGTGCTCCCACATCAGATGGGGTCCTCCAGTGGTGGAACTCCGTCCTGACCCAGTCCATCCGGAGAGGGCATTCGATCCCCCAGGCGAGGGGCTATGTCCCCCAGGACTGTCCCCCTGCAGGTGACAGTGGCAGGTGCAGGCTGTCCCCTGGGCTTCTGACCCACCTGCTGTAGATCTCATGCCCCCTTCTTTGGCAGCTCCCAGGACTCAGAGAAACTCTTACTGACCAGGGTAAAGGACCTAACTCAGGAGCAGGCAGATGGAGGAGACACACAGAGTAGGGTGTGGGGAAGGGGGCGGGGTTCATGTCCTCTCTGGGCGCCGCTCACCTCAAATTTCCCCGGGTTCACCCACCGGCGCAAGGTCTCTGAACCCAGTCCATTGGAGAGGCACAGCTGATTAAATCATTAGCCATTGGCAGTTGACTCAACCGCCAGCCCCCTCCCCTTCCTTGAGGTCAGGCAGGGTACCAGAGTTCCAACCCTCTAACCACAAGGCGGGCTTCCCTAGCAACCAGCCCCCCACCCGCAGGTGCTTTCCGAAAGTCTCCTCATTAACATAACAAGAGACACCTTTATTGCTCTCCTTACAGGAAATTTGGAAGGTTTTAGGAGTTCTGTGCCAGAAATGGGGACAAAGACCAAACATGTATTTCTTGTTATAAATCACAGTATCACAAAGGGTCTTACAGAACGTGCCGGGCAAATTAGCCGCCAGCCTCAAGGTCGATGTTGAATGTAGAGCCAACTCTGTCTTCCTTTGAAGGTCTTGGACGTGGCCCACCCCTCAGGAAGCTTGTAGGACTGGTGGGGGGTTTCTGGTCAGCCCACTGTGGCCAAGAATCCAGGGGTGGGGGGAGCCGTTTCCTTCGCTTCTCGAGCGATCCCACATGGTGTCCATTTGCCAACCTCTCCTACAGCAGGTTCTTGAGGCTTCGAATCCCCAGTCCAAGCCCAATTTATTTTTTCAGGCCTGGCCAGCAATGCAAAGCCATTTTCTTTTTCAGGAGCCAGCCGACACCACTGCACCCCAAATTCCAGCTCTCCTGGGCTTGGAAGAAAGGAGGGAGCATCTCGCCCTCACACCCAGCCATTAAAGGCATGTCTCTGCAAATTTCAGGATACTCAGAGGGGTAAAAAAAAGTGATGCCTGGGTTTTGTTCTCTCCTTCTGGGGACATGTTCCTCCCTCCTCTGATTCCCGTCATTCCATTTCCTAACCTAGCAGAGCTGGAAGGAGTTACAGGCGCTGAATGTGGCCGCAGAGCCGTTTTGCATTACAAAAGCAGAACTGCTCCACCCGCAAAACCACCGCGGAAAGAAAAGTCTCCCGTTGCCTAGGAGAATGGCTTGGAGGGTCAGGCTGCTTGCAGGCTAGGACAGAAAGGTGCTGTGCATGGTGGAGGACACTCCGGGGTCCCCCACACTCCCTGGAGACCTGCCTAGGACCTGCTCCCCAGCGGCCAGCAGTCCTCCTAGTTAACCCCGGTGTGCCCAGGGCTGACCTCCATTTCCGCTCACCTGGGAAGACCAATGGGCTTCTTCACTCTCAGCTGATGGCTGGACCCCACCTCTGAGGCCAGCACGTGACCCACGGCTCAGTGAGGCCAAGGGACAGAAGAAGGCTGGCCTGTCGGGGCATCTGGGGGCCAGGTACGCTGCCCCTTCCATAAGTGGGTGAGGACGTGCTGGCCTTCTGAAATAAATGTAAATCCAGCCCCAAAGCTGTGCATTTTGCTAACTGAGGGATTAACTCAGGAGGAGGGGAGAGCCCAGGTGAGCCTGGGGACCCCGCAGGAGGACGGAGCCGGCCAAACAGACTTCTTCCCGTTTCCCCCGACAGGCTCCCGTGTGATTTCTCCCTGAACCGAGCCCCACCGGAGCGGCCAGGAGATGTGTGGAGGGGACGACGGCAGCGGGAATTCCTGTTCTGTGGGTGGGAGAGGACTCCAGACTTCTCGGAACAGCAAACAGGGTAGGGTTCCGACGTTGGTGATCCGCGGGGGTCTGCCGCGTGTGGGTCTGGTTATCCCTTCCAGAAACGTGTTGGAGACTCGCTCCCTGAGCTCCCCGTTCTCTTAGGGCCTGTGGGGACGGCGCCGAGCAGGACTGCCTTCTGGCCTAGGTTGTCCCTACCAGAACCTGCTCCCGGGAGAAAGGGGACAGGAGCCAGGCGGAGAGGAACCCTGAGACGTGTGCCGCTGGGACCCGTTGTCTCCCCGTATCCCCAGCTCCCCTCACCCCTGGGAGAGAGACCGTTCTGCTCTCTGCCATGATCTCTTCCTCCCAGCCACACGACAGCCTTGATTCATGTGGAGCCCCCGTCCTGCCAAGGAGCAAGGCCAGTAATTGTGTTCGCCTCTCGCCTGCTGTGACCACTGCTGGGCACTCACACCCCCCGGCTTCCCGGGCCTCAGGGACCACCTGTCTGTGTCCATCAGCACCCATCCCAGCCCTGTGGGTGGCAGCACCACCAGAAACAGTGTGTCCCCCCAGGATGTCTAAGCGGACATCCTGCCCTGATGCTGGTGTGCACAGGTGGGCCTCTGGGAGGTGATCGGGCTGGACTATGGGGCTCATGACTGGGATTAGGGTCCTGACAGGGGGAGACCCCGAGAGCGCCCCTGCCCCATCCACCAGGTGCACACACGGCAAGAAGATGCCGGCCTCACCGGACCCCGAATCTGCTGGGTACTTAATCTTGTACTCCAGCCTCCAGAGCTGTGAGACATCCCTGTTTGCTGTTTAAGCCACTCATTCTGTTATTTCTGTTACCAAAGCCCTAACGGAAGGAAACACCCCCATTTCTTCTTTGAAGAGTGAGTTCTTCTTGCTGCGTGTGACCTTGTGGGGGCACCACTGGTCAGAGAGTCCCACTCCCCCCACAGCCGAGAGCACGCCCCTGTCCCAGCCCCCAGGCTCTCCTCCAGATCACTGGGTCTCGGCAGAGGGAGGAAGGCAAGGTGGAGGGCAGGAGACCGCCTGGCCCAGGGGCTGTATCCGACAGCACCGACCACCAACCGTGTTACACAGACCCCCGGGAGTGCCGTGCCCTCTCTGCCGCCTTCCACCTGACGGAGTTCAGAAGCTTTTCACGCTCCAGCAACTCCGTAATCAGAACGTTTTTTCCTTGCTGAAGTGAACCCAAGTCTGGCTCCTTGGTTTACAACGGAAGAAAGGACCAGTGGTCATCCTAGAGGGCTAACACAGCCCTAGGTGGGGACCCCAGCAGCGGGCCGCTCGAGGTTAGGGGACAAGCAGCCCCACGTGTCTGGGGGACCCGCCATGGTCCCGCGAACCCGGGTGTGAGTGTTGGCCTGACGGCACCCGCCGGTCCCGCTGCCCCAACTCTTAACCCTGAGATGTCGCAGTGGTTGTGCTCCCCGACGCTCCCACTCTCCGTCCTAAACCTGCCTCTCCCGCGGGTCCTTCAGCTCTCCACGACTGGGGTTTACTCAGCTTGAATCTGTAGGTATATTGTTTCCTTTCCTTTTTTTCCTTCTTTCCAAAACTGGGCAATTTTCAGTTATTGTTTCTCGGAACACTCTTTGCCTGACCCTTGCCTCTTTGCCTCTGAGACCCAGGGACACGTGGAGGTGACGTCTCTCATCACAGCCTCAACGTGGAGCCTTCTCTCTTTTCATTGACTCTCCCTCTGTGTCGACGAGGTCACTCCTGTTGCGGCATTTCACGGGGAATGGGCTCCATCCTCCGTCTCCTCCACTCTGCTCCGGAAAACCACTCCCTGGGTCTTTTATTTCAGTTCTGACGTGGTTCTTGCATTTCTCCTCTGAATCTTCTGCGTCTTTGCTGAGACCTTCTGTTCCTCATTTGTTTAAATTGTGTTTGTGATTGAAGCACTTCTGCGAGGTCTGCTTTATAATCCGCGTCGCATCACGTATCCTCTACCTGTTGGCCTCAATTTCTTTCTCACTCGAGTGGGGGTTCTCCTGGTTGTTTGTGTGCCGAAGGACGCTGTGTTAGAAGCCAGTCACTTGCGGGTTCAGCATGAGGTTCTGGCTCCTCTGACACCAGGGGAAGGGGGCTCAGCCAGGCCTCCAGACACCCCGATGGCTGCAAAGGGACATCGGCCGCGTTTGGGCTCCTCCACTGCTTTCTGTGGTGTCCAGGCTCTCTGCCATGGCTCCAGCAGAGGCTGGGGGACACCTCACGGCCGCCAGAGAGGCTGGACGTCGAGGCTCCTCAGCTGGCTTGGGTGGGCATGAGAACCTCTGTTTTCTGGGGCACGAGGCTGGAGCACAGTGACCGTATGGAGGTTTTCTATCTGAGACCCTGCCTCTGTCCTAGTCCTTCGGCCAAAGAGAGCAGACTTTTGTGTCTGTGCCCATTGGTGGTTCTGGTTGCTGGCTCCTTTAGCTTCTGGGAGGCGGGAGGCAGAGAGCGCTCAGGGAGCTGGCCGTCCTGCTGCTCCCTAGGTCCTGAGCTCCCCGTGAGGTCTGCCTTCTTGCTCTGAGCATTCAGAATCTCCCATCGTCCGTTTCACATGCATGGTGGGTGCACGGTGGGTGGACGGTAGCTGTGCTTCCCACAAGGCACAGGGCTGAGCACAACCAACCCATCTTTCCAGAAGTGCAAGTTGGGAATTCTATTGCTCAGAAAACAGCAGGTGCCACTGCCATCTCCCCAGCCTCAGCCCCGCTTGGAGATGAATACATTACCCCTTCCCCCCTCCTGCCTTACCACTCACTCCCTGCAATTTAGAAAAAGCGAATGCATGGTCTATACGTGCCAGGGGTGGAGGGCTTTCCCAAACCTTCAGTGTAAATCTCTCATCCCAAATTACCTGCCTCAGGAGACCACTCTAATTCCTGCCTTTTGTTTTTCCCCTAAACACTCCGGTGTGGTGTTTAGCATTAGAACGGGAACTGTCTGCCCCATCCCAGATCTGGGACGCGCCGCCAGTCACCCAGCAGCTGCTCCGGGAGTTTGAAAACCCACAGACTTTGGAAACAGCTGCTGTGGTGTTTCTCATGCCCATAAATACGGTGGAAGGCCTCCAGCAACAGAACCTGTGGGAAGTCTTTCCGCTTCACAAGGTCTATTTTAAAAGGCAAAGGTGTTCCTTTGTTGTGTGCTTCTGTTTGCTTCTTCAAGAAAACTCTGAAACTGACAGCATCCAGGCGGGACGGAGCCAACACCACGTCCCGCCGGCTGGACTGCAAGCAGGCGATCCTGCAGGAGAAACTGCGTGTCTCGTTCTTCTCTGGGTTTACTCGTGAAGATGGCATCCGCCGGGGGCCCAGGAGGAAGCAGAAGGTACAAGAACAGACACTGGGCAGACCTGGGTGGACAGGATCCAGAGAAGTCAGTGAGGGTGGGGAACTGGGCTGCGCTTTGGGGCTTCTGACACGGGGAACCCGTTACTGTCCTGAGACCCGGCGGGCAGGGTCTGGAGAGGGCGGCCTTAGACACAGCCACCACTGGGCCGGGGCCTGCGGTGGATGACCCCAACGCCCCTCGGTGACTCAGGGTGGCCGTGGGCACAGATACCCTGCGTTTGCTCATCCGCTCTCCCCGCGCAGCCTGGACCCGGGTAGGGAAAGAAGACCACTCACCTTGTAGTCACCTTCCTCCTGTCATGGAGGTGACCCACCGCCATGCTTTCGGAAGGCACACCAAATAAAGCAGAAGATTTTGCTTCTGATTTTGATCAGTCATCCCGCCCCCTGGCGTAAGCGAACACGTACTCTCATGGATTTTCTGGAAAGGAGAAAATGACGCCCATCACGGCAAGACGGATTTTAAATCTTGAACGTGGCAATTACCCAGCAGGGCTGCAAGTAACCACCAGATGCACCTGGTTGCCAGGAGATCCCGCCCCTTCCTCTGACTCTGTCCCCACCCCAGTCTGGGAGCTCTGACCCCGAGGATGCGGGAAGATCTTCCGAAGGCGCGACGGTCCCCCAGGACGTCAGCACTGACGTTCTCTGGAAGCTCCAGCAGCAATTCTTCAGAACAGGGCTGGGACGGCCGCCTCCCCATCACCCCACCAGCTTCATCCCTCTCGACTCTCCTCAAAGCCTCTGCTCCGCTCTTGCCATCTTCACTCGTGTCCCCTGACTGTTCAGTTTCCAAAATGTCGCTCAGATCAGGGCACCCTCCCGGTATCTTCACACCTCATGCAGGACAGAATCCTATGCCTGAGGTTGGCCCGCGGGACCCTGCGTGTGGCCCCGTGTCACCTGCTGGCCTCAGCTGTGAGTCTCTGGCTCACTCTGCTCTAGGCAAAGCATCCAAGCCTTCCCTTGTGCCCAGAGCTGCCCCACCCAGGGCCTTTGCCCCCCCCCCCCCCCGTCCCCAAGAGACATTTTCCAATGTCTGGCGACACTTTTGTCACAAGGGAGGGGGAGATGCTACTGGGTGCTGGTAACTGTCTTGCCACACCTAGGACGGCCACCCACAACTGCCCGGTCTAAGCAGCCGTGTGTCCATCTGAAGACCCTTCCCGCAAACCTCGGCATCGCGTCTCCTGCAGCAGCTCAAAGCTTTGGCTTGCATGTCATCTCCTCACGAAGACCTTCCCTGGCCTCCTTCTCCACAGCTATGCTGTCCGCCCTCCTCCCACACTCACTGTCCCCCTCCACGGGAGCTTCTGCCCAGTATGCACCACCTCCAAACACACTGAAGCATCTTATCAGCGATGCCTTTCCATCCCTCCGGGCGGTGCTTTCTGTCCCGTCTGTGCACCGCCGCCTCCCTGGTGTGCAGACCAGAGCTGGGCATGCAGCAGGCACTCGATAACCATGTCCTGGAAGGATAAGATACATTTCTAAGCAGGGTTCATTGGCACCTCTGTCTCCACTTTTTTTATTTCTAGAATAAAAATCTGAGCTTTGCTTTCATCTATCTGAAAAGACGGATTGAGGGTTACCTACCGACCGAGCAAAGAAGCGATGCGCTCCATCCAGGAGCTCTGCTCTGTCTGGATCCACGCGGCCAACAGGACAACGGGCACTCTCTTCTAAGACCAGTTTCCCCTGGCCTCCTCCTTGTGCTTTTTCAGAAAACAAAATGACACCACAGCCCCCGAGCGCCTGCTTCGTGGAAACCGCTAACTAGCTCTGCCTTCTGTTGCTCTCAGGATCTTGTCCCACTCTGCAGGGTTTTCTCAAAGAGAACAGGACGGAGCTACCTTCGATACTTGGAGTGGAGGAGCTCCTCGAGTTGATAAATAAGGAGGGGTCCATGGTTTCCTTTCTCCTGAAGCTTGAGGATCCGTCCTCCTGAGGACGCCTGACAGTGCTATCTCTGTCTGTCTGCACAACACGCCTGCCGCCAGCCTCTAGAGAGCCGGGAGTAACAACTCGTCAGCGATACGCTCTCTTTCACTGTCGCAGCGCTCTCTTTTCTCCCAGTTTCTAGAGAAAGGCGCACAAGAGCATCCCAAAGATGCCAGGATTCCATTTATGCCTAGCTCCTCCGTTACTGGCGTAATCTACAGTTCAAAGAGTAATTTATGGCTCCTCTGAAGGAAGTTCGATATTTGAAATCAGTTATCACACGGTGAATAAAATAAAACTTTGAAGACAGTTTAACCTTTCCATTACCCGGTGGTCCAGCCAAGGCAACGAGGAAATGTCCTGCCGATGGGAGCCGAACTCGCAGTAATCGAAAGCGTCTCATTCCGAGCTTCCCGGACCGAGGCATTACCTTAATGGTCAATTTCCCCTCGCAGGGGTGTGGATCCCAGCCTGTGCTCCCGCCAGCTGGTGCGACGAGGGCTCTGAGCGGAGACCCTTGTTCAGACAAGGGTGGAACCCCTGGGAGGAGCTTGACTCCCTCAGGAGTGGTGGAAATCACAGTAGGGAGGAAAGCTGATGGACACTGGCCTTGCTACCAGGAGTGTTTGCCACCCTGCCGCCCCCTGGCCACGTTCTCAGGGAGGGCTCTGTTCTCCATGTGGGGCAGGGCCCTCGTTCCCTCACTCCGTGCTGGGTGTTGGAGCCTGCACGGGAGGCATTACCCCTGGGATCAGGATGTTTAAACAAATAGATAAAATCATTTCAGTTTCAGCTCATTCACTCGTTTGCCACCTTCCCGATGACCTGGCCCCTGCCCCATGGACTGTCGGACCAGGTGGGGACGGGGCGGCCCTTTGGGCTCAAAAACCGATCACAAAAACAAATGTGTATTTGCAACTTTGTTTTTCAAATCCGTCATGAGTCACGAACCTGATTGGATTGTAACCAGTATTTTAGAAATAAATCAAGTGGAGTAGAATAGAATAAAATATAAAATATTAGCGTATCACTGGTAATAAGGGTAACAGACACATGGGGCATGGCTTGGTTTGAATAATTCATTAAACTTAGTCACTTAAAAAAAAGTTCATGTCTTGGGGCACCTTGGGGGCTCAGTTGGGTGAGCGTCTGCCTTCAGCTCAGGTCATGATCCCAGGGTCCTGGGACTGAGTCCCACATCGGACTCCCTGCTCAGTGGGGAGCCTGCTTCTCTCTCTGCCTGCTGGTCCCCCTGCTTCTGCTCTCTCTCTCCGACAAATAAATATGTAAAATCTTCTTTAAAAAGAGGTTCATGTGGGGCGCCTGGGTGGCTCAGTGGGTTAAAGCCTCTGCCTTCGGCTCAGGTCGTGATCCCAGGGTCCTGGGATCGAGCCCCGCATCGGGCTCTCTGCTCAGCGGGGAGCCTGCTTCCCCCTCTCTCTCTGCCTGCCTCTCTGCCTACTCGTGATCTTTCTCTGTCAAATAAATAAATAAAATCTTTAAAAAAAAAAAAAAGAGGTTCATGTCTTGTGCGTGCTACATGTCCTGTGCGTGCTACGTCTTGTACGTGCTATGTGTCCACAGCTCATCCGTGGATTCGCTACAACCTCACAGCAGCCCGTCAGGACCCAGGTCAACAGCTCAGCTACTTTCTTGGAAGCTGCCAGCCACCGTGCCTGAGGGAAGGGAGGGCTGGAGGGTCTCCCGCTGGCCCCATGCTTGGTCAGAACTGAGCACATCTGGACTCACAGGAACCCAGGGTGGCTGGGGGTGGGGTTGGGGGGATGCCACCATTCACCAAAAAGGCAAACCAGCAGCACAGAGATAGGGTGGTAACCATGATGTACATTTCTTTCATGGTGTTACTCCAGACAATTTTTTTTTTAAGATTTTATTTATCTGACAGAGATCACAAGTATGCAGAGAAGCAGGCAGAGAGAGAGGAGGAAGCAGACTCCCCGCCAAGCAGAGAGCCCGATGTGGGGCTCGATCCCAGGACCCTGAGATCATGACCTGAACTGAAGACAGACCTGAACTGAAGACAGAGGCTTCTTTTAATGTTTTCTTTTAATGTTAGTGCATAATTCCAGAGAAGCGGCGTGCGGCCATCTTCCTGCGCTTCCCGTCCTGCCCCGTGGGCGGGTCCTGTCTGTGGGACCCGCCCTTCAGCATCAGATCATTCTCTACTGGAAGCTCATGCCATCTCGCAGACGCCGCTGGGCACGTTACCCCCGTGACGCCCTTGCTGAGATGAAATGTGCCCAGGGATGTGTGAGGGGTCCTCTCTCCCTGAGAGCCCAGCTCTGGGTGGCTTCTCCCTTGTCAGCCGCCTTATGTGAGGTCACCCGTGCTTGTGTGATGTGTGTGATACCTGACACGTGTGAGCGCCTTCTGTCCCCCGAAGAAGCTAGCTAGGGCAGAAGGAATGGGTTTGCAAGAGAAAGACCTTGTGATCGCTAATGTCCCAGCTCGGCTGTCCCCAGTTGAGAGAGGGTTCATGATCTAAACCCCTGCTGAGGGCACGCGTAACCCACAACCGAGGGTTCCATGCTGGATTCCGAGTTGTCCAAAGAATCGTGGGGTGAAAGACATTTTGTCTCTTGAAAGGTTTGGAAAGCTGCTGAAAATAAGGCAGAACTTGCACGTCTGCTCTGGCAACGTGACTGATTTCTGGGTCGGGACACAGAGACCAGACGTGTAGCTCTGTATGCTGAATGCCTCCCCCAAACGCCAACCTGCCCATTCAGCCATCTAGTTTAATTAATTAGAGGACTTGCAAAGGAGAAACATTTTCACTGTGGGATATAATTATTTCGTGTAGAATCAGAGGTGCGTGGCTCCCACTCTGGGCCAGCACTGTCCTCATCTTCCCTTCAGGGTTTGGAGAGAGAGGAAGCTACTGAGAAGCTGCCTTCCCAAAGTGAAGCCCTTTGGGGTGACCGCCTGTGGTCACCAAGGGGAAGGGATCACAAGGAATGTTGAGGGAGTGGCATGCAGGGGGAGAGGTTGCTATGGCTTGAGCAGAACTGGGCTGGTCAGACCCACGGTGATCAGCCTGGGGTGGGCGGTCGGGCCAGCTCGCGCTCAGGCAGAGCCCTTCCTCCCCTGCTATCCGGTCCCTGCCAGTCCTCTCTGGGCTCTCAGTGGACAGTCACAACAACATCCCATTCCCTCACCTCCTCATTCCCCTGTCCGCAGCCAGCCTGAATGCTGTGGAAGGAGGTTTCCCTCTGAGAAACTCCATGAAAACCCAAGAGCAGAGTGGATGTTTTCCATCAAGCAGCCTTGTCCCACTGCCTCCTGCACGTGTCCATAGCAGGAAAGCGGGCATGGATGTGAACAGTGAGGGAGGCTGTGTGTGACTGACTGGACTTCCCTGGGGGCAAAGAGAAAAAGGCCCTGGAGACTTTGTTGTCTTACCCCTTGGTGTCAGTCTGCTCTACAACCCTAGATAAAATGAAGGTTGAGCTTTTCTTCTTGGAGTGTGTTAGGAGTGACATTTCATGACACCAGAGAACATATATCCAGAAATAAGAAATATCTTTCAACCATTTTCTTACAATGCTTATGTATTTTTTAAAAGATTTATTTATTTATTTATTTATTTATTGGAGAGAAAGCAAGAGAGAGAGAGAGAGAACGAGTGCACAGAGGCAGAGGGAGAAGCAGGCTCCCCACTGAGCAGGGAGCCCGATGCGGGACTCAATCCCAGGACCCGGAGATCATGACCTGAGACGAAGGCAGATGCTTAATGACTGAGCCACACATGCGCCCCCATTTATGTATCTTTAAAGTAAACTCTATCCACAGTGGGCGCTCAAACTCACGACCCTGAGATCAAGAGTCACATGCTCTCCTGACTAAGCCAGCCAGACGCCCCCTCAGCATTTGCGTGTTCTCTAATGTCTCATGTCTGTCTTTATCCTCCTCTCTCCTCTCTGCTTCCTGTTCTCCCCACAAGCTTGTCTTTGGCCTTTCCCCTGTGACACACGGATTCCTCAGGTGGCCCCGTCATCACCCCTCCTGATAGTCACACCCAGTGTGGCTCCCTCCCCGAATGTGGGTGGGACCCGTGCATGTTTATAGCATACTCTATGGTACCACCCACCTTGCTAGGATCAAGTGTTGGCTCAATGAAGCAAGTGGTCACTTGGGACATACAAGGCAGGGGGCAGAGGGCAGCCTAAGGAACTTCTGCCAGAGCCCAGAGTGGGCGTGGCACCTGACCCTTCCCCGGCCAAGCTCTCAGATGAGACGTCACCCCCGCCTGACACTTGGCTCACCCTTTGTCCTCACTCAGAAACTGTGAAGTCATCGAAGTGTGCTATTCTGTTACAAAGTAATTGATACACCCACTTTGCCTCTCTTGTAAGAGGAAACTCAGTAGCCTCTGGCATATGTGCTATGACCCTGTCTCCCGCATGCAGTTCTCTGCTCCCGTGGCCCCGCCGCCCCCCTCAGCACTCTCCTCACCTGTCAGAGTGCCGCGCTCCTGTCCTGAAGTGTTGAAATAATGATCAGATACCGATACGGGCTCCCCTTGTCAGGGATTGATATGTAGCCTCCTTCCTGCTGACACTGCATTCCTCATGAATACTTTGTTTCAAACAAAACCGCTGGATAATTTGTAGGCCACCTTCACTTTAAAGAGTGTTTCAAGCAGCTGCTGTCAGCTGTGAAATAAGTTTGGTTTTTATAAACGAACTGTATTATAAATCAATGAACCCGACTCTTAAGTACACTGGGATAATTTATGGATGTTATGTAAGGCAGCACCATCTCCCCTGCAGCTGATGATTAAATGTGATTCCACCTGTAAGTGGGAAGCCCATCCCTCAGATGACACCGTGCGCGTGCTCTCTGATGGCGTTGGTGGCTGCCCCTTTCCCATCAATGGAGGTGGCAATCGCTGTCCCCAGACTGATGTTTTTCCTACACAGTTATTGTCCACTGGCCAACTTGTACCTGGTGGGAGTCAGGGGGTTCACGGAGGTCATATCCCTCAGCCTGTTCCCTTGAATAGATACCTAAGTTACAGGAAGCATGACAAAACACCTTCCCCGTAGAGGAGACCCTGGTGTTTGTCATTTCAGAGCCGAACAGAAACTTTTGAGCCAGACACGTCCCCATTGGCCCCGCTGGATTCCTCTCCATTGCTCTATGCCTCAGGGAGTAATTTTGTGCATGGTATGAGCAGTTTAATTGTCCTATGGTTGGATTTGGCCACTGGGACACTTGGCAGGAGATAGGGCAGGGGAGACAGGGCAGGGGAGAGACGTCCCACTGGCTCCTTCCCTGCAGGGTCACTGCTGGCGGGCTGCGCCCTCTGTGCACGGCTGACCCTGGGTGAGGCAGGCCAGCCCTGACAGCTGCCTGCACCCATGCTCAGCATGTGGGATAATCATTCTGTGTCATACACATCTTTTCCTTCTCCCTCTCCCTCAAGCAGAGGCAGCTCTGCATTCAGTGTCTCTGGACGTGATGGAGGAGAGAGAAGAAATTACCTGGTAATCTTTGGCTTTTCTCCAAAATGAATGCCCCCGGGTAGAGAGAGGATATGGGGAGAGACACTGTCTAATTCAGAAGCAGGAGGGATCGTGAAGGGCTTCTGCACAGGCTGATAGATTGTAGGGGTTCCTGGTGTGGGCATGAAGTCCGGAACCCGGAGAAGGAGGGTGCGGGTACGCCTAAGAAGAAGGTCACGGCAGACTCCTGGGAAGACAGTCATGTGTCAAGGACGGAGCTGGAAGGAGATGCTGACCACTCAGCGGGCATCTGACCAGCAGCCTTTGTGGACAGTCCCCCTGGCTGTGTATCCCATGGTGCACCTCCCCCAAGGAACCTTGACAGCATGTGGGGTCCTCTGGGGTGAGGAGATCCGGCACACACCATGAGCCAGACATCAAATGCCTTGCAGGTGCTTACCACCACCCCCCTGCAAATGTATGCAGACGTTACAGACGGGGACACCGAAGTACAGAACGGTCAAGGATCTCGTCCGAGGTCACAGGTTCGTAAGCGGCAGAGCCAGGGTGCAAGCCCAGCACGGCCGGCTCCCTCTACCGGCCCTTGTAAAGATCCTTACCAAACTGGACAAACCTGGTAAAACATGAAGAAAGCCGTGTCTTTTGCACACGAGCTCTCAGCAGGGATTAGAGGGAGCATCGCTGGGCATCACCAGCTTAGCCCCGAATGGAGACCTCCTTGGAAGCTCCTGGGTTGGCAGAAAGGTAAAGATGTAAGGTTGGCTTGGTTTTTGGAAAGCTGTGAATTCCAAGTCTGGAAGGGGTGCTGAGGAGTCATTCCGTCCAGCCCCCCACCTTTGGGTAAGGGTTGCTCCTCTCCTTCCCCACTGACGGCCAGACAGCCAGCCTTAGCACCACCCCCAGACATCATCCCAGATCTTTCTCGGTGAGTCTGTTGTCCCTAGCCGGGCCCGAATGCCCTTTCCTGACGGTGCAATGTAAACTCCCACACCAGCCCATCTCCATCATGACAACCCGCATATTTCTTCTGAAATTCTGAAGCTACCTGGGATGTACGTTATCTGGACGCCCGCCCTGTTCTTTGGTCTAGGATGGAAGCTACTTGAGAGCAGGTGCCACATCTGTCCTGCTCTCTGCTCCGTCCCTCACACCCACGGCAGCGCTTGGCAGGCGGCAGGAGAGAAATAAGAATGTGTCCAACGACTGAGTCATCCTCGTGGCTGAGAGTCACCGGATGAATCATGGGCACGCAGGCTCTCCAAGTTGGAAAGGATTTTAAACTTTCCTCCAGTCCAATTTTCTACGCAACGCATGAACCCAGAGCTCCGTCTGTTACAGAATCACGTCCGCAAATGTTTTTCTGACTTTAATTTAAAGCTCTTAAAAAAAAAAATACTGTTCTTTTGTTGGCAAAGAAGCAGCTGCTTGTTCCATTATGCACGTAAAGTAAGGCTTCTTAATGATACCTCGTTCAGACCCTCAGTGTTTATCATTTGGTAACAACTTACAAGGACTGCCAATTTTACAAATAACTACTGGAAAGAGTGAATGGCTAAAATCCTGCAAATAGTCGGTCATTTGATTTTAAAAGTCAGCTTTTTGTGAATGAAACGCTGCGCTTTGCTCCAACCATCTTCACGTCTTGCAAATGTCCATTGGCTGCCTGCAAAGCACAGACCCAGGCAAATCTCGTCTCCGTTCCTTAAACGGCCGCTTGAGAAAATGATAATGAAATGGTAAAAGGGTTGTCAGGATCGAGTGTTGATGAGAGCGTTGGACACAGGTACTGCCTCGCTCTGCCGGTAGGAGCGTCCAGTGGAATTTTAAAAGCAGATACCAATTCCATGCCTTGGAAATTCCCCACTGGAGAAATGCCCCCCTCCGCACACAAGGACGTTTATTTCGCCTCGGCTAGTAGAAGGAAACTGGAAACAACTCTAAACGTCCATTAGCAGTGGAGCGTGGTTTTAAAAAACGAGGTAGACTTACAAGTAATGATGTTTGAACTATCTCCCTGACGTTCTGTGGAGTACAAAAAAGCCGCATGAGTCCGTCGATGGTTTTGTTGACTTTTCATGTAAAACTGACACCGATACACGCAACAAACACATACCCCTCAAATCCCCTGCTCTAACACGTGCTGTAAATTGGTAGGAAGGGGTCCGGGAAGATATGGAACAAACAGGAACCAGTGGTTATTCCTGGGGAAGAGAGAAAGGTCTGCGCTCGTGGGGGAAGTTGATGAGAACCTCAGTGTTCTCCCCAAATTTCTTCATCTTACGTGGAGAATATACATGTGTTCCTGGTGCAATTACACTTTAATCAAAATGCTACTGTTGTAAATCAGAAAACCAGACGGAAGTGTGAGGTTGGGGGAGACAAAGGCGATGTCAGCCCAAGATGTCCTATTCCTACTCTGGCTTCCCACGTGATATGACTTCTTCCCCAACATGAGAGATGGCCGGTGGCTTTCTGGAAAGGGTTCAGTCATGGTCAGCTGGTCCTGCTTCTCAGGGAAGTCTGCACACTCAGTGCCCTCACTGCCTGCCCTCCGCATCCCTGTGGGAACAGCCCGGAGACGAGCAGGTATGGGGGAGGGTTGTCGAAAGAGAGAACGTGGAGAAGACTTTCACTTGCTTCGTCCCACACCTGGGGGTGTGGAGGGGGCACTTCTGGTTGCCTGGACTGGGAATAACCAGTTCCTTCTGGGACCTGCTGCACGTCCCGGTTCCCTGAGCGGCGGCCATCCTTCCATACTGCCTTCCCAACATGTCCCCAAGTTTGATGCATCCCCAGTAGCCAGGAAGCCCAATTGAAGCCCATCAGATAATGTCCTAGGATGTTTGGAGCTGGGATCGTGCAAGGGAGCAGGGTCCCTGATCACAGTGGAAACATTATCCACCAAAACGGGTTGCTCCTGATAGCCACGATTCCCACTCGATGGAGAATTCAGGTCCATGGTCAGGGAGACCATGGAAGAAAGTGATGTGTGGAGAGATGGGTGAGAGACGGAACGAGAGTCCAAATGGCTTTCACACGTACCTCTGCTCTTCCCGACGTCCGTGCCCTTCTCGCTTTCAAAGGCCTGCTCCTTCTTTCGAGTCCCTGAGCCCCATGCTCCTGCCTCCGGAGAGAAGTTCTCACCACTCAAGGACAGAGTCTCCAGCAAGCCCATCCCAGGAGAGGGGACACAGGCATCAATCACCTAAGGCTCCCTTCCCGCAATGCAGTCACCGTACACCCCAGCAGCTTCCACTCCTGCCTCTGGAATCTGTCAGAGCCGAGAAAAAGCAGTCTCTGGTGTGTCCGATAATTCCAGCTTTTTTGGCAAGAAAGGATATAAGGGAAGCCGGCTAACGACTTTCACGTTCAAGGTTGCTGCACCCCTACTGAGCGCCAACGTTAATTTGTATTTATGAAATATATATTGGATTAGGTATTAAACTCAAGGAGTGCGTAAAGAGAGCTCAGCTCCTAGAGTCTGCTGTCCTCGTCACAGAATGTTCTAGAAGGGCCCTTGCTCAGCAGGAGACTGTGCCCAGCATTGCTTCCTGGAGGGATCCTCTCTGCCAAGTCCTGCTTCTCCCACTTTGATAAAAATCAGCTCATCTGGGAGGACCAGGCTGTGGGCATGTGATTTCTCGCACCCAGGCTTCAGAGACATAAGCAAGTGCATTTGTGACATTCTAGAACATTCTGGAGGCCCCACATTCTTGTCTGCTGCCTCACAGGGTAATTCCTCAGCAGAGAAGTCAGGTACATGTGGACACAGAGGGAGACAGGAGTGTGGATTATCCTGAAACACATTTCCTCTAATTTATGACAGACGCCTGATGGGTCACCCCTGTTTTCCTATAAAGAACTATTTCTAGTGATCCAACATTCTTTTTGCCTAAGATAATGTAACTGTCCCCTAAATAAGGCTGGACACATGCTTGTATCCTCGACTTCCTATTCATCCCTTTCTATAGTGCAGGATTGTAATGTCTTCAGACAGACCCGGATCTGGTACTGGCTTAGCAGCTCACAGCCTCGGGAAGGTCTCTGAAGAAAAACAGGGACCAGTGGTTATTCCTGGGGAAGAGAGAAAGGCCTGCGTTTGGGGGGGAAGTTGATGAGAACCTCAGTGTTCTCCCCAAATTTCTTCATCTTACATGGAGAATATACACATGAGAACGTGCCTTGATTCCTCATGTTCCTGTGGAGATAAGACTCCTATCAATCAGAAACATGTTAACTGCTAGTAACTGATGTGAGTGGGGAGTATTTTCCCACAAATAATAGGTCTAAGACATCAGTTCATGGCTCAGTCATGTGTCAGAGCTGCATGCTAACGATTCTCCTAATCCTTTCCTCATAGTTACAGGATATCTGCTGTAGCTCCTGCCATCACATCAGTGTTCAAGGCAGGAGCAACTGGGAGTGGTGGCAGCCATGCTGGTCCTCTTCTTTCCCTGTCTCCCAGATTTGTTACTTTTTAGGCAGAGAATACAAGCTCTGGTGGACTTGCCTCTCCCCTCCCCTCCCTGCTACATTTCTGTTTAGTTGTTCTTGGCCAGTACTGCGTGCAGGCCTCCCTTTGCTGTAGGAAGGGGTATTCCTTTTATTAGCCTTAGTCGAGAGCAGCAGCAGAAGTAGAAGTCGGAGATAGATTTGGAGTTAATCTGATGGTGTGAGGAAGACTAAGCATCTGATCAGTGTGGTATACCCAGCTGTGTCATGATTATAGGTGATCACTTTGTGTACTGGGTCACATTGGATTTAGGAGAACCGTTGCATTTTTGATCCGATCCGTATCATGCCAGTTTCACACTTGCTTGGTGAGATCTTGATGCATTTCTTTTTTTTTTTTTTAAGATTTTATTTATTTATTTGACAGACAGAGGTCACAAGTAGGCAGAGAGGCAGGCAGGGAGAGAGAAGGGAGGAAGCAGGCTCCTCGCTGAGCAGAGAGTCCCATACGGGGCTCGATCCCAGGACCCTGAGATCATGACCTGAGCCAAAGGCAGAGGCTTAACCCACTGAGTCACCCAGGTGCCCCTCTTGATGCATTTCTTGATGTTTCAAGTAACTGGTGTCCAAACACCATGACTTTGGGGGGGGTGCTGAGGGAAGTGTTTCTCTTTTTGTCCCTTTTCAAAGCTTTCAACAAGTTTATCATTTATTTTTCCATTACGAAGTAACACGGAGCCAGGAAAGTGGTAACTGCTTAATGGATGTCGTTGTACATCTTTCACCACCAACCTCATGGGAATACATCTTTCCCGTATTTGAAAACTTTTTTCTAATACAAAATCTGGAAAACACAGACAAACTGAGAGTAAGATACATACCAGTCATCGGTCATCCTGTAAGCAGTAAAATAAGAAAACGAAATCCCGCGAACCTTGTGTGGTAGTTGGCATGTGGACTGGGCTGCTGCTGGTGGGGTCTCCGTGTTAATTAAGGTCAAAAACGCTGTCTGGTGTAGCAGATAACTGTAGTGTCCCCGTGTCCATGTCACAAGCCCGTGGGATTGGTAGAGACTTCTCTGGAAGTCACTCGAGGACCGTGTCCCTTCCTCCTCTTGGCTCAATGCTCCTCTGGATCCTCTTTGGAAGCCAGGATACAGAGGGAGAGAAAGGGGGTGGAGGGGCGTCCTGGGCGTGCCTGTGGGGCAGCGCCCATTCCCAGGCCTCCTCGGCCAGCACTGCTTGCGTGGCCTCATCCTGCTGCAGGGGAGGCTGGGAGTGGTCTCCGTGTGTGCCCCTCATTCCAGAAAGGAGAGTGAAGGCAGCACTGGCCACAGCCACCGTGGGGAGCATCCTTGCCTAGGTCAGAGGCCACCCAGCTGCCCACCGACACCATATTTGGCATCGTTGCTGCCCACGTGGCTTTCCAATCGAGAGATCCAGTGAGAGATCTCATGTCCTCTCAATAGATCCTTTTTCTGCTGAAGCTGGCCAGACTCGAGTTCTGTTGGTTACAACTCCAGAGCCTAACGGATGCAGCTCAGGGCCTGGATCTCCAGGGTTCTCACCGCGTGGGAGGGAAAGGGCAACTGTGTGAACTAGGAGATGCTGATTAGCGTGATGATGCTGACTATTTCACAGCACACTCCAGAATATCACCGTGCACACCTTTAACACACGCAATTTTTATTTGCTGAGCACACCGCAGTAAAGCTGGAAAAAAACTACAATTGGCCACGGAACACACGGATCAGGTTGTCTTGCTCCTAGTTGACCATTAATGCCTGCTGCATCAAATGAACGGCAAATTGGTGAATGCCTCCTTATCCTAGAGCGGTTTCGCTCAACGTCCACGCATCAGACCCAGAGCTGTAACGACCCACACCGGAGCAAGGACCACGAGGTCCAGGAGGAGGTCATGTCCAGCACAACACATCCCTCCATTTACGAGGGGAGACTTGGCAGCTGGAGGCCATTAGAACAGTGCTCAGGGCAGAATGCAGAATAACAGAACGGTCGTGTTTTCCAGCGGTGGCTCTGGGCGTGTAGCGGGCGCTGTTGGCTCTCCCTAACGTAGCGACGTCCACGGGCCACTCTCTAGGGCCCACTCTGACCGGGGTCCTGCTGGGAGTCCGGCGTGAACGCTATTGTTCCAAGTTGGTAAACAGCGAGTGTGCGGCAGGGAGTGTCACACACGCTGTTGGCACGGGCTCACATAGACATGAGCCTTCAGTGCGGCTGAATCGGCTCCCATCTGGCCTAAATATAGAGACATCGATTTTTTTCCTCCAGATGGTGCCACGGCTTTCAGCTGATTGCTCTCTTTTATCCTAATAGATGCGGAAGTCATCCCGCCTAATGGCAGAACCCGGAATGTGAACATCTGGGGGAGCTCGGGGGGTCTTGTTAGTCGGCGTGTGGGCCCACCACGGAGGAGTCCACGGAGTCTTGGTTGGAAACAGGTGCTCCAGCCGCTGGATGGTGACAGGGCCAGGCTCTGAGAAGGGCACTGGGGCAGTGAGTCAGGGCCGTGTGGCTCTCTTTGTCCTTCACAGGAGTGAGTCCGTGAATGGGTGTGATGATGAAGTCTGCTCAGCTCTCAGTAGCCTTGAGGCTTCCCCGGTAGTTCTTGGGGACATGGGACCGCTGCCCTCCAGGGAAGAGGGAGTGTGGGCTGGACCCTCAGCCAAGGAAGGCTGCCCAGGAGCTGGGCAGGGCACGGGTCATGAGAGTGCACTGACCTCGTTTTCACCGGGCCAAGGCAGAAGACCTCACAGCATCTCCCCTTCCAGAAGGAAAGGGACACGTAACAGGAAAAGAACGGACGAGGAGCCTTGCTGATGGGTGCGTGACTTGGTGCTTGGGAAGACGGTGGCCCTGAGCTCCTGACTGTGTGGCAGGAGGCCATGAGCTCAAGCAGAGATGCAGCTTACAGCCGGAGAGCCCTCCCTGGGACTCCCATCCTGACACCTCCTCGTCCCGGGGTCCCAGGAAAGCTCCTGAACCTCTCTGAGCTCCGGCTTCCCTACCTTCATGTCGGAAAGTAGCGCTACCCATGCCGTGAAGTAGGATGAGCCAAATATAGTCCGTCAGTGATCAGAGTGGCCCCGACACGCAGCGGGCGCCGTGTGTTTGCTGCTGTTATGACGTACAATGCAAAAAATAAATAACTGGGACTTTATCTCATTATACTTAGTGTACGATGATACAGCAACAGTTATTTAAATGAACCAGAAATGTATGACTGTTAGGGTAGGGAGTCGACCACCCCTCAATTAGACAGAGAACACTCTCGACAATGCAAGTCACACAGCGAGGTTTATCTCCAGCTAGCTGGGGTCTGAGTATCCGCCCAGCGCAGCGGGTTTCAACAAGGACCCCAAGCACTCAAAGCCAAGGGTTTATATAGCATTTTCAAGGCACTTTTTCATGGCTACATACATATCTTGCACCCCACTTTGACAGTTTAACTTTGTTTAACTTTTTGCCACCCCGGTGTCACCCCGGTGTCACCCTGGGGTTAAGTGAGGTTTAGGTTTAGAAGAATTTTCACCTTAATTCCATTTCCTTCTGCCTCAGCCTCCCACAGTTTTGTGGTGGGGGGGCGACCTTTAGCCTTGAGGTACTGAGCCATTGAAAAGATGGCCTTTTTGTTGTAAATCACCAGGACATTTGCAAAACAAGGGAGACTCGGGTCTAGTAGGATTGCGATAACTATTTGTTTTTCTTCAACATTTGGTCCCTGTGGCGCCATCACCTAACTGCCTTGGTGGTATAAGCAGTGTCAGCCTGTTAGGGATACTCAGTAAAATGGCTTCCGGGCCTTCAGGATGGCCATTCTTATGCTAACCCACTCCTACAGTGCAAGGTGCCGGCTTGTGCTTTGCCAAGATGGCTGTACTTAGGTCAGGGCCAGACCTGAGGTGGGTACAGCCTTGTTTTTCTTGGCCTCCACACCTGGAGCTGGTTTCCGGCACTTGTTTTTAAGTCCCCTGGGGGAAGGGGAGCAGGGACAGTTTAAGGGTTAAACAACAAAGTTATTGTTTAACCTCAATGGAAGCCTCTGGCTAAAATAAAAATATAAAATAGGTCCTTCCATGACCAGCACAAGACTGCTGTAAAGTATGTTTTGGGACAGGACAAGGGGATGAATTTTTCCGCAATAGATCAACCAGCAAGGCACATAAATGAGTCACAAAGAGGTTCTCGAACGGTTCCACCTTCAAGTGTAAGGAATTCCAGGCCAACATAAGCAAACATGCTTTAGTACACATGGTGGGGTCAACCCAAAATCCAGATGAACGATAACGAAGCCAAAGCAATGATAATTAGAGATCGCCACACAAAAGTATTAGCGACTGAAAAATACAACCAACTTAAGATAAAACTGAAGATTGACTCCTAGGACTACCCATCCCCCAGAACTGTAGGAATTCCAACCATCTGCATCTGTCTTTGACTTATTGATTTGCAAATACTCCTTATTTATTAAAGATTTAATCCACTGTCTCATGCAAATATTTTTCCTACTTCTTATTCTCCTTATATCTGTATGTGCATGTGTGTGTGCGCGTGTGTGTGCATGTATATGGGTGTGTATTCTCGCTTGCATCTGTGCATCTAAGGGTGTTGAAACTCAGGAGAATTTGGTTTTCATTCAGTCTCTCTGATTGACTTTTTTTTCTTTAGTGGCTCCTCTCTTTGGGGTCTCGTTCACCAAGTTCATTCCCGTCAAATATTTACATATTAATTTTTTTTAAAAGATTTTATTTATTTATTTGACAGAGAGACAGTGAGAGAGAGCATGAGCGAGGAGAAGGTCAGAGGGAGAAGCAGACTCCCCATGGAGCTGGGAGCCCGATGTGGGACTTGATCCCAGGACCATGACCTGAGCCGAAGGCAGTGGTCCAACCAACTGAGCCACCCAGGAGTCCCTTACATATTAAATTTTTAACTACATTTTCGGGCAACCTCTTATTATGTTCATTTCTACTCCTGAAACATGACCGACACCCAGAGGAAGAACCCCAGAAATGCTCTGGGGCAGGTTACACCTTAAACTTTAAAAAGTTTAACAGCTTCTTAATTTGTGAAAGTCGCGACGGCGGGTCCCAGGGAATGATTTCTAGGTAGATGAATCAGAAGTAAACGGTGTTGCTGCACCATGGCTGTCCCATGTGAAACAGTCACCTTGGGAGCCTGATTAATAACACCGAGGAGACCCCCGATGAGAAAATAAAATACAAGCAAGACCCACTTTGCTGAGGCCACTGCAAAAACGTCACTTCGAGAAACTTTCGCTCGAAAGTTCTGCCTTGATTCTCTGTCTGAAAGTTACCCCCCACACCTTGCCTGACGTGCTGGGATCATGTTGGATTTAATTAATATCAACCATCGCCCCTGTCAGTTTTGGGGCTCAGATCAAGTCTTTGATCCGTGTCGGAAATGCCGTCAGTGAAATAAGGTAGCCTCCCGCTGAGTAGGCTGAGTGACGGCCCCAGGGGCATCCTGGAACGGGTGAATGCTACCTTGGATTTGCACAATTAAATTAGATTATCCTGGATTATCTGGAGGTCTGAGATATTATCACAAATTCCTCATTAGAAGGAGGCAGGCAGAGAACGGAAGATTGGGCTGAGGCCATGGAAGCAAGAGGCAAAGGGGTGGACCCCCCCCCATCTCCATAAGGAACCTGCTCTGCTTGGCTGACACCCGTTCACTCTCGGTGAAATGGATTTCAAACTTCCGGCTGCCAGGATGGGGGGCGGAGTGCATTGGTGATGTTTTAAGCCCTCATGTTTGTGGTCATTGGTTCCAGCAGCCATAGCAAAGGAATATTCCAGCCTAAAAAATTTTGCGTGATTTATGTGAGAACCTTCGCTGAAAATCCACTCTAAAAACTAGCACATCTTAAAAACACTGAGACTGAAACCCTAAAAGCCCCTTGCAGGATCGACTCTAGGTAAACCTGTTAAATGGGAACAATGTCCCGTCTTCCTTTTGGGAAAGACTGGATGGTTTGTTTTTTTGGTTTTTGTTGTTTTTAATACTGCTCTCAAATGGGAACAATGTCCCGTCTTCCTTTTGGGAAAGGCTGGATGGTTTGTTTTTTTGGTTTTTGTTGTTTTTAATACCGCTCTCTCAAACTTCTTTTCTCCGCTACAAGAAAACTCTGTCTGCAGCATTCTGTCTTACTCAAGTGTTGAAGAAACAATGTGTTGAGTAATTTGCTACTCAGCTCAGAGTATTTGCATTTTAATAAAAGTCTAGGGAGGAGGCAAGTCCTTAAACAAAGGAGAACTTCTAGGGTGGGATTGTGAGTGTCAGGCTGGGAGAGACTTGGGACTCAGAGGTCTGCCCAAATGGCCTTACCCTCCACGATGCCGTGATGGCAGCTGCCTAGTGAGCCCTTAAGAAAGTCCCGGCCTTGGTGGGACGCAGCTCTGAGGTCCTGGGGTATTTATAGGACAGTGTTTGATAGACGAGTTGCAGAAGGACAGAAAGCCAGCCGTGTGTGGGGAGAGCTCCAGGGAGGGCACAGAACGCAGGGCGGACAGTGCAGATGAAGTACCTGAGGAAGGGGCTGGTCCTAAAGATGACAGGGCCAGGCCACGCAGGGTGGTGTAGACCTCGCTAAGGAATCTGGATCTGAGGCTGCAGCAGGGAGAGGGAAGCCACTGGGGGCATTTTGAACAGAAGCGGTTCATCAGTGCTCTCCAGAGAAATGTGGCACAGACACAGGACGCCCAGATAAACGGCTGAACATCCTTTCTGGGTGCATCTGTGGTTGGGATGGGTGGAAGAGAATCACGAGGGGCAGGGACCCCTCCCGAAAGGCTCTGAGCAGCTCACCAGGCTAGCCAGGGTGACCGTCCCTAAGGACTTGTGGGTGGACATCTCGGGGCAAACAGAGTGCCCCTCCCGGGCTGATCCCAGCCCCCGCACAATCGGGAGCAACCACCTTGAGATTTGTCCTTATGACTACTGCTCATTTTTCAGCACATTCTCCAAATGGCAACGATTTGTTACTCTATAGTGGCTTTAATTAGCCACTCAATTAGGCACTGGAAAGACTAGAAACCTTTAATACGACCCCGTGAACCCACCCAGCCTAGTAGATGCTCAAGAAATACTTGGTAAATTGCCTTAGAGAAGCAAAGAAATCTCTCCATCCATTATTAAGTAGTACTTTTTCCATGGTTGGACTTGGCAAAATCAAAATCACCAACTGCCTTTGATTTCAAGTTTAATTATTGAAGGCCAGAGCTGCAACAAATTTGCAAGATAACGTCGCATAAAAGCCAGTGATATTTGAAGGTGTCCTTGACTTGATCACTCAGAACTTCTACCATAATCCAACCTTTTTTTCATTTCCTTCTTACAAAAGAAGACATTGCAGACACTGGCCATAATTATCCAACACCAGAGTCTCCAGGATGAAAAGTAAAATATTCACTTATATTAGGGGCTGTCACATGTCCTGATATCTGGTCAGGAGCCCTCGTGTTAGCCCTTGGGTAGACTTGAGGGTCAAATAGATTCCATCCATCTTTTCGACTAAGATTGGTAGGTGAGGCTTCCGGTGGCTTGTGTTGGGAGGGATTCTGAAGTCTGCTCTGGAATGGGGCCACAGGTGTGGTGTGATTGGTGGGTGACGTCTGCGTTGGGTGACGGAGTGGGACACAGCATCACCCTCTCAGAGATCTGACGCCTCTGGCACAGCCTGAGGTCATCACAGGGGTCTGCTTTGTTGCCTTCTGTGCTGGTTTGTAAAGGATGCCTGAAAGGAGCACTTTTCCTTTATCAGCTCAAAATGCACCTTCCTTGGGGCACCTGGGTGGCTCAGTGGGTTAAAGCCTCTGCCTTCGGCTCAGGTCAAGATCCCAGGGTCTTGGGATCAAGCCCTGCATCAGGCTCTCTGCTCAGCAGGGAGCCTGCTTCTCCTCTCTCTCTGCCTGCCTCTCTGCCTTCTTGTGATCTCTGTCTGTCAAATAAATAAATAAAATCCTTAAAAAAAAAAAAGCACTCTCCTTTCCAGTCAAAGCTCAGACAGCCCCCACGTGCACAGGGGACTTCCTATGCCAGTACCTCCATTCTGGGCAAAAAGCTCTTTAATTAATTACTTTTCTGAATTCTCTGTTGAGCCATAATCTCATCTTTCTAAGCCTAAACCTGAGATTTCCCCTAAGAATGAGCACAGCAGCTGGAGAATCCACAGATAGCGTGTCCAAAGGTCTGGCTTCTGTTTGTTTACAGCAGAGACACAGGAAGAGGAGAGGAGAGCAGAAACAAACCCGAAAGATCTGGAATCCGAACGTATTAAGTCTCCTCTGTCATATCCACAAATCCTTGGGGTTCCGCTCTCCTTCGGAATCCCGAGCCCTGTTAGCTTGATTCACTCCCGAGCGTTCAAATCGACGTCTGGGGAGGTGGTCTTCACTTACCAAGAACCCAAACAGCATAACACGGCTCTGCACACGGCAAAGCACAGGGCCACACGGGACGGGATAGGGTCGGAAGGAGCAGGACTCAATGCATAGAGGACAGGAGCACAGCGAGCAGGGTTTCCTGACATCTTGTTTTGGCTGAGCTGCTTGCGTCTGCCTCTCTGTTTTAGATTATGTCATATCTATTTCTTACTGTGGATTGCGGTTGAAAAGTGTCAAAGACACTGGAGTGGATGGCCTATGTCACAGGAGAGGACACCTCTCTGTCCTCGGTGTCCCATCCCGGCCCCGGCCGCACTCCAACAGCCCCACCGACAGCAGCTCCGCCGGGGAGGGATGCAGACACGGGCCGCGGGCGGCTGTCAGCCCCTGGCTGGGTGCACGTGGGCATCACGCCAGTCCTGTTCTCTTCTGGCTTTGATTGAGCCAGAGACTGTCCCTCCGGAGTGGGGGTTAAGTGAAGTCTCCGTCCACCCAGCCTCGGAAGCCGGAGGAACCAAAGAGGGACGTGCGGCGTGTTTTAGACAATCACGTGGCAGGCACGGGAGGCACACAATCAGGCCCCAAGAGGCACATGCTGCCATTCTGGATTCTGCTGAGCCGGGTGGAAGATGGCTTCTCGGAAGACACGGCATTTCCAGAAGCCTCAGCTGTGCTGTTTCTGCCTCTGCTGCAGGTTTGGAAGAAGAACACATTTTGCTCACCTTGAGGATCTTTCCCTGCTCTCTCTCTCCTCTTCCTTCCTTCCTTTCTTTTCTTTCTTTCTTTCTTTCTTTCTTTCTTTCTTTCTTTCTTTCTTTCTTTCTTTCTTTCTTCTTTTGTTGGTTCTTTCTTCAGCCTTCCCTCTCCCTCCCTCCCTCTTTCCTTCCTCCCTTCCTTCCTTTTGTTCTTTCATTCTTTTATTCTTTTGTTGGTTGCCCTCCTTTCCCTCCCTCCCTCCTCATTCCTTCCTACCTACTTTCCTTCCTTCCCTCCCTCCCTCCCTCCCTTCCTCCCTCCCTCCCTTCCTTCCTTCCCTCCTTCCCAGGATGCTGACCTTCCTGACACCCTTTCTGCTCCTGACTCCTGTGGACAATCTTCACATGGGTGGCTAAAATAGTCCGTTTTGAGTGGAGGGATCCCCACCTGTAGACTTCTCACATGGCCTTCAAAGAAAGGCAAACACCACACACTCGCTGACTTCCCTCAACCATAGTTTTGAACCAATTCCCCAGCATAATGGGATGTTACAGCCAATATTTATTTTTTTTCCTTTCATTAGATAAATAGTATTAAATTGGGATCCTTGAGAAAATTGTACCAACGGTATCATGTTTGAATGTATTTCGAGCTCAAGACTCACTCAGGCAAATTTTTATCATATGCAAATCACCATCATTATGCAAATAAGAGCATCTTCATTGCCAAGCAAGTGTGAAATGGATGTTTGTTTTATGGTGATGAATTAACTTTCCCAGTTGCAGTCTATGGCATGCGGCTAGGGAATCTGCGTGGGGCTCCTGTTTGCTTTTGCAGACATTTTTGTTGGTTCCAACATAAATCTATTGCCAACGCGGGCGATGTGGGGTCTGTCTTGTTTTTCCAGGTCTGGGATCTAAGTTTCTTTGTTGAAGCATTACTGGGCTTCTTTATTGCAATTTGGAGCTTATAGGTAACAGCGAGTCCACAGCTGACTTGGAAAGCTGTCCCTCTTGGTGGTCAGACTGGGGAATAGACTTCCTGCTTCCCTTCAAAATCTTTTGTACCCCAGTAAGAGCCACAGGACTTCCTAGAGCCCCTCAAGGAAGAGAATGGTGCAGAGCGGTGTGGTGGGGAGGGAGGTATGCGGTTGCACTCTGTCTGGGGTAGGCAATCTGGATAATATTAGTCACAATAAATCATCAGCCGCCTTGCTTCCTGGATGGGCACTGTGTGCAAAGTACTGAACTGTGGTTTCACCTTTAAGCCTCGTGCAGTCCTTCGAGGAAGACACCCTCAGCCTCCTCATTTTGTACACGAGGAACCTGAGCTCAGAGAATTTAAATAACCTGCTCAAGGTCACACAGCCCATCCGTGGTAGAATCCGGGCTCAGACCCAGGCGGCTGCTTCTACAAACCCCACACTCGTGGACACCACACGTCTCTGAAGGGGGACTTGAACTCTGAAGGTTGGAGCCAGGCGTGCTGAACGAGTCGGGAGCCGGCCCAGGAGAAGGCAGTTCAGGGGACGCGCCGGTGGACGGGTGTGGAGGGCCACATCCCCACGGACCGCTAGGGCCCCATCTTGCCCGAGAGGTGGAGGTGGAATGGGGGTGGCCTGAATGGGCTGCAGTGACTGGAAGGATGGACGGTGGGGGAAGACCTGCCCGGGAAGAGCCCTGCCCTGGGCTGGAGTGACCAGTGTCTGTGAGGGAGACAGAGGGAAGACTCAGCTTCCCAGGAAGATGGACAGGTCGTGGTCCATTAAGGCTCCCATCACCTGACTTAGCCCTGATGGGCTCTTTTCCCTCTTCCCGTCTGCTGCACTATCCCCCTCCCCTTAGAGGTGTGGATTCCAGGACTAAGAGGGATGAGGCTGTGTGTGAGAATCCCAACGATTCTAGAACATTCCTTCTCGGACCATGGCATTTTCCCCCTTGAAGTATCTTACTGCAGGAGATGCACACACCTACAGGGACAGGACAGGCAAATGCACGCGTGCGCACACACACACACACACACACACGTCCCAGCTCCTAATATCCCCTTTATCCCCATAGAAGCGCACGGGCAAGGGCAGGCCGACCAGTCCACTGCTCAGAAGCCACACACAGGAGGTTCCTGACTGTTTTGTTTGCTTGTCGTTGTTCTCAGGGGATGGGGAGAGGGAGTGGAGAAAGGCAAGGGTCCCCCGTGGAGGCCTCCAAGAGCAGATGCCTGGGCCAGGAGCATGGACGTGTGTGGGAGCATGGCTGGTCCGAGGAGGCCTGAGTCCCCGATGTATCTCCTTCCAGAAAACCTCAGGACACTGCCTGCTGCAGTCTGGCTGGGAGGGCAGGGGCGCCCATGATCTGGCCTGAAAGATCACAGGCAGGACTGCTGTCTGCAGTCGATGTCCGCAGGCCTCATGGTCTGAAGGCCCAGGGGCACTTTCAATTCTGCCCATCAGGGGCGAAAACCAGACACACTTCCCGGCTCCTTGCCTGGAGTCTTTGGTGTGAAATGCTCCAAGGACTTTCTAGCCTGCAGGTGCCTCACAGGGTACATGTGTGTGCAGACGGCGTCCTGCTGGCAGCCCCGGGGCCGGGGAGGTGGTTGGAGATGCTCGCAAGTCAGGGGATGCGAGCAGGAAAGGACAGCGGTGCCCAGACCACTCTATGTCTCCTCGGCGTGGTTCCACCTCAACCGCCCCCCCGCCCTCACGTCACCGAGCTCAAGGGACAGGTCCCTGGAACCAGGGAACCACATGCCTGCCGAGGCCAAGGCAGCGTGCGGACGGCTGGAGGTCTGAACAGGCGCTGTTCCCAGTGGGAACAGGAGGGACAGCGGGACAGGAGGCTGCCAGCCGGTTGTGCACAACGGCGGCTCTCCAGGGTTCTCCCCTCGGGTCCCCAGTGTGGCCAAAGGTGACACATTTCTGAAAATGACTCTCCCCTGCTCCTTGCAATCTTCCCTGTGGAGAAGGTGGTTACATGTTCACATTTAAAGGCAAAGGTAACACGAGGCAACTAGAGAATTTTTAAGGACTCACGAAGCCCCGTCGTCATTTCTGCAGAAAGTTATTGTTCACAGGAACGGCCGTCCGTCCCTGGCGGGGGCAAGGTGCGCACTCCCCTCATTTCATATGTTTAAGTCCCAACCCCAGGACTTCAGTATGTGACTGTATTCGGAGGTAAGGTCTTTTAAAAGGTAATTAAGGAAAAATGAGGTCATTAGGGTGGGCCCTGATCCGCTCTGACCTGTGTCCTAAGAAGAGGGAGTGGGACACAGATGCGCACAGAGGAAGGAGCGCTTGACAATGTGGGGAGCAGATGACGTCTGCCCGCCCAGGAGAGGGGCCCCAGGAAGGAACAACCGTGCCGACACCCTGATATCAGACTTCTGGCCTCCAGTATTAGGAAAGAATAAAATTTCTGGTCTTTAAGCCATGCCCCCATCTCAATTATTGTTATTCCAAGCACACTGATAGGGTCCCCTAAATTCCTTATCCTTCAGGAAAAGTACCGATGGTGTAACCTCCCACAGAAATTTGGGGGAATACCCTGAAGGTTGTTTTTTGTTTTTCAAAAGTTCTCTTGTTTTCCTCTTGCAAGCAGACAGACTTTGAACCTTTCTGTAAGATTAATTGTCCGGAAAACTGTGCGGATTAATTGCTTACATCATTAAAAGGTCAGTAGGAAACGGATGAGCCTTTTCTGAGCTGTGGTTTGCTGTGTGGGTTTTCCTGGCTGCCGGGGGCGCTTCCCTGAGCTCCGGGGTACAGACGTGCACACGGCCGTTCCTCCAGACCAGAGCTCAGTGGCAGCCACGGCCGCCGGCACAAGGAGGGGGGAGCAGGTGATGAATATGGGAGACCTTCCCCGCCGAACCTGTGACTTCGTTCTTAGAGGTCAAGAGCTTCAGGAAAGCAGTGGCAAAAAAAAAAAAAAAAAAAAAAAAAAAAATGGCCACATTCAGGTTTTTTGTTTGTTCATTTTGAGATCCAGAAGGGGATTTGGGTTTGGCTTCCCAGGATCTGGGCCCCTACTAGGCAGCGATGGTGCCCAGATTTGCCTTAGAACAGCTCCAGCTCCAGGGGTCCAAGGCCAAGGGCCCAGCTGGACCACACCCAGCATCCTGCCCGCGACCACGCCGACTGGCTCAGGTGTGGGCATGTGACCAAAGCAGGTCCCAACAGAACAGGACTCAGGGTTTTGTAAGCGCCAACGGAGAAGATTCTGAGCATCCCACACCTGAATCCTGAATCCAGCGGGGGGCGTGGGGGGGGGGCGGTGAGGGAGGGTGGGGATGGGGAACGTGAGCCTGAGGTGCTCCCAGGCAGAGAGGGCCGGGCTGGGGAGGGAGTCCACACCCATGCACAAGGGAGAGGGAGGGAGAGGAATCAGATTCCCCTGACGTCATCTGACCCGACCTTGAGCCATGTGGAGAGCCAGATCTGAGCCTTTCCAGTTATACTGTCCAATAACTCACTGCTCTCGTCACACCAGCTGGGGTTGGTGGTGAAAATGTCATCTCTAAGCGAAAGACCAAATGGCAAAAGGTGAGTGTTTGATGGGTAGCTTGACTTATTTGCCTCATACAAAGGAGGAGAGGTGGCCCATTTATTTCCTAAATGGTTCTTGCGCTAAAGATTAAGAGAGAGCTTTTGCCACCTGCGTTTGCAATCTTGCCCCTTGAGTTCACCGAGAGACCTAAGCATGGATGTCAGTGTCCTTGCGGGCGGTCATTTGTTTAGACAACGCCAAGATCCAGCCATCAGGCAATAATACCCAAAGCTGAGTCTGCTTTCACTGTAGCGAGGAAGTGACATTAAGCGTTAGCTTCTCAAGATACGAGGGAGAAGATGGTGACTTCAGAAGGAAACAAAATGGTCATCTTCCTTCCTCCGTCTGTGATTGGCTCTTGTCTTTCTCCCTTGTGTTAATTCTCACAGTAATAATTACATCATTGACAGCATTGTAAGTATAATGAATTCTCGTGACTTCTCTCCTCCTCCAGAATATTGACTGCGTGAAGACATAGTCACGAAATACTGGTGGACGCTTTTTCCCTGGGCCAGTGTAGGACCTCAGGTGCAGTCTGGGGCAGGAATGAGGAAACTAGGCTCAGAGGTGCTAAGCAACTTGCTCAAGATTGCACACGCGGCGGAAAGTGGAGCTGGGATGGAATTTCCCCTTCGCAAGCCCTGTCGTTTGAGGATATAATGGAGGAAAGGGGGCAGAACATCACAGGAGGGGCAGTTCATCCCAAGTGTGGTGGACATCATGGGAGAGGAGAGAGGCACTGGACCAGTTCTCCATAAAGCTGATGGATTGTCTTAAAGGTCAATATTTAAGAGACACCAGGATGGGTGGGGAATTTGCTGGCGTGAGCTTCTGCAGGGAGAAGATTTCTGTCTGGGCACAGCAGAGTAAGGACCCAGAGGACACCAGCCATTAACCTGGTGACGCGAGATAGCTGTGGAGGGTCACCGATGCGGGTGGGAGATCAGTGCCCTTCTGGAAGGAGTGAGGCCGCAGGGCAGAAGAAGGAGACTTACAAGGCATGAGGAAGTCCAAGGGAATGAGTTCCCACAGGAAGAGAAGGGTGAGTCTGGACAGGAGGCTGAGTCTGGTCAGGAAAAGCATCCACACCCTGTACTTGAAAGGAGGATGTAACTTGGGACACTAGCTAACATGATTGGAGAAGCAGAAATGCCCATCGGAGGGTGACGAGGAACCCCAGAATAACCCACAGCATCCTAGAGCTGGGGCCATGGAGGGAGGTGACAGTCCTGAGGCCACCTGGTGAGAACAGGTGCCATGGGGACATCTTTCCTGCCACCCGAGGCCCCTGTTGGCCGATGCAGTCAGAAACCAGGAGGCCCGGGGTCTCAGGAAAAGTAAACTTCAAGGGTCAAACCTCACCAGTAGGAGAGGGCCAGAGAGGAGGCTGAGACTAGAGGGAGGCGGGGGGTGGGGATGGAGGACAGCGGGGAGGGCGAGAGACCACAGCGGTGACTGGAAAGGCTTGAAATCAGTTCTCTGCTTGGAAACAAGGGGCGTGGATGGAACGGATGCAATTAAAGATAAATTACTTTTGAAAATTTCATTATCCCAAACATTTTGTTCTTAGACATTAATTAAATAAAAAAAAGAAAATGTAGTGTTATGGTCATACATTATTAAAATATAAACAATGCCCCCAGGAATCTGAATTTCCTTCTTTTCTTACTCAGCGGAGGGCCCCTAACCTTTTGGGATGCAAATGTTGTTTATCCAACACATTAAGCAAAGCAATTCAAATTATTTATTAATGGTGCTTATTTAATTTGATATCTTGGGTGTTTTCTGTGCGTGCCTGATGTCATTTGGGAAACAGACTTTTGTTTACCATTTTTATTCCTATAAAACAGATTTGAGAGTGAGTTATTCATGGAATTGTTTAATTCCGTGGTAGCTGGATGATGCTGAGACCATGTCATCCCCCCCTCCCCTCCCCTCTCTATTAGGACTGCCAGAAGTCAATTAGCCATCCCTGAATGAAATACGACAGAATGCTCATTACCAGTCAGCCTAATATTTATTTTTTTTTCTAGATTCCTTTTCACTTATGGTAATAGCTTTTGTTAAGATAAATGATCTTACAGATGCCTTGAAATCCATATGTGGCTTTTTTTAAAGTCAAGGAAAGATAACCATGTAATTGTTTCATACAAAGAAAAAACAAAACAAAACACCCCCCGCCCAAACAAAAAAAACCCTTTCCTGACGGTAAGCTGTTTGAGTACAGGGAGCACAATGTAACCCTCTTTTTAGGAACTGTTTTTAGAAACTGGTTAACATTCATGGGGCATAGACTCTGTGTAAGATACTGTGGTATGGGGGTTGCAAATATGACCTGATCAAATTCTCCCAATAGCATGGGGATTTAGGGGTTAAGAAAGAAGTCCAATTGGCAGGGCCCATTGCAAATCCTGGTATTGTAACCATTTGTAAACACCAGATAAAATTTTATTTTGTGAATGAGTGAAAAAATGCGGCAGGGGCGATCTGTTTCAGAGCTACTCCTGAAGAAAGGCAACAGTGTCACCTGGTGATCCTGTAACCTGTTTTGTTTTTAATGTCCATGGACAATTTGGTGGTTTGTTAGGTAGGACTCTTGGTTGTAAATGACAGCATCTCAACTCAAACTTATTTAAGCAAAAAAAAAGGGGGGGGGGATTTGCTTCATGTCACCATAGAAGGGATGGGAAGTGTCAGCTTCAGGTATGGCTGGATTGAGGTGCTGAAACCATGCCCTGATCTCCTTTTGTCACTGAGCTCTCCATTCTTCTCAGCTGCTTCCATTTGTGGGCAGCATTTTCTCAGTGGTGCTGAGACACAGACCGCTTGAATCCACCTCCTAATCTCTTGATGCCTCTTCTGGGGGCTCCAGCAAAAGACCCAGGAGGAGTCTTGGTCCACTGTGATCATGTCATGCAACCATCCTTCAGCCAATGTCTGTGCAGAGGGGTGTGATGCTCTGACTGTCCATCCCCTGGGGCCATGTGCCCATCCGAGGATCAGGGCTGAGGTCAGCAACATCCACGCCACTGTGAACTCTGCAAAGATTCTAAAGATTTTCATTCCTAAAGAAGGGAGAACGGATCCAGAGCAGGCAAAACATGCACACGTTCACTTGTTGAACTTTGAGAAAGGTGTTTAAGATGCTTGTCACTTCTGATTATGTCTTCTGCTCTCAATGTTTGAGTCACTCTTCCAGAAGATTCCAGCACTCTCCATTGTCTTTGTGTCAAGCTCCAGGTAGGAGGCCCGGGGTGTGGGCGGGGAATTGTCTTACTTCTCTCTGGTTTCGTGTGCTGGGCATGTGATTCATGCCTCACAGCTGCTCTCTAAACAGGTGAACGGGAGCCGTGATGAGATCCCAGACTGGAGACATTCTTTTCTTTCTTGTCGTTTCTGTGACTATCACCGAAAGACGTGAAGGCATCTTCGGGGAGAGAAGGAGCTGTGCTACAGAGTGGAGAGCCTTTCTTCTTCCCCGCCTGCTTCTCTGGGGTAAATTGTTACTATCAGCCCATTTCCGGGACGGTTGATGACAGCAAACAGAAATACCTTTACCACAGGTGTTCGATTTGACAAAGAAGGTCAACATGTCAAGGCTCTGGTTATTTAGTGGAGATCCCTTAGTCTCAGACCCTTTGGCTTTTCCTGAGACCCGTTTCTTCCCTAGCGCAGCATCTGCCTGGGTCTTGGAGAAGTTGTTTCCTTTCTCCGCATGCACAGCTTCTTCCACAGCCAGACCAAAGATCCCGCTTTCCTTTACATTCACCCCAGATTACCACAAAGTCCGAATCGGTTCTTTCTCTGCAAAGGGTCTTCCTCTGCTGCTCGGTTCTTGGGCAGGTGGAAGACATACACGTCCACCTCGTGATTCCGTTCCCGACCCCAGGGAACTGACTGGTCTGGCTTGTGACGGCCACCTCCCTGCAGTCCAGCCAGCAGTGGCCAAGAGAGAAGCTCCTGTTGTACCCACAGAACTGCCAGGAGCGCCCACTGTAGACAGAAGCAAAAGCTATCTTCAGGCCATTGCTGATACTTGTGCACGGGAGGGAACAGGGTGACGAGGGACGGCAGAGGGAAAGAGGACGGGAGGAGGAACCAAGTGTGTTTCAAGTGTGTTTGGGATTAAGGGAGCCTTGTCCCCAGCTGATGGAGCAGCAGGAGAACCTGCTGGGTCCTGAGACAGGGCAGTGAGTGAGAAAGTGGCCCGATTTATTCACGAGGCTCCCTGAGCTGGCCTGTAGGTGCTCACCGCCCTCATAAACCACCATTTCCACAAAGCCGCTCTCTGCGCGGGTTATGAGCTCCCAGAGTGGAAGGCCACTTATCTCTGAACCAAACATCACCTCAATCCTATTTACCAGGGAACAAGGAATAAATAAATGCACTTGGAGACATACACACATGATAAATAAAATACAAGTGGCACCGGGACACAGCTTACCTCCTGAGCTCCCTCCTTATTTAATGAAAGCTTTTTTATCGCACCGTTTACCAGGCCTGTGTCCGATGGATATGGAACCTTAATCATGTAACAAGATCCTATGGGGCTCTCGGATGACACTTGTAAATTTGGGGGAAGGAGGTTACTTCTTGGGAGACTAAGATTAAGTACGGCTCTGAGAATTCTGCAAGAGGGATCTAGAAGGAAAATCTTGATTTCTGCCATGGCACGAGAAATGACTGTAAGTCTCGGCAATGCACAGAAACGCTCCGTTGTGATGAGCCCCAGCACCCCCCAGCAGGTGTGTGACTTGAACAGGGCACCTACTTTTTTTTTTTTTTAAAGATTTTATTTATTTATTTGACAGAGATCACAAGTAGGCAGAGAGGCAGGCAGAGAGAGAGGGAAGCAGGCTCCCTGCTGAGCAGAGAGCCCGATGCGGGGCTCGATCCCACTGGGATCATGACCTGAGCTGAAGGCAGAGGCTTTAACCCACCGAGCCACCCAGGCGCCCCCAGGGCACCTTCTTTTAATGAATCACCTTCTACATCTAACGGTAGCGGACTCCGAACAGCAAAACGCTTGGTATTTGACTAGTTGCCAAATATTAAACAATGGCAGACAAGATACACTCAGCACACGTCCACCTCTGTGATTCCTCATGACTAGGACAGGGCTGGTGCACAGTGGAAATGGTGACATATTGCCTCATAACGCCGACGATCTCACAAACTCGGCTCCACATTCTTAAGAAGCTCCCAGGTGCCGGTGACACTTCCGCTCACGGGGAGAACCAGGCGACGCCATCCCTGGCATAGGGATGCTTGGCTGTTGATGCAGGAGAAGAGAAGTGCATCCTGAACCTGCCCCCAGAGCACGGTGAATTCCAGGCCAAAGAGAGTTTAAGAAAACGAAACCAAGAAAGTAGACGCACTTGGTTTTCCATTTTGACTAGAAAACACACCCCCACAGACCATAAATACAGGTAAGAAGCTCGTGAACCGCTGGGGTGGGGGGTATTTGCCACAAACGACCAAGCTGTCACATCTTCTGCAGGACGCTTCACAGTCACCGTAGAAGGTTCACACGCGATGAAAGTAACAAGTAGGCAAGTCACAGCAAGGACCGGGAGGTGACAAGCTGGATGCTTCTGGTGCCAGCAACAAGAAATAAAAGCAGAAACAATTTAAAAACAATGAGATACAAGTTTTCAACTCTAAAACGGCAGCTCACTTTAAAAATACGAACATCCCTGGGGCACTGCTGACACTTCTGGAGAATTCTTTGTGGGCTATGAGTGTCTTGCATACCAGCCTTCTACCCTCCAGAAGCCAGCAGCCCCCTCCCTCTGCTAGTGACAGGGAGAAATGTCTACACTCAGGGCCAAGCATCCTCCCCACCCTGCCCTCAGGGGCCGAAGTTACCCACTTGGTTAGAATATGAGAAAATTTGTGTCTTATGCATTTTTGGCAGACAAGAGAGAAATATCTCTCCAAACACTTAGGACATACATTCCCATTTACGTAGCAATAAACTCATAGTTTTTATCCTAGGGAAAATATCTGTGCCCTAAAATTTTATCTGCTATAATATTCACAGCCTTGTTTATAATTGCAAACAATTACGAATCGTAATCTCCAACAGCGGGGACTGGGTGCTTGTTAAAGAAGGTCGTGTCATTTCTGGAATCGCTATAACAGTGACAACCATGACAAAATGTGCACAGAATGTCCAGCCATAAAACAGGAGCAAGCGCGTGGGGGTCAGGAATGGGGTACAAATGGGCTTAGACAAATACCCCTAGGACCATTAGCAAACCGTTTCACCGGAGCAGATGACGGTTGTATTGGTTACCTAGTGCAAGCCCCAGACTGGCCAGATGAGAGCAACACAGACTATTCGTGGTTTCTGTGGGCCAGGAGTTCCGGAGCAGCTGAGCTGGGTGGTTCGGGCTCAGGATCTCTCAGGAGGATGTTGGCTGGTGCTGCATCATCTGAAGGCTCATCTAGGGCTGGAGGAGCCCCTCCGAAAATGGCTCACGTGCATCCTTGTTGGAAGGAGGCCTCAGTTCCCAGGATCCAATCCTTTCCATGGGGCTCCTTGAGGATTTGTTCAAAGCAGGTGTTGCAAGAAGGTGAGAGCCAGGGGGAGGTGTGATGTCTTCAGAGGTCCAGCCAGGGCAGTTACACACCATAACTTCTGCCCCCCTTCCAGTCATTTAAAGCCGTGACCATGGGCATCTGGCATTTGAGGGGAAGATGTGATGGGGAGGTCAGACAAGGACGGGACAGATGGCAGCTAAGTCTTCAGGGGAGAGCTCACCAGGAGCACGAAAGAAGATGTTCTCTTTCCCAAAACATGGAATAGTAAATGCAAAAGCGTGGGGTTGAAGAGAGCCTGATAGACCCTTGGAGCTGTGTTTGGTGCATTTGAAACCCGAATGCACAGCATAGACGTGGGGGGGGGTATACTGGGAGACAAAGTTCCCATGAGGGGTTAGGCATTGTCCAGAAGGTCTCAGAAAGCCATGAATGCTTTTCAGCAAGACAAGAACACAATCAGATCATATTTTAATAACATCACCCGGGACACCGGGAGGCCCAGGAGGGCAGAGGGAACATAATCGAGAAAGTCCTGTGTTACCCCTCAGGGAGAAACCGTGTGGATCCAGCCTCAGCAGTGGCGTGCAGGGGAGAAGAAGAGAGAACAATTCACGTTCAACATGACGGCTCCGTGGAGTTCCATCATGGATTCTAACCCTGGGGTGGGGGGGGGGTACTTCCAAGTCTGTGAGCAGCTGGGGAATGGTCAAGGCCATTAATAGATATGAGATGGGCTGGAGGAAAAGGATAGAGCATGTATATATCTTATGACATGATAGAAAAATTAAATTTTAATTGTCCAAAGAAGACGCCCAACAGGCAGCTGGGAATTCAGTGTGGGTCTCAGGAGGGATTTCTGGGGGAGACCTGGCTGCTGGGTGAAGTGGTCGTTTTGCCAAGGTGCCAAGGGGAACACGCAGAATTGAGGAAGGGATAGATTCCTGGAGGACACAGTAAGAGGCAGGAAGAGAAGCAGAAACCCACAGATTGATCCTGAGGACAAATCATAAAGGAGAAGAAACTAAAAACTATGGTCACAAAACAGTGGGGTCACAAGATCAGGAGGAACGAAGTGAACGGGGTCAGATATTACCGAGAAAGTAAGACAGACAAGAAATTCAACACATCCATGAGATTTGCAATTATCAGGCCACTCTCAACGTGTTGGAAATGGTTTCCGCAGACTGATGGGAAAAGCAGACCTCACAGCCGGCTGAACAATGGAAAATCTATTTAGGATTGGCAGACAAAGACGTTTTCAACAGAAACGTGGGATCCTAACGATTAAGGATGAATGATTATTTGTACCCTGTGACCAATTAATGAAGGAACTTTCTACTCATCAGAGGATTTAGCATTAGACACACGTAGAGATTAATGACAAAACGAAGAATCAAAGTTTAACACTTGTAGCAGGGACTGTAGCTTTCAGAGCCGATGGGATGTCGTTGCTCCTCTAGGGAAGTCGAGTGTTGAAGCAAACTGATGCCTTCACAGATGGACGAGCATAATGGGGAACAGCTAGCATTTATTGAATAATGCCAGAAACATCACATATCTTGTTTCCCTTCACCCATCCTGGTAACTCCAGGCTGCACGGGTTCCTGAGAAAAATACAGCCGTGGACATTGATGCTCAGATGTATTGACTTTGAGCTTTTCTCTTCCTTGTCACTACCTCCCTGCCTGGGAGTCATCTCTTGGGAAGGTTTGGAGACACCAATCAAGGGAAACCCATTTCCAAATGCTCAAGCAAAATGGCGACTCCCTGGTTCCCATGAGCGGCTGAAAGTGTAGACACAGGTGTGGTGTCCAGACCAGCAGCAACCAGCTCTCAGACTCACTCTGGGTTCTCTCGTTCGTTCTCTAAATGTTGGCTTCATTCTTTCAGTAACCATGTAGAGGACCTGGTTCCTGGAGGCTCTGGACCTCACATCTTTTCAGCTTTTCTGCAAGGAAAAATAAGGACTTCTGTGTCTCATTTGCAGTTTGCAAATTCCCCAGGAAGTTATCAGCCCCTGAGTTACACATTCACCCATTGGACCCGTCACTGCTGCTGAGGGAAGACCTGCCGAGGTCTTCCCTTGACCATGAACCCAATCCTGTGTCTGGGGGTTTGCAGCAAGGCTCTGGGAAGACACACCCATGACCATCCCTGCCACCAGCTTCCCAACTCTCTCCCATCAGAGGCTTGCTCAGAAAGCCTTCCTGGCCAGTTCTGCTCCCACTCACCACACACACCAACCTGGGCAGCTAGATGCTTGTATCTCAATCGTCCCATGCCAGCGGTCAAATCTATTGTAAGAGACAGAGATTTCCGCCCCCTGGGGGAATCAGGCATCCTGCCCTTTATCTATTGTGCTTTACAAGACTGGAGCTTTAAGCATGCGAGTCTGGTGGGGTAGAAGTCAGGAGGAGGAAACAGTACTTGGTCTATTATCCTGTTCGTCTGATGCTGGAATCAGTAATCGTGAGCCTAAATCCCTTCAGTTGGGAGAAGTCAAGGTTGTGGTGGACGGTCTGTGGTGGACGGTCTGTGGCTGAGCCGCAGAACTAGCGGGGGCTGGGTGAGTCTTGACTTTGCCACGGTTTCGATGTGCAGCCTTGACTCAGGGAAGACAAAGACGTTGTGTCTTGATGTCTTCATCTGCAAAGTGAGGAGGAAGCTCTAGAACTTTTCAGTGTTGATCTTCTTGGACACTCTTGCCTGCTCCCAGGCACATGGCTGCTCATTCTTCCCTTCAACAGAGCAGGTGCACGGGGCTTCTCTGTGTTTGAATGCTCACAGGTCCTTCTCTTCTGATAATGTCACTGGTTTTCCTTGGTGAAACAGCCCTCCCCGTCCTCAGGACAGGGGGTTTGGGTTGGTTCAACACCTCCGTGCAACTCAAATCTGATTCAGGGCCCGTGGCCTTATTTGAGATGATGCCCGTCAGGCTGGGAACTGTTGTTAGAACAATCAGGAAAAAAGCGGTCAACAGAGATGTCCACACTGAGGAAAGCCAAGTTGGGAAGATGGAGAGAGGCTAGGGCCATTTGAACACCTGGATCCAGCCATTCCTGAAGGATCTGCTTGGAATTTGTCAGTTACTTGGGTCCACGAATGACCCAGGAGCCAGTGTAAGTCGGTTTCTTTAACTTGCAAGTTAATTGGGTCAAAATGAATACAGGACAGGAACCATTTGTGTTTTCTGAATCCTGACAGCCCAGCCCAGGGCCTGGCAGAATGTGGGTGTCTGATGTAGGTGTTTACGGAGGTGAACTCCAGTCCACAAGGGGCTGCTTTGCTCCTGGCAGGTGTTCTGGTCACTACTGTTGCTTACCAAACTGTCCAAACTTAGTGGCTTCAAAGAACAACCTTTTTAAAAATTTTAGGTCATAGCAGGGTGGGGTTTTCTCTCCATACTAACTGGGAACTCCACTGGGGAGCCTGGAAGGAGGGGGTGACCAGTTGGCTGGGGACTGGCGTTATCTGAAGGCTCCTGTACTCAACACTTTGGAGGGGCTCTGCTAAGGGCTTGAGACCAGGACTGTTCTCTGGAACATGGACACATGCCTCTCCATGTAGCTCTGTGGTCCCTACCCAGGGGTAGTCAGACTTCTTCCTTACACCCCAAGGCTCTGTGAATAAGGGCTCTGGCACCAGGTGACCTACCTTCTCTGACCTACCTTGGTAGGCACAGGGCATCACCTTTCCGTCAGTCCCTTGAGAGGCACAAGTCCATTTAGATTCTTGGGAAAGGAGCAGAGACACACCCCCGGATGGGGCAGTATTGAGATGGCGTTGCGAAGAGCTCACGGCTGGGAGGCATGGTTGCGACCATCTTTGGGAACTACAGGGTGCCACGGTTAGCTCGTGAAAGGACATTGATTGGGTCAGTGGTGGGGAGAGGTTGGCATTATTAGATAAATTAAATTATCAGAATTAGCCATGGATTATTTAGTACTTATTCGCACTCATTCCCGTAGTCTTGGTTTTCCTGCCCAGCCTGAAGGCAGAGAGTGGCGGACAAGAGCGCTCTGGAGGAGGAAGGGCAAAGGGTGCATCCACACTGGTCTCAGAAGGCGACGGGGGGGCGGGGGGGGGCACCTGCGCTTTCTGCCGCCCGGGCAGGTGATTGTCGGCACGGGCTGGGGCTGGACTCTGGAGGGGCCCAGCTCCCCAGCCCAGGTGAGCAGCTTGACTTCCTGCCACCATGCACAAGTTATATAAACACCCAGCAACACCGTTTTTAAACAGCAAGTCTGACACTCAACTTGAACTTGGAGGTGCAACAGCTCACGAACAGAATCTGAAAATCTGGCACGACTGATTTATACCTCAGTCAGCACTTTTCACTAAGTGTGTGCATGGGCACGAAAATCAACAGAGAGCTTTTACCCCTGCAGACACCTCATCAAGGAAAATTTGTGATTATATAAGGTGTCTTGTGGGTTTTTTGTTAGTTTGTTTCGTTTTCTTTCCCCCAAGCCTTGGAATTTTTATGCAGAAGAGAAAAACTTTCAGAACAACAGCCAAAAAAAAAAAAAAAAAAAAAAAAGGCAAGTTATTTTAAACTCTGGGATGAGTAACGTTGATTTGTAGGAATTGTTTCTCTGACTTCTGGGTTATTGAAGTTCTGAGAGGTCTAATGCGAGCATAATACCAACACGACTTTCACTCATGAGTCTGATCCCCATAGAGATCATTTAGAATCATGCTAACAAAATCTGTATCTGGCCTTGACCCGGCAGAAACACCATAAATTATGTGGATAGTCAAATAGCGAAACTGGACAAGGAAAAAAGACAACATTGTAAGAACGCGTTTCTGCTCCTAGAAAAGAATAATGGCTGATTGCTGTCTGCTAAGCAGAGAGCCATTGCCGGGACGCTTGGTACCACGTGGGGATCCTGAATCAATCCGAGGACAGCCTAACACGTCAGGTGAAAGCATCCTCTACAATTCTGAAGATAAGGAAATGGAGGCTCAGAGAGGTGAAGCAACTTGGCTGAGGTCACACAGCTTTCAGTCCAAATCCAAGTAGAGGCTTCCCCGTAACCCAGTCTACCGCGCTCCCACAGGCTGGACAGGGGAACTGGGAAATTAAGAGTGTGGTGAGTTTCCTGCTAGCAAACCCCAGTCAGAGATGAGAAACGTCCTGGAATGCCTTCATTATCCTGCATTATTCTGGGCAGTGAGAATACAGCAGGGAACAAAGGAGACAGAGCTATTGCTCTCAGGAATTCACGCACACTCCAGGTGGGGGAGAACGGCATGAAACCAACACGGTATTCCTTATCTCACACACAGTATTTTATGTTAGTGTTTAGTATATAGTACTTCAGTGTTGACAAGCAACGTGACACCCTACAGAGGATGAGGGTAAAAAGCTATTATGTCCAGGAGGGAGTCTGCCTTGGCGTGATTTCTAGCAGAGACCAGAATGAGCCATATAGGTATCTGACGGAGGGGTGTTCCAGGCAGAGGGAACGGTCTGTGCAAAGGCCCTGAGTCAGGAGAGATGCTGATGCGTTGGAGGAGGCAGTGCCGCTGGCTGAAACAGAAGAGGGAGCAGGGACAAGGCGGGCAGCTCACAACACCCTTGCCAAGCATTGCGGGAATGAGATTCTCACTGAGTGATGTGGCAGCCATGGGATGTGTTGACCCCAAGTGACCAGAGCTCATTTAAGTTTCTCCAGTATTTCTTTAACCAGCCTGGAAGCAGGAGCCCGGCTAGTGGAGCGAGTTAGAGGACAGATGAAAGATGACCCTTTGGGAGTGAGGGACCACCTGGACCCGGACTAGCGTGAAACACTGGAGTTCATGTGGACACTAAGGTATTTCCTGGAACGTGAGAAATGAATGGGATGAGGAAAGAGGATGGCAGCTGGGTCTGTTCTGGTGTTGCCTTTCCCAGAGCTCTAGACCGTGTCGTGGGCCCCACGGCTAGCAACGTCTAAGCTTTGCAACATACATTGCAGACATCCAAAACCACATGGCTTTCCCCTCTCGCATCAGGTGCAAAGGTCCTGGGACAGGGCCATGGTTGGTCTAGCTCAGGTGCCACTCTGGACTAGTGGCAGGGTACACCCAGGGAGGGGCGCATTGTCTTGCAGGGTAAACACAGCAGGGCCAGATGTGGTACAAGGGACACAGCTGGAGGATCTGCCAGATACTACTAATCATCGGCCCCAGGTGGGTGCATGTGTGACAAGCTCCAGTTTTGGTAGTGTGATAATTTTAGCCAAACTAATTTTTTTTTTTTAAAGATTTTATTTATTTATGAGAGAGAGATAGAGCGAGCACAGGCAGACAGAATGGCAGGCAGAGGCAGAGGGAGAAGCAGGCTCCCCGCAGAGCAAGGAGCCCAATGTGGGACTCGATCCCAGGACACTGGGATCATGACCTGAGCCGAAGGCAGCTGCTTAACCAACTGAGCCACCCAGGCGTCCCCCAAACTAATTTTTTGAAGGCCACTGTTGGGGGGGAAATTTCTGAAATATTTGATAAATATGTGCGCTTTAAATGCAGATTCCTCATGACAGGTTTTCTGCAAATTAATTTCCAAAGCGTTCTCAGTACAGAAATGCCAGAACAAAAGAAAAAGGCAAGAAAAAGAAGGCCCAGTGACTGGAGTTTTAGCTCGTCTGAAACATGGAACGGAGTCATCGCTACATGTGGACACTCCTCCTCTTACACTCACACTTTCTTCGTAATTTAATCGGCATGCCAGGGTCTTTAAAAGGCGACAGTAGTTGAGTCTATGACTACCCCCTTTCTGGCCCTCATTTTCTCAAATGCAGCCCGAGGGATTGAACCGGGCAATGGGAGGGCTGGATGTCCCCTTTCCCCCCACCTGACGAAGAACTTTTTCACTGGGCACTGCCGTGCTCAGCGGTGCTGGTACAAGTCCGTATTTCTTCCAGACTCACTGGTCTTTAAACGACATGTGAGCAGGACCCTGGGGCTCTCTCTCTCATGCAGCCCCTCGAGGATCCCCCAAAGGACCCAGGGTTGTGCCTTCCCTGGAGAGACCCTCTGCTTCCGCGGAGGACGACAGAGGACGAGAGAATGTGGAGGAGGCTGTCGGCAGCGCCCCGTTGGGAAACATTCACTTGGATCACCAGTATGGGTGCATGAGCTCATTTAAAAATACAGCTTGACTAATTCAAACCTGACAACTTGTGTCCGTTGGTGACAGCGGGATGTGTCAATCATTGAGTCTCTATTCCTCGGAAAACAGGTGTCTTGAGCTGCCATGTTCTCACCACTAGGGGTCACTGCAGGCCCACGGATGCCGCCTTGATGCCCCAGGACCACAGGCACTGAAAGTTCTCCCTCGCTGGGCAAGAGGGAACTTTCCAGAACGTCCTGTCTCCAGGGGCTGCTTTTCAGCCTTTTGGATCCACTGACATCATAATGAAAACATGGACACAGGGCCACCTGTTTTTACTCTTCTGAAGCAACAGTTTAAAATGATCTTTTTGGGACACCTGGGTGGCTCAGTTGTTGAACGTGTGCCTCCCGCTCAGGTCATGATCCGCGGTCCTGGGATGGAGTCCCGCACACGGCTCCCTGCTTGGTGGGGAGCCCGCTTCCCCCTCTGCCTCGGCCACGCCCCCTGCTCGTGCTCCCTCTCTCTCTGTCAAATGAAAAAATTAAAAAATTAATAAATAAAACGATGTTTTCAACCATCCCCCCCAACCACATGTGTAGACTCGAAGCTCGCTGACCGTCTCAGGTCACTCTGGGGGAGGTAGACCTCTATCCTGTGATGAGTTAGAACTCGGTTTATAAAGAACTACCCTACTGACCTGTGGATCAAGTCATGCACCCAGCAAAGAGCTTTTGATAAACCCAAAAAACTGGCACTGAAGAATTGTTAGAAGTAATCTTTTCAAAAGACTTTTGGGATGATGTGGAGGTCGGAGTCCTCTTGGGCCAATACGTCCAGAGGGAGCTGAGGGGGGACCCGGAGGTCATCCCTCCCCCGTGGGTAGAGCCCCGGGCAGATGAATCTGCGTCGTTGGGGGATGCTCGCTTCTGGGAAGAAACTGGAATGTACGCGTGGCTTACGCACCGGCCAGGGAGGGCTCTTATTAGAAGGGAAAACAGTTCTCCCCAGCTGTAGTATTCCCAGCCCCATTATTTCCATTTGTTTATTCCCCAAAGCATCCTTAAAGCAATTCCAAATTAGGCCGTTGAGAATGTCCTCCGCTTTCAGCTTTCAAGCCGTGTTCACATGGTTTACAACAACCCTTTTTGATGTTGGCAAACTCGACAAATTGCCAGCAAAGCCTTTCCCTCCGTGGCCACTCCGACCCAGGGCAGGATTGGCCCCCCGGGTGTGACCCTCAGAAACGCTTTTTCTGGGCAGGGGTTGGGGGGCATTTTCTCAGGGATAACACTGGGATGTGCGTGCGTGTGTCTGATTCAGGGACTTGCCACCTGCTCCCTGGTTTCTTGGAAGACACAGGGAATATACATTCCAGGTGTCCAAAAACACATGGCTTTCCCCTCTTACGTCAGGTGCAAAGGTCCTAGGGCAAGGCTGTGGTTGGTCTAGCTCAGGTGCCACTCTAGACTAGTGACAGGGTACTCCCAGAGAGACAGTGCACCGTCTTGCACCCCTGTGAGGGGTGCATCTGTGAGGTCAGAGCCCAGCCCTTGCCAGCCATGAGAAATACCTGTTTTAAGCCACTCCAGAAACCAAACCATCTGGGTACCTAGTTAGAAAAGCAAACGGTCCTTCCGATGTGTCAGTCTTACTGTAGGGTCCAGGAAGCTCCAGCCTTCTCTCCTCTGTGGTAGGCTCTCTTGAGGACTGAGGCACAGTTTGGGGCTTTCTGCGGATTGAGACCTTCAGACCAACCCAGGGGTTGATGGCACAGCCTCAGAAAAGGAAGGGGCAGCTCCTGCAAGGTGCTGGGTCCCAATTATAGCAGAGACAAGGCCAAGAGGGCCTTGACCTCACCTCCTCCCACTACCCTTCTCCCCCCTCCCCGCCGGGCTTCAGCCACAAGCTTCTTCCTGGCCCCGGCTTTGGGCTTTGATACCCTTATGGCCTTCGTACTTGCTGTCCCCTCCACCTGCATGTTTATGGCCCAGATCGGCCCTGTGGGTCCTCTTCAGTCAGGTTGTGCTTCTAAGGCCATCTTCCCTGAGACACCTTGCCAGCCCTCTCTCAAGGTAAACAGGATCCCGTCCGGGTTTCTTCGTGGGTCTTTCTAAAAGCATCATGTTTTTTGCTCGGTCACTGTCTGTTTGTCCCCATGAGAACACAGGCTCCATGGTAGTGGGTCCCCTGGCTAGATCTCCAGGGCCCGGCCCATGACAGGCATGTCATAGATACGCATTGTGTGCAGTTGGGGATCCGCAGAAACCCCTCCCCACTGAGGACCCTGCCCGTGAGGACCACACTTCCCCCCTGCTAGGCCAGGGGATCCGGTCTGGCTGTGCATCTTGCAGGGAGAGGAAGTGCGAGCGAGCGACAGCAAGCCGCCCCGTCCCAAGCTCCAGGGAAAGACACGTGTACAGAAAGCCCAGGAGAACTTTCTGCAACTTCTCCCTGAGCCCCCTGGGTCCCTCACCTTCTGCAGAGGCTGAGCAGGCTAGAGGAGGGAATGCAGGGTTCACCGGAGAGTGTGGCTTCCAGCTTCAGAGAGGACCCCGTAGGGTCTGTTGAACTTTGGTGCGGATCCATACATCAGTAAAGTCAGGCAAGTGGGGTCCCTTTAGGCCCACCAAGGGGTCGCCCGAAGATGCCCTGGGTTACCGGGGAGGCTGAGAGCCTGGGTTCTTAACGTTTGCTTATGGAGCCCAAGGACATGAGCAAGAAAGGACAGAGTGGTGGTGGTGGGGAAGAACGGTCTAGATATGAGGAAGGTGACCCAGAAGAGTCCACAGGTGCAGTGACCTAACATGGTCATCATCCGTGCCTCCTGCTGGGAGTCCTGTGTGGGTTGGCAGGGCCTCTGCCCCCCACCCAGACCTGCTGGGCTGGCAGATGGGGACTCCCCTCCTTCCGGCAGCGGCATCTTCTCAAACCCGCGGTCTCCTCCAGCCTCCTGGTGGGGGACCTACAGACCACAGAGCAACAAGGGGGCTCTCCGTGACCTCATACTGGAAGGGACCCTCATCACCTCTGCTCATCTTCCATCGGTCACCTTCTAGGGGACTGAGAAGCGCACTCGTGCCCGTCTCCAGGACAGAATGACAGGTCCTGGAGAACAGCAGTAGCGCCATCCTCAAGGACACTTCCTGGCGGCCACAGGAGACAATCTTGCTGGAGGGATGCCGTCTCCCAGCCTCCCCAGCGAGGGCAGAGGTGTTCCTGACGGCTCCACTGATCTCCGGATTGGAACGCTGTCGCCACTCTTGAAAGAGACAAGCCGTTTCTGGCCTTTTATTTCCAAGAATTTGGGGGAGATTGAGAGGGGAGAAAAAAAAGTTTTTTTCAAAAAGCCTCCTGCGGGAGGGGTGATCTGGAGGCTCACACGCAATGTTTCCCACACGTGAGCGAGTTCTCCCCATCTCCGCGAGCTCTGTCATGGAGAGAAGACGGCCGGATAGACCTTACCATTAGTGAGGCTACGCTCCCCTTCAAGTCAACCTATTCCTCAGGAATTCACGCAACTGAATTTGCAAGGAAACATACCAGCAAGGTAACGGGAAAGTGGGACAGTAAAAATATGGATAATCAGAGCAAAAATACAGCACCGTTAATACATTCTAGTTAGATGGCCTCCCTCTGAGCGGAAAGATGTTTCCTCTATTTTATTTTATTTTTTAAAACATTTTAATTTATTTATTTGAGACAGAGAGAGAGCATGAGAGGGGGAGGTTCAGAGGGAGAAGCAGACTCCCCGCTGGGCAGGGAGCCCGATGCAGGGCTCGTTCCTGGGCTCCCAGGCAGTTGCTTAACTGACTGAGCCACCCAGGCGTCCTAGTTCCTCTATTTTAAAAGCAAGGGCACTTGCAACTATCAACAGTTTGTGGCAGTTTGAGCCTTTCTCTCTGATGCCACCGGAGGAACTGGAGAAGAAGGTCCAGTTTGAAATACGGCCCCATCATTCAGCACCTAAACGCACCTTCCCCACCACCGCTGGCGTAATTCCCTTCCACACTGAAGTCCCGCAGGCTCCTTCCCACCATCACCAGCCCCCGCCCCCGACAAAGCCAGCACCTCATCGTATTTTCTTGAAAGACAGCGACCCCACAGTGCCTTACGCAACAGCGTAATCCACACAGCACAACAATTAGTACTATTTAATTACTGACAAAATTAGGCTTACGCATTGATTTATGGCCCTGCAGATGAAACCCATATTCTTGCAGAAAAGCAACTATACAAATAATTGTAACCTTACAATTAATTGGAGAGAAACAAAGCAGGAGCTTCAGATGGGATGTTGTCCCAGAGGCATGGCGGCAGCCTGGGACCTGGCAGGTCTGGAAGCTTCTTCAGCACAACGATTAGCTGTGCTAATTACCCAAAGAAGATTAGAGGTCTTCGCTCAACCAGCACACTGGAGAAGCCCTTCTTGTATTTTATTTTAGCCACCGATCAGGTTTCTGCAGTTGTAGCTCCCCCACAAAGCTTCCACAGCAAAGAATAGGAAAAAAAACTTTGCCTAGCCGGCCACGCATAATAGGGAAATGGTTCACAACCCCGGGCAGGAGCTGGAAGCTGTCGGCCAGCTTTCATCCTAAGGACACAGATAGATCTTCTGCAATGACACCCCTCCCCAACCCCTCCCCCCAAAAGGAGCATCTGATGACGGCAATTCTGGGTGAAAAAAAATCTTAGTTTGATTTAGGAATATAAAGGGATTGTTTTCCATAAAGAACAGGGACCACGAATTCTCGTCTATAAATTTGGGAAATGCTACAAAAAAATAAACTCTGTTTCACATTAAGACCGACCCTGGCGGCCTGGAGTTGGCCTTTTTTTTTTTTTTTTTAAAAGATTTTATTTATTTGACAGAGAGATCACAAGTAGGCAGAGAGGCAGGCAAAGAGAGAGGAAGGGAAGCAGGCTCCCTACTGAGCAGAGAGCCCAATGCGGGGCTCGATCCCAGGACCCTGAGATCATGACCTGAGCCGAAGGCAGCTTAACCCACTGAGCCACCCAGGCGCCCCAGGAGTTGGCCTTTAATACAGACTCTGGGCCAACCAGAGGGAGCCCCGGCGAAGGTGTGCAGGGGGTTAAACCCCAGTTTCCCCCAATTTGGAGGTGAAGGACATAATGAAGGAGGCAGGGGTCCTGGGACAAGCTGCATGAGCTTCCCCAGGAGGCTGTTAATGAAGTGTTTTAAGTACCGTCCAAACCTGCCTCATTGGAGGGTTCCGGGTGGGCTCTGCACTGGGCAGGGGGGAGGGCCGCTCACGAAGCTTCCAGGGGGATGTTAATATTTTCTCAAGTTCCGGAAGTGCTGACATACATCATCTCTTTCACTCTTGCTGCATTAGCTCTCTACAGTTTTATAGGAGCCCCAAAGAGAAGAGGCCCACGTTTAAGAAATAAACAAAAGAAAAACAGGAAGACGAGACATACATTAGAAGAGTAAATGCAGAATCGAGAAGACTTGCAGGTCTCAAAGAGCGTGAAAGCCGGAGAGACAGTCCTTTGCATAACCACACTTGCTTGTCTGATCTTCCTGGAAACTTTGAAAGCTAAAAACTCTTCAAGCTCTGGTATATTTTTGCAACCAGGGGCATCTGGAGTAAAACATCTGTTGCTCTCTTAGATGATAATGACCCATTTTTACCTCCTGGGTAAACTCACCTCCTTTGATTTCTCAGCTGTCGCTGTCCTCTAACAATATTTTGTAAACACTCAGGATGCTTTCGCTCAGATTTTGATCTGGTTAATTCAAAGGCTCCCAGGGAGCCCAAGAGTCCTTGCATTTAAATCGCAGGACGCTGCTCAGTGATCTCGGTTCCCGGGCTGTCTTAATTAGGGATTCAGGAAGGTAGAAACCAAGAACCTTGTCTGTTTTTTTCTCAAGGCCACGTTGGCCCTCCACCGCGCCATCCCCAGATGCGGATGGGCCAGCGGAGGGCAAGATGGAATTCTTTCAGGAGCCCTGACTTGGTGGTCATTCCGGGATCAGGGCTGGGGGCCGGGACGGCGTGTCCGAGGCCCTCCTGCTCAGAGCTGGTCCGGAAAGCCCAGTGCGGGCTGAGGGACCCTCCGCGGCGACCTTTGTGTCCACTGGCCAGAGGTTTGGCGGGGAAGGGAAGGCAAATAGCCGTCTCCCCCCCACCTGTTGGGGGGTGGGCAGCTAGGTTGGGCCGCTCGCGCCGGGTTTCCAGCGGCCTCCCAGCGGCCCCTCCCAGCCTCGCCCGCGGGGCGGGGGGGGGGGGCGGGGGCGGGGCGGGCGGGCCGGGGGAGGTGGGCTTTACTTCGCCGATTGGGGCTCACGGCTGTCACTCCGAAAGGGTGGGGCTTTTCAAAAAAAGACAAATTCGGAAGGCAAAGCCCCCCAGCCGCGCAGGGCACAGCAGCGCTCGGTCTCGGCCGAGCGGGGCCACCGCGCGGGTCCCCGAGCCAGCGGGCGCTCCTCCGCGCGCCGGGGCCGCGTCTCCCCAGCCGGCCGTGCGCTCTGCACGCCGGGGCCGCGGGCGGGGGCCGGAGCCGGGCGCGCGGGGGCGGCACCGCCAAACTTCGGGCGCGGGCGGCATGGGGACCGTGCGCCCGCGCGCCCCGCGCCGCCCCGCGCGCCCGGCCTGCCCGCCGG